>NC_056731.1:768042591-768192591 GCF_019279795.1 Protopterus annectens | reverse complement strand
AACCTTACCTGTGATATAAATAGGACCTGCTGGAGAGATAGGTATGTATCCTGGAGACTACCCCATCTATGGAACAGCTCCCCATCCATGTGAAGCAGAGTTCCTCCCTAACCCAATTCAAGTGCAACTTGGACAATTGGATGGGAAACAGGAAATTCATCCCTAGTTTGGCACCTATGTCTCTAATGCAAACAGGTAACCTGTAAATGGTTCATCTCCCAGGCCCATGCTTACACTTATCAAGGGTATCAGAACTTGTTAAATATTTGGTATGCATGGCATGGCTTAAAAAGGCCCTTGTGGTCATTAGGCTATAAAACTATAAATCCACACCACAGCTACCAAATTATATACTAGAGACAAATTGCCTTAAGATATATGCTAAATGTGCACTGCTGCCTTGGGTTATAGTCAACACCTGACACACCCAAATAAGTTTTACACAGTACATATGAGAGATATAATCATTGGCTTCCAAGGATTTTATCCACCCCAGACTAGGCCCAGTGCCGTTCAGTGCAACCTTACCAACAGTAACTGAAACTTGACTAAGATAATTTTTTTAAGCATATGATTTTAAATTCATATAAAAGAGAGTATATTCTTTGTTTGGATTTTGGCTTGGATATCTCTTCCTTGACCAGTAGAAGCAAATCCAGACAAGTTGCTAGAGTTCATCATCATGTTATCTGCCTACTTAAAAGATGTTTTCTGTATTCCTAGTGCAAGTTTAAAGCTCTTTGTATATTTCAGTTTACAAAGTATTTAAAAGGTGTATTGCCTACATTTATTTATGCGAAGTAGTTTTGTATTATTATTTTAATTAGTAGTGATTTATTTATTAAGCTCAAGGGTATGTGCATTAGAATGGCACACTAATAATTATTGACCTTTGTCTTTCAAATAATTATTGATTAAGCTATTATTACCATACACATATTAAATGTATGGGTGGCTTATTTTATGGGTAAAGAGTATTTTGTTTTTTGATATGCTAATGTGGTTTATCTAGCTGGTGGAAGCAGTACTATAAAGGCAAGAAAGGGAGAATTCAGACTGAAGAGATATCATTAGACACTCTGCGAAAATATTTTATGTGTATTTGTGTAGAAAATAATTGTGGCCAAGTTTCAGTTAGTGTTAGTTAAGATTGCATTGGAAGGCATGATGTTCAGTTTGAGGTTGGTAAAATCCAGGGGGGCCTCTAGCTATATGTTATAAAGCTTATAAAGCTTATTTGAGTATGGCAGGCATTCATTTACTATATACTCTAACTACTGATACCTTCTCATATATTATTTGATGTCAGTGGTGTAGATTTAAAGCGTATACTGTCACATACAATTAGCACCAGTGGTGTGGCTCATGAGACTATAGGTCCTCTTTGTCACATATAATTTAGTGGCAACAGGTAGAACTGTGCACCTATTCATCGCATATAATTTAGTTTGCAACAGTTTAAACATATTGTGAAGTGACTTGTATCAGCTGCAAAACTTCTTTTTAACAGATAGTCTGTGTACCCTTCCAGCCACAGGGTTTATATACAGTTGTATACTATGCACAGTAGTTACTGTATTTTTTATTCAGAGTACGTAGAAACAGGCAAAAATGATCTCAATAAAGAAAGACTGTCAGTGTTAGAGCTGACTAAAGAATGTAAAATGAAAGAAATCTAACCTGTCAGTATGGCCATGAATGAGACAGTTACTGTTTTGACTGCAGATAATATTCAGTTCACTGAAACTGGAGGCAGCCTGTTAGCAGGTATGAGTGCAAAATATGGTGCATATCAATTCAGTTCATCTCAAGATGGCCTCAGAATTTAGTTTGAACTAAAAAACTGGAGTTTAATGTGAAAGAAGAGGCATCAAAGCAGTAAATCGAATGAAATAGCCTGAGATGCAAATGAGGGAGACAGACCAAGAAGAAAGAGAGACGCAGCAGATGCATAAAAGAAAGATGCTGGTCCTTTATCAAAGGCACATGAGTAAATGGGGGGAAACTGAGCCCTGGAATTGTTTTCACAGAATAAAGAGGATGATGGCTTTGACAGGTTAGGCATTTCACTATGTGTAGAATAAGCACCAATTTGACAAGAATCAATATGTGAAACTTTTAACTCCACTGCTGAAATGAATGCCTTAAGTAAGATGACTAATACAGACTTCTGTGATTATAGGAAAGTTAAATGTCTTCTTTGACTGTTTTAAACTTATTCCTGAAACATACAGAAAAAGATTGTGAACAAAAAAGAAACCAGAAGACAGTGTTCATTATTTCATTCCAGAAATAAGCATATTCTTTAAAAGCTGGGTGATTGGATGTCAAGTTACTACTTTTGAAATGTTGAGAAACCTTATGATAAGGGAGCAAATACCCAGCACTTTACCTGAAGATATGAGAACCTGGTTAACAAATCAGGATTGTAATACTGCTGAGGAAATTGGAATAACTGTAACCTGTATCTAGTCACAGGGTACAACTGCAAAGACATTGGTACCAAACATTATATACAAGTATAAGGGAATCCATATTCTGTCTAAACCTTCACAATAGGTTTCTCAGGCAAAGGAGAAAAAGCACTGTGTGAAGTACATGTTAGGGTCTTGAAGAGAAATTTTCCAAGTGTAATGTTTAAATTTCTAAACAAGAATTGTGTGCAAATAAGTCTTAACCTATTTAATGAATCAAACATTCTGTGTCTAGACCAGCAGTGACTTTGTTCAAGTTATGGAGTCAGTACAACAATCCAAATGTCCTATGCAGTAGGGAGAGGTGAAAACCTCATGATGGAGTTGACAGGGATGACAGCATGGTATTGGTGGGTAATCTTGAGACTGTAGCCTCCCCAGGTTATTGCAAGGTCCTGTAATGTATCCTGGTAGAGTTTAAATAAGCCAATGTTAAGAGGTATATTGCATTAGATATAACAATAGTTAAGCCCACAGTTGTTAGAGAAGACTATTACTTTCCTGGACAGTTCTTTCCAGTTAAAGCCATGGAAAGTGCACCTTATCAGGTACCACTGGCCAGGGTTCATTGGGACTGAAAAGAGGGAAGGAAGACAAGCAGCTGGCACTGTCTAAAGATATGCTAGCATATGGTCTAGTAAATAAATACTTTGGTAGCATAGTACCTTTTGTACATGCAAGTAAATACAGCCAGGCAGTTAGATAAGCAAATGAGAAAGGCAGAAAAGGGAGACCCAGCCAATGTCCACACATCCAAAAGAAATGGCTATTTCAGGAAAAAGGCTGTGTAGGAGCAGGAAACCTGAACCTGAGGCACATTCATCAAAATCTACTGATCTTTCTCTGGAAGGGGTTAATTCAGAGGAAGAGATTGATGGAAGCAGTCAATCTAAACCCAAGAGACAGTTTTGAAAAGAAGCAGGACTTCTGTTCGAAGTGGGGACTGGGAAGAATCACAAAGAGAGACAGTGACAAGACTTGAGATAAGCATAACTCATGAAACCCACTTATAGAACTTGAGACTAGTAGTTAAAGGGTGTTCCTAATCCTCAAGAGCAAAGGGAGAATATACACTAGAACAAAGGATTGCTGTATAGAAAATAGACATGCCCCCTATGTTCCTGTTAATTTTATAACTTGAAGATCACAAAACAGTGGAGGAAAAGGCAAAAATCCCACTCCTCTCTGCATTGCAGTCCTGCAGAACAAATGCCATTATTCTGTGGTCAACAAGCATTTTCAATTAAAAAGCTTCTTTTCAAAATGTTTAGTATAATGAACATACAAACACACACACACACACACACACACACACACACACACACACACACACACACACACACACACACACACACACACACACACACACACACACACACGCTTGTGTGTGTATAATTCTTATTTATTACCCATCCTTGTTATTTTATATTCAAAGATATTATTATTTTTGATGTTTTCACTTGATACATTATTTAGTTAGTTAGTTAAACAATTGTGTATTTTACTTTTGGTATTGTGATATTTAAGCTTGAATACATTATTGTGACTCACATATCAGGTCAAAGCTAATTGGTTGGTCTCATTTCTGTGTCACAGAGGAATGAAGCTCTGATTATGATCCAGATGACCTAAGTTCATCTAATGCCTCTGATACTGGAAGAGCTAGGTTGGAGAAGGCAGGAATGAGTGGCAGATACCATGTCACTCATTCTGGGGAGGGAGAAATATTGGACCTGTTTGGATAAATTGTTTCTGTGTAATGGTTGGCAGGAAATGGGAGAAATAAAATGAAAAAGAGCCAGTTGGTTGGTTGAAGTCATGTGAACTGAGATAATTTACCTATGGAAGCCTTAGTACTCAATTCTTTGTTCCAAAGAAATCGACAGTTATTGGTTTAGAGATGAAAGTGTTTAACCACTTGTTTCTTTACATTACAATTTTTATGTATTATTGTGGAGTTTCAGATATTTATTGGTGCAATACTTTTTCTATATTTTTGTTTGTTTATTACCCTGCAGGGCCAGAACTTTGAGATGATTTTAATTTGTGTGTATTAATGCATAATGGTGAGATCATTTTAATTTGTGTGTATTAATGTTTAATGGACATGTACATAATTGCTTAGACAGTATAATCTTTATCAGCTATATAATAATGTAGAGCTCTGTTATGTTTATTTATAACATTATTATGTAGTTTAATATTTTTATTGTAAACTTGGAGCACTTGTCTGCAGAATGGGACAGAAAATGGGTTTACCAGTTGGATATTCTTAAATTAATGAAAGTAATACATAAATAAATAGATGTTGCTTTATATACATTAATCATTCTCCTGTGATATCCTTTCATTAGTAGCACATTGCCCAGAAAGTGTGCAAATCAGCCACTACACAGTCATGCTCTTATATTATCTGGGGGGGGGGGTGCTCATAGTACTGGCTACTGGGATGCAACCCCCATGAAAGCAAAACTTTCTGAGAATCATATATATGTATATATATATATATATATATATTCACTTAAAAATAGTCAACTTTCTTACATTATGGGATCAGAACTCTGTGCATGCTACTGAACAAATGTCGAGTTCTCATTTCTCTAAAAAATGAAATTGTCTTCCTCTGTTCACAAGTGTGTACTAGGCTAATGACCCTGGAGCCCTTACAAGCCTAGCCCTTAGGATTACCCTGGCATTGTGCCACCCAACCTTAGTTCCCAGTGCCTCTGTCGAGTAAGGCCACTGGAGTGATCCCTGGGTGAATATTCTATTTCCCATCCACTCATCAAGATTTCTCTTGAGAGGGCCAGTGAGGTGCTCTGCTTGACATGTATGGGAAGTCGATTCCATAGCATGGGCAGTCTCTGGGTTATGAACCTGTCCCTCCAGCATATTTTGTTGATTGTGGTAATGAGGTTGAGGTCTTTGGAGTGTGTGGTGTGGAGGGATTGGGATTTTTTTAGATGTAGCATTTCTAACAGAGCTGGGTCAGACATGGCTTTGTAAGTCAAGCAGGGATCACCTCTAAGTAGGCGATATAAGACAGAGAATAGTTGGAGTTTTTTAAGTCTGTCCATATAGGACAAATCTTTAAGGCCTAGGATCCTCTTTGTGAGGTACTTTTCCGGCCTCTCCAGTTGTTGCAGGTGTTTAGTGAGGTACATGCCAAATGGGGCATTGTACTCAATGATTGACCTAATGAGGGAAGAGTAGAGGGAGACAATGACCTCTTTCTTCCTGGATGTAAAACCCTTAATAATGAGATGTACCACATAGAAGGACTTTCTCACCATAGTGGCAATGTGGTGGTCAAAAGAGAGGTTGCTATCAACCTGTGTTTCCAGATCTCTTATAACGCCTTCTGTGTTTAGCGGACTACCATCGATGTGGTAATTCATGGGAACCATGTTTTTCCCAAAGGGGATGATGACACATTTTTTGGCATTGAGCTTAAGGCCATGGCTCTGACACCAGATGTTGGTCTCAGTGAGGCCTTTCTGTAGGATGTCAGCATAACTTGGGGAGTTAATATTAGCTTCCAGCTTGCAGTTGTCTGCAAACTTTCTCAGCCAGAGTCCCTTCATGTTTACCTGGACTTCAGAGAAGTAGATACCAAACAGGAGAGGACCCAGGACTGAACCCTGTGGGACTCCACTTGTGACTGGTCGGCAGTCTGACTTGGAGTCAGCTACTTTTACACTGTAGGTTCTACCTGTGAGCCAGTTTGCAATCCATCTAGTGATACAGGGGTTGATGCCTACCTTACTGAGTTTTTCTATGATTCCTGAGTGGGGAATGGTATCAAAGGCCTTGGCCAGATCAAGGTAGGCTGTATGAACCATCTTGCTTTCATCCACAGCTCTGGTGACTGACTCAAAGAAGTTGATCAATTTGAGCAGGAATTATCTACCCTTCACAAAACCAAACTATGTGGGATCCAGAGTTTGGAGATTCCCTGTATCCTTGTTAATTAGGTCCATGATGATGCGTTCCATAGCTTTGCATATCAGACTCATCAGTCTGTTGGTCTGTTTTCTGAAACGGTGTTAGATCTACTTTTAAATGGAAAATAAGGTAGTCACACCTTATTACAGGTTTTCCTGCACTTGAAGAGTGGCAAAAAGGCAGCGACACAACTTCAGAGTAGGCTGACTGAGCTGCTGCATGAAATAGTTAAGAGCCATTTCTTATTGGTTCAGGCTGCCTCAGGTGACTGAGGCAATTTGAGCAAAAGTGAAAGCAGTAGAAGCAGAGTGCAGGAACAAGTGTTCTTTTCAACTACATTTTTTTGTTCATTTTTAATAGAACTGTGCATGCCACTATTAACCACTCTTTGGGACAGTAAATGTGTGTGTTTCTGTCTGTGTGTGTGCAACGGGGGGGGGGGGTGTTAAAATTAGTTGGCTGCATAGTTTTGACAGCTGTGAGGCAAAATACATTAATGTGGCCATTATTTTTATTTATTTATTCATTCATTTGATCAAAGTTGAACATCTGGGCAAGTGTGTGTGTGTGTGTGTGTGTGTGTGTGTGTGTGTGTGTGTGTGTTTGTGTGTGTGAGAATTTTGGTGTGTGTGTGTGTGTGTGTGTGTGTGTGTGTGTGTGTGTGTGTGTGTGTGTGTACATGTGACACCCGTGCACTGGCCCAGCAATCAGGGAGCCTCAATCCTCACCATTAATATCAGTGAGGGGTGTCCATATAGGGAAAGGATAATAAATACACACACAGTAAAGTACAATTTCCCTTAAGAGCACTCAGAGATCACAGTCAGTCTGGGGCTGGTTTCTCCCTTTCTCTCCAGGTCCCCAATAAGACTCCCCACGGGCACAGCTATAGGGGTCAAATGTCAGCCTAGTGGGCAAGCTAAAACCTCCTGCACCCTCTCTGTCCAACCAGTGCTTTGTGTCCCTGCCCAAGTAGCTGACACACACACACACACACACACACACACACACACACACACACACACACACACACACACACACACACACACACACACACACACACACTTTGAGATAAGAGTTATATACGACCACATAGACACTCATGGGAAAGGCTGGCACAGGTTCTCCAGCTGTACCCCTTTTCTGCCCAGTCTAAAAGGTAATACCAACTGCCACCACCCACTAATATCAGCTACTCAAAGGCCCTTCTGAAAGGGTGTCCAATTATTACTGTGCAATATTATTACCCAAATAGTAAGTGTGACTGAACAGTCAAGGCTTATTAGAGTGACTTGGTACAGTATGACTATATAGATGCAATGTAATCTAGAGCTTAAATTAACTCTACATAAAACAGCCACAGTTGAAAGGTTTAAAATATTTAATAATAAATAATAAAGACACAAAACAATACTTCTTACTACACAGTACTAGTCAAGAGTTCAGAGATCGCAGAGAAATACTTAAAATAATACAGTTGCAAAAGTTCTGACATCACAGAAAAACAAACTAGTCTAATCTTCCTATTTCCTAGCTATATCTAAGAGAAAACACAGTTCTAAATAACTTACATATAGAAACAGGCAGTGCTGGTGATGTTGGATATTCTCAAGACAAAATGCTCAGAGCTCTCTGATTTTCTCTCTTTAAATTTATAACACAGAGCTGCTTCACATGACATCATTCTTCACACTTCTCTGGTATTCCCAGGCTAATAGAAATTACATTTACATTCTTTACATCTGGTCAGAAACCAGAGCAATAAAGGACATTTATACATGCAAATTCTAGCCATTAACTCTGGTCTTAAAACAATAGGCAGAATTCCTTCATCCGGACATATCGGCTCAGAATTTTGACATCAAAGACAGTCGTAAAATGCTTGACTTAGCTTTCTTACAGCAGAGTGTACTGTTGTTACATTTTTGCAGTTCAATATCCAATGCAGTCTTTTCACATTTAAGAGAACAAGCCTGTGGCTTACATTAATATTTACAAATGACAGAATTATCTACAAAATTCTATCTGGCTAGGCTGGCAGCCTTCACCTATCTTCACAGTGTATGTGTAGGAGGATTAAGATAAATTATTTGTATTTTATTACAAGCTAATATCTAAGGTATACACAGTCAACAAAGTCACTATAATTGCTGAATACAGGGGCTGTTTGAGGATAATAATTAGTCTGACTGGACTTCCTTTATGGCATGGATCACTTAATGTGCTTCTTCATCTGCTCTACATGTTTTAAATAATTAAATAGTTAAGACACTGGAAAGTTAAGGAGCTTTGATCATAATATAGAGGAATATTATTGAATTTGATAGCATTGAAGAGGATGCCAAAGAGAGAGATAGAGAAACAAGAAAAATAATGGAAAGAAAGGAAAATGTTAGTCTTCTGGCAGTTCCTATACTGAAGGTATTTACTTGGAGATTGATCAGGAAATTACACAAATAGAAGTCTTCCTTGAGGTTCAAAGAATAAATGATAGGCTTGGGGAACATATAAAAAATATTGAGATGCTAGCAGGAATACTAGAGGTGGGAAATGAACAGTTACTTATCTTAGAAAATTATTTCAGGAAAATCTTGGGTGAGAGAAGCAGCATTGGAGGCTAAAGCAGATCTGCTGGAGCCATCTTCAATAGACCAGGAGGATCTAGCAGATAGGAGAAATATATGAATAAGCAGTATACCAGAAACTGTTGAGGGAAGAGGCTGTCTTGGCTTCATTCCCTCCCATTTAGCACAATAGACAAAAATCCCCAAGAGAAATCCAGCTGGAAGAAGCACATAGGACTGTTGGGATCCTGCTCAGAATTTCAAAAAGATACCCCCATTCCATAATAGTACACTTAGCCATGTTTCATTAAAAAAAGTTATTACATATATATGTTAAACAGGAGTCATGTGGTCCATAGGTGACTCTGGAGTATATGTGGACCAGGACTTTTCAGCAGCAACTAGGAGAAGAAGGGCTGCTTTCATCCTGATCCAGACGTTGTGTAAGGTTAAAGGCTTTGTCTGACAGTTGACACAGTGGGTTATGTCTGTGAGCTGTAGTTCTGTGATGCAGAGATGATTCACTCATCCCTTATTTGCCTACTGTGTAACCTTGATCAAGGCACTTAACCTAACATTGCTCCTGGGTCACCCCTAAAAAGGGACTGTGTGTCCAGTGGGCCTACTTCAGTATTATTATTTTGCTTTAGACTTGTTTATCCTGCTATATTGGAAGTTCATTTGCCATAGGAAGGTAAATATTTTGCCTGTCTGGTCAATGCCAAGGCAGTTACTGAATAGTGGTAATCCTTAGGTGGAATGTGATCAACAAAATGATGAACAGCAAATACCTCAAGCAATACATATGCATCAAGAAGACCTTTCCCCGTTATTTAAAATAAATAATGTTTTAAAAGACAAGCTGGAAGTGCTGCAGCAGCTATGATCTGAAAGGCAAGGGGAACAGTGGTAGCTAATGAAGAGGCAGGCTTCCTCAGGTAGGTTACAGAATTCTCTCAGATATAATAAATTGGGTTATCCATATAGCCTGCAATGGTACATACAGGAAGGACACAAGGTGTGTTGATTGGCATACATAAAGACTTTAAAAGAGTAATGGACAAAGACTGGCTGCACCTTTAGCTTAGTTTTGCAGTGTAGATGTTTTTGATGCCATCTAATAATGGAATTTAATTGACTGATTATAGACTTACATTGTTTATGATAACAAGATTTTGATTTATAGACAAAAAGGTTAAATTGTGCTTGTTTAAATTGCCTATTTCCAATTGAAGTGAGAGGGATTGGCACTCAACATGCAAGCATTGGTATGGCTCCAAGAAAGGGGTGATAGTTAATACCATTTCTAGACCAGGGAACTGCATGCAGTGTTTATTCATTATAGTATAATACTCAGTTCAGCAAAAGGTGTTTTTATTTACAATGTTTATAATTATATTCTTACTAACCTAAATGTTTTATAAAGTTGTCATATAGAGAACAACAGGTGATAAGATGGGACTTGTTTGATAGGTATAAGTAGGGATAATGATGCATCTCTGCAATGCAATGATGTTTATGCCTTAAAATCATTTAAGACAGAGTGATAAGATTTATTTTAATAAACTTTGACTAAGATGTGCCGCCAAATGACTTTTTCTTTCTGGGAAATTTCAGAGATGAAAGGATATTTTAAACAGTAATAGATAAACTACTATAGTACTAGATAAATCTGAGATATGCATGCTGAATGGATATAGTAGACACAAGCAGATATGCGGCTTAAGGACTGAAGAGAGTCAATTTAATACATATGTGGAGAAGGGCAGGGTAGACAAGCAGATCTGTTTCTTAAAGCAGGATGGTGCTTCCACTCATACTGTGGATGAAAAAGGGATGACAGACCTCTCAACTGTCCAGATTTTTGCAAAATGTCCAGATTTTACCTCTTATTTTTGGTCTGTTTCTCATAAAATTTGTGGTTTACTGGTAAATCAAAGAGGATTGAAGTCACTAAATAATACTAAACAATGGCAGTCATTTGAGCTTCAGACTTTCAGAAAATATATAATAATAATGAAAATCTGCAATTCTAGCAACTTTCTAAGTTTATAGGAGCAACATTTTAAATCTGTTCTTATTTTTGGGCCTTTGTCCCCCCATTATATCTGGCTTTTAGATTTCTTGCATTGAGAGGTTAAGAGGTATGGACAGATCTGCTACCCGTTTATGGCACTTGTCCACACTTAGAAGACTATACATGTAAATTGTTTAAGGGGGTACATCTTTGAATGGTGATAGGAATGCGTTGAAGTTTTGCAGTTTATGGGGGTGGGGAATTAAATATTTTTACATTAGAAGAAGCATAAGTTGAAGGCAACTGGATGAAAATCAAAGGATTTTTAGTGTAAGGATAGGTAGTCAGAAGAGCAGAATTATGAGTACAGAAATATTGAGGCTTGAGATTTATAGAAAGATATATGGAAATATGACTAAGAAGGTTGAAGGCATATAAAATAGAGGGGAAAGAGCTATTTATGACACACTTGAAGTTGTTATCATTGAATGTGAGAGAGCTGACTAGTCCAGTTAAGATGGATTTGGTTGTAAATGTGGATAAAAGGGCAGGTGGTGAAGTAATTGCTTTGCAGCAAACTCAGCTCTTGGGTGAGGAATATTTGAAGCTAGCTTTCAGAAGTATATGGTGGTAGGAAGTTCAGCATATACAGGAAAGGGGCAGTACTATTAATCTGCAGATCATTACAACTAGATGAAGGGGTGATTTTTCCAGGATGAAGGATGATGGTTAGTTAGCTGGAAAATGTAGCACAAAGGAATTTAATTAACATTTGTGTCCATTTAAATCCTATCAAAGATGAACCAAGGAAAGATTAAAAAACTAATTTTAAAAGTGATTTTGTGTGGGTGTCTTGGTTCTATGTAGGGGACTGGAACCTAATTTCCATAACAATGAATTAGGTAGTACAATCAGAGGCAGAGTGTGTGAGAGAATGGAAAGAGATAGTAATAAATTGTTGAAATAATAGGTTTGTTAGATATGTGGCCTATTAGGAGTCAGGGAGTGGGTGAGGGTTATACAAGTTTTTGTCCTAAATGGAACAGATTGTCAAGGATTATACCTTTCAACCTCTTAAGTGCAACAAATCTGGACAAAGCAATAAATAATGGGAGAGGAGAGATGTGATGATGTGAGGTGCTGCCATTCGTGCCAGGGAGAATAGGGCAGTGCATGTGTAACATATGCCAGCATAGTTAGCTGGAGTTTTGTATATCATTTTGTGTCATTTGACTATCACAGTGATTTGTACAGATGCTTGTGTTAAAAAGGTTTCAACAGTGTTAGTATAACTGATTAAATGCATGTTTAAAAAGAGAATTCTGGAAGGGAGAGAAGAAGTTTTTGAAATTGTTCTATATCTTTCAGATACTGCAATAGCCCTTAGCAATGCTCTGAGTGTGTAATGTACCAGAGTCAGGTGATCAAATGTGATGCCATTCTATAACCAGCACTGAGAGGATGGAACTGTCACAGCAGTTGTTGTTTTGTTTTCTTTGAAACCTGATATAAAGATCTATGACAATTGTCATAGTCAGTTCAATTGGTTCAATTCAGTTCAGTCAGTTAGAAGCTCATCACCTTGCCTTGTGGAATCTAGCATCTCAACAACCTATCTTACCTTGCTGTATTAATTAAGTTAGCTAGGAAATGGTCAATCTTTAGACAGTCAGGAAATATAGTGAGATTAGTTAAATATTGTTTTTCTACATCTGTGTGAATCTATCCAACTGTATTATTTTTATTTCATCTGTGACTGAAACTCCTGTGTTTATTGTACTTATTTAGTATCCTCATGTTTTCTATTTTATTATTATTAAATATTTTTATACCTTTCATTGTGGCTGGTCTTTTAGAGAATACTTTTAACATCTTGAGAGTACTTGTGCTTATTTTAGTGATGCCTTGGTCACTCTAAAAAGCCTTGCTGCTTTGGTTACACTCTACCACTTATATTATTATTGATTTTACTCGGTATAATTGAATACCCTTGTAAGGGCCTTAGAGTGGCTGACTGGTGGCAGCATGGTTACCTTTTAGTCTGGGCAGAAGAGGTATAACTAATAAATCTTGACAGCCTTTACCAGGAGTGTGTGTGTGTGTGTGTGTGTGTGTGTGTGTGTGTGTGTGTGTCTGTGTGTGTGTGTGTGTGTGTGTGTGTGTGTGTGTGTGTGTGTGTGTGTGTGTGTGTGCGTGCGTGCATGTGTGTGTGTGTGTGTGTGTGTGTGTGTGTGTGTGTGTGTGTGTGTGTGTGTGTGTGTGTGTGTAAATCAAATGCCCAGGTGTGGGTGTGTCAGCTTCTTAGAACTGGGACACAGTGCTCCAAAGTGAGTCTTGTTTGGGATCTGGAGAAACAGAAGTCCAGTCCTGGGTCTGAAACATGTTTCCTGTGTGCTCTTGGGTGAAACTGTGCTTGATGGAGAGAGTTGCATCTTAAAATACTGTGTAAATCCATTCCTGTTCTTAGTGACTGTCTCTCTCCATGTCAGTGGTGAGGATTGAGGGTCCTTGATTACTGGCCTGGGGTAAAGAGAGGCCATCATAGGGGCAAAGGCTCAAAAGTAGGGACAAATCTGCACATTCCATGAAAATTTAGCCAGTTGAAAGGTATGTCAAGGATAGATAAAGTCTTTGTGACTGCAGATCATAGTCATAGAAGTATGGTGGCAGAGGTGGAGGATGGTCCAATGATATATTCATTTTATGCATGTGTACTGCTTAGTGCAAGGTTTGAAGGCAATGATATAGAAGATAATAGAGATTTCACACACACACACACACACACACACACACACACACACACACACACACACACACACACACACACACACACACACACACAGATTAAGGAAGTTACTAGATGAGGAATAGTGCAGGGATGATAGTAGGATATTAGCTCAAAGTGTTGCTGGGAAAGACATATATGGCTCCAACCCTCCTAAAACATTGAGAGCTTTGGTGACAAGGCTGAGACAGTAAAAGGCGGAGAAAGCAATTTCATCGATATTAGATGGGGAGGAGCAGTGGCAAGAGAGGAAGCCAATGACAAATTTTATGTCAATTTAGTAAGTATTATGAAGGACTGTATAAGAACATTGGCAACAAAATTGTTATTGGACACAATGGATGCATTTTGAAGAACTTTCTACTACCAGAAGTTGATGGCCAGTTGGGAGAAACTTTGTTGCAAGAGATTTTTGGATGAGGAATTAAGAGTTATAGAGTGAATCAGCAGAAAAGTAAGAAATCACTGGGTAGTGATGGGGTACATATAGAAGTCTAGAGACTAGTGGAACAGAGGTTGGTTATGCATGAAGCTACTAAATTTAATTATTTTTACTAAGCATGCCTTGGCATCCTGGAAAAAAAAGGGGTTATAGTGGTAATGCTTAAATAAGATTCATGGGTTCATATCAACTCATTACAATTTTAAATCATGATTGTAAGGTATTTACAAGTTTAATAGCCAAAATAGCATGTCTAATAATTAATATATTGATTCATTTAGACTAATTTGGCTTTGTGGAGGGAACTTTTGATAATATTTTAAGAATGTTGATGATTGTGCAGGATACAAATAAGATAAGTGAAGTGATAGATGTAGTCTCTTTAGATGCAGAGAAAGTGTTCGACAGGGTAGTTTGGAGATCTTTGTTTAAAGTGTTGCAGAGGATGGCTTCCCCTAGTTTATTTATCATATTAATAGACAATATTTATGGCATCTGTAGTACAACTCAACGTTTAAAGAAGATTATTTCAAAGTTTGTGTCCATCACAGGGTACAAGGCAGGGATACCCAGTTTTCCCACTACTATTTGCTATCTGATTGAACACATTAGCAGCAGCACAAAGACAATCATCCACAAAAGCTCATGACTGGGGATATTTAGAAATGAAGGTGGTATTATATATCAATTATGTTATTATAACTCTGGGGAATCCAAAGGATAATAGGGGTAAGTTGCTTGATTTGTTGAAGAACTTTGGAGAGCTTTTGCTATATAAAGTGAATAAGAAGAAAACAAGGGCTATAGGAATTAACATACCATCTCATAATGAACTAGGTGTGTGGCTGACAACAGCATATTAACACTCTATGGTGAAGTCATATGAGACGGTGATGGCTAAAATGAAAGCTAAGCTGAAGCAACAGAAACATCTGAATCTATAGTTAGATCAAAGGGTTCAGGTAATAAAATATCATGCATTGCCACATTGTTTATATCTAGGACAAGGATTTTTGGGCATTCCTGGGGGGGAAATTAGTTGAATATTAAGAAATGGTTACAGGATTTTAACTAAGAAGGTGGACCTCTGAGAATTGGATGGGAAACAGTGTTGCTTCCAAAAGGGAATCAGTAGTTCCAGATCTACTCAATATTCTAAGACTGCCCAGATTTCATTGGCAGTCAGATGTCATGCCAGTTCTGGTGCCAGGTGATGACTGGAAATGTTAAATGTGAAATTTCCCTTGCTGTGTGAAAGGGATTTTATAGAAGTGATGTGGTCAGGGGCTGAAGAGATAATGGGATCCCAGACATAGAGCCAGTAACAGAAGAAGTAAGTAAAATCTTTTTTGGAAAATGGTTGAATGACTAGAGGCAAGAATGTATACTAACTGGAGATAGGACAAGTGATGTGAGGGGTGATTTGATGATGTGGAACAGGACATGGAATTCAAGTTTAAAATATCATCAGGAAATGTTAGTAGGAAATAGGGTTTTGAGTGGGGTGGAGGAACTGAACAGATTTCAGATACTGATGGGAGCTTTCATTATCACATTTTGGAAAAAGAAAGCCTGAAGAGTGACTGATTTTAGTTAAATGGGTGATAGATTTCTGTGAGCGTTATATGGCAAAGGAAAAGGTGATTGTGTGTCAAGTGAGAATGTTAAATGATGTAAGTTTGGTAGCAGGGAATAAAATATGATTGAAATGTATAACTATATTGAACAAAGAAATTGTTTAAGCGTGCTGGAGGCAGGTAGGGCTATTATCAGGTAGAGCCTCAAGATCAAAGAAGTTAAGAATATTTGTGTAGAAGTGTTTACACAAATACCTTTACACACCAGTAAGACTGGGTGCAATGTTTTTACAGTTACCTAATATGTGCTGGTGTTGAGATACTAGGAACATTAGTGGGACATTGAAAACATGAACCAGGCTAAGAAAGAATACTAGTTGGCTAACAAAAAGTCTAAGAGAGCAGTCATGATGGCAAACAACAAGGCATTAGAAGCAATCTGGAATGGCACAAAAAAATTCTATCAATTTTCAAGACAAACACAGAAATGTAAAGAAGACAGTCATTAGACAGTATATATAAGGGACACTAGCAAACAGACATCAAAGGCAGATGGAAGGAATGCCTCCACCAGCTTGTGAATGAAGAAAGACCCCAAAAAGCTGTACTACCTCATATACAGTTTATGATGACAGAGGAAGAAGAGACCATCCTAAAATAGTAAGAACAGCACTAAGGAAAATAAAGTCATGGAAAGCAGCAGGTTCAAATGAGGTCATAGCAGATACGAATTAGATGCTGGGCGAGTTAAGGGAGAAATTGCTCTTGAGGGTATTCATAGCAGTATGTAGAGAAAGGTGCATCCTAGAACATTGGAAAATAATCATTCTAATGTTAAATGTGCAAAAGCAAAGGGAGCATTCACAACTGTGGACAGTGTAGAGGTATAAATCTCCTGCCATACTGCATGGAAGCAATGCAGATGGTAATTGATAAAGGAATGCACAGAGTAATAGAAAGCAAGAAGGGAGATGAGCAGTTTGGATTCAGATCAGGATACAGCACAACTGAATCAATGTTTGCAGTAAGAGAGATAGTGGAGGTGAAATTAGAGATAAGGAAAGAGTCCATCTAGCCATTCCCAGACCTGGAGAATGCTTAAGACAATGCTCCAAGAAAGCTGATTTGGGCAGTCCTACAATGGTACAAATTCCCAGAAACAATGGCATAATTAGTGCAGGCTATGCACAAGGACCCAGTGACATAATTACTCACAGTTTTTGGAATCCCACAGGGGATTCTTATGGGAGTGGGGTGCATCAGCTCACTGCTGTTCATACTGGTTATGGATTACATTAGCAAACAGGTTGGAGGTGACAAATCAGCAAAGTTGATGTATGCAGATGATGTGGCATTATAAGCATATTCTGAAGAGGGACTTCAGAAAATTATAGGAAAATGTAATACAAAACTGAAGACACATGATGAAAGTTAGTCCAAGCAGGACAAGACAGTTGCTGTGATGGCAAATTGGGTAAAACAGAAGAAACTGAAAACTGAGATGGAAGGGAAATAGTGGAACAAGTTAACAGCTTCAAGTATTGGGGAGGAATGGTTAAGGAAAAGGGGAGTCTGAATGGAAAGGTCAAAGCCAGAATCTGAGGTACTGCAGTCAGTGCTACAAAGTGTCGGGTGTAGTGTGTGGTTTAAGAATGCCAAAGAAGCTGAAAAGTTAGTTGTGAAAACAGGAACCTGGATAATGAAAGCAGAGCAGATGAGGAAGTTAGACCTGATGGAAATGAAGTGCCTGAGACAGATAGTAGGATGCACACTGTGACATAGATGAAGAAAGGATGACATCAAAGCAAAAGCCAAAGTAGCTTAAATTGTAGAGGACATCAAAGAGAACACATTACAGTGGTTTGGGCATAAGTGCTGGAAAGCAGAATATGATGTAGTAAAGAAGATTTGAGAGAGCTAGGAAGAAGACATAAGGAAACAAGGGCATCCAGCAAAGTGATATATGGATTAAATGAGAGACCTGTAAGAGTCAGACATGAATGTTAAAAGAAAGTGGGAAAGTGGCACTTGATTGAGAGGAGTGGAGGCTGTTGACACAACATCCCAAATCCACATAGAAAATGGGAAGAATGGGGGGAGTGATGATAATGATGATAATTAATGTTAGCAGCAAGAAAGAACAAGGTAATGAAAGAAAATCATAGTCCCTCTATACAGTAACCAATACAGATAATAAGAAAATAAGAGGCAATTTTTAATAGTAAACTGGGACAGAAACAAAAACAAATGTTAATGAATTGGCAGGCCTGGTTCCATTTTATACATCAAAGGAGTACAAATAATAAGGAATGAAAGAGAAGAAAGCTGTTAGGAATGGGTAAAAGAGGTCAGCGTTGTTTGTGTATAGTGTATATAATTATACAGTAATAATCCGTGTAAAAGAAATTTAAGTGATTATAAGTCAGAATTATAAGGAGAACAAGTAATTAACATTAGATTAGTGAGGGATGACATTTTGTTAATTATTAGGGGCATTATGAATACTATTGATCTTTATTCACACACTGGAAGCTTTAATGTGTTGTGAGGGAAATAACATTTGTGAATGGTATACTGTAAATGCTGGTATTAATCGGTCTCACTTGTAATAGACTAGGCATAAATTATGCAAGATTATTTGTATGTGAAGCAACCAACAGAGTAAATTTATAAGGGCACCTTACAATGGGGTATGCACAGTCTGCAAACTTACTGTGTTTTGATAATGAAACTAATATAAAATGTAAAAAATGAGTCTGACTGACCCCTCTCCCCCATCATTTTCTGAAGTTCAGCATTTTTATTCTAGCTTTGCAGGACTAAAATGTATTGGTTTTAAGTATTTTACTGTGTTTACTGATTTTTGTGAAACAAGGTGGAAACACCTAACTGCAGCCATTTTTATCAATATCAGGCATCTTATGTAAGGACAGTCTATGACACTGTTATAATTGCTGGTTATGGGGATTCTCTGTGTATGGTAGTCATTTTTGCTGACATTTGCTCAATTTAAACAGTCATTATTCTGGATTTTTACAGGACTAACATGTATCTGAATGGATCCATATGGAATATATTACTGTAATACTTTACTGTGGCTACTGTTTGAGTGAAACAAAATTGAAAAACATTACTGTGGTCATGGTCTTCTTTTATCACAATGAAGTGAAATTGTCTGTGGATGACAGTGACTGACCCCCCCACTGTCATTTGTTCAAGCCTTTGCAGGACTAATATGTATGTATGCAGCACGCTGGAATACTTTGCAGTGGTTGTTATTTGAAAAAAGTTGAAATATATGACTGTGGCCAGTATTCTTTATCACAATCAGATATCTGACATGTGTACAGTCAAGAAAATGGTTATATTTGTTGAGTGTAGGGCTCTGTAGATTACAATGATTTACCCTGCTGCCATTTGCTCATGGTAAATATTCATTATCCTTGCCTTGAAGGACAAATTATTATCTGTGTAAAGCTATTTGAAATATTTTACTGTGGTTACTATTTGTGTGAAACAAATTTGAATTATATTACTATGGCCATTTTTGTCACAGTGAGACAGCTGAGGTGCACACAGTCAAAAACATGGTTATAGTTGCTGAGTATGAAGGGTATGTCTGTTGATGAAAGTGACTGGACCAGTAGCCATTTGCTTGAGTTAAGTAATCGTTATCAGTAAAGTAACTATAATTTCTTGATACAGGGGTAATCTGTCAATGATAGTGATTGTCTCTGCTGCTGTTTAAACAACTATTAACCTGGGTTTGCAGTACTATCATGCATTTGTGTGAAGGCATTTGGAATACTTTACTGTGGCCACTGTTTGTGTGAAACAAAGTTGATATGCATTAATGTGACCATTGTTACCTCAATCTGACATGCTCAGTCATGAAAATAGCTATAATTGCTGGATGCAGGAATTGTCTGCTGATTGCAATCACTGACCCTGCTGTCATATATTCAAATTAAGAGCTCATTATTCTGGCTTTGCAGGATTAATGTGTATTCATGAGAAGCAAATTGAGATACTTTACTGTGTCTACTGTCTGTGAAACAAAGCCACAACATATTACTGTGGCCATTATCTTTTCAGAATCAGACATCTGAGGTGTACACAGTCAATAGAGTGGTTATGATTTCTTGGTATGGGGACCATCTGTGGACTACAGAGACTGACCATATTTCAGTTGCTTAAGTTAAAACAGTTATTAGTCTGGATTTGCAGGATATTTTCCTTTAGCTACCATTTATGTGAAACTAAGTTGAAATAGGTTAATGTGGCCATTATTTTTATTATAGTCATATATCTGTGATGTACACTGTAATGCCCATGCCCTGGCCCAGTAAACAAGGAGCCTCAATCCTCACCACTAGCACCAGTGAGGGGTGTCCATATTGTGAGGACAACAAGTACACACACACAGTAAAGTACAATTTCCCTTAAGAGCACACTGATATCACAGTCAGTTTGGGGCTGGTTTCTCCCTTTCTCTCCAAATCCCCACTAAGACTCCTGACTGGCACAGCTATAGGGTAAGATCTCAGCCGAATGGTCAAGCCAAAACCTCCAGCACCCACTCTGTCCAACCAGTGCTTCGTGTCCCTGTCCAAGTAGCTGACACACACACACACACACACACACACACACACACACACACACACACACACACACACACACACACACACACACACACACACACGTTGAGATTTGAGCTATATATACATGCACAGACACTCCTGGGGAAAACTGGTGCAGGTTCTACAGCTATGCCCCCTTCTTGCCCAGATTAGAAGGTAGAAATCACTGCCACCAACCACTACTTATCAGCTACTAATAAGGCCCTTCCCAAAGGGTGACCAATTTTACTGTGCAATGTTACTGTTATCCAAATAGTAAGTGTGACCCAGGGCTAAGGCTAGTCTGGAGCGGCTTAGTACAGTATCCCGAGTACATGCAAAGTACGCTAAGAACTTAAATTATTTCTACACAAAACAGCCACAGTTGAAAGGTTTAAACATATTTAATAATAAATGATAAAAACACAAGACAATACTTGATAACTCAACACCACAACATTACAGTGTTCATAAATCACAGGAAATACTTTAAAACAATATTGTAGGATAGTCTGACAAATACAGAAAACAGCTAGACTAATCTGGCTAAATTCCTATCTAACTCTAAGAGAAATCACTGTTCTAAATACTACTTATATAGAGAACAAGCAAGTGCTGGTGAGTGGATGTTCTTACTAGATCCAAGACAAGATGCAAAATGTTCTTCTTTCTTTCTTTCTGGGATAGCCCTTAAATTGGTAATACACAGTACTGCTGAGTCATTTCAGATTACATCATTCTTGACACCTCTGCTGAAGTTTCCCAGGCTCACAGAACTCAAAATTTAACATATCTTTGTAATCTTGCACCTGCCAGGAAACCACAGCAATAAAGGACACTTTACATGTAAATCTAGTAATTATCTCGGTCTTAAAACAATTAAAAAAATTGCTAGCCCAGACATCCTGTCTCCAAGCTTGAGGTCAAACACAGTTGTAAAATTCTTTACTTAACAGCTTTCTTCTAGCAGGGTGCACTGTGGTTACATTTTTGAAGTTCAGTACAACATATAGTTTAATCCTAACATATAGTTCTCTTTACATTTGTAAAACAAGCCTGTGAATTATATTAATATTTACAATGACATAGAATTATCTACAAAATTCTATCTGGCTGGGCTGGCAGCCCCTCGGTTTTTCACCTACACAGTCAGCAAAGTGGCTATAATTGCTGGTTATAGGGGCTTTCTCTGGATGCAAATCACTGACCTTGCAGTCATGATCAAATTTAGCAGTCATTCATACAGAATATTGTATTCATAAAGCAGCAGAAAGTATTCTAAGAACTAAGCCAAAATGGACATGGATAAAGGAGATCCTGCTGATAGGGGTGACTGCAGTTAGGGATACAGACAATATAATTTTTTGGAGAAAACTGGCAAAGAAACCAAGGTATTGGGAGCAAATAATTTGAGGGCAAAGGTAATAGAATGGGATGAGGCCAAGAATTTATTTGGTCTGCATGTTAGATATTGTCTTCCCTATCAAGGACTGATATGAGAGTGCATGCAAAGAGAAAGAAACAGGGCGAGCTTAAGTGAAAGACTAGCACTGTTAGTTTTTAGTAGAATCTATAACAGAAGATGCTGTTAAAAAGGTATAACTAGTAGAACAT
Source organism: Protopterus annectens (assembly GCF_019279795.1). Taxonomy (NCBI): domain Eukaryota; kingdom Metazoa; phylum Chordata; order Ceratodontiformes; family Protopteridae; genus Protopterus; species Protopterus annectens. Next base: position 768,170,554 of record NC_056731.1, on the reverse strand, counting down.
ATCAAATATTGCATGATAACTATAAGAATCAATCAGAGGAGGTTAGAAAGGATTGGGAATAGAGACTGGATAACCAATTCACAAAGAAACAATGGGAAAATATATGTATGTCTCCAAATATGCAACAAAGTCTTGAAGATTTAGAATATTTGCTTGGAAGTGTTTACATGGATATTTTTATACCTCAAGTAGACTGCAAACAAACTTTCCTTGGGTAGATATCAAATGTGGAGGTGTGATGGGGAAGAAAGAAGTAGTTGGGAGCATATGTTTTTGAGTGCAATGAGCTGGCAGACTTTACAAATTCCCTGCAGACTACTGTATCAGAAATACCAACTATACTAGATATAGTGAATTTCGTAACAGAGATAAAACATCTAGAAATGGGATATTTAGAAAAGGGTAGGACCAAATTTCATAGAAAAAAATGGAACTTGGAACAATACATGCAAAATAATGTTTTGGAGCAGGAATGAAGTTTAAAAGAAGACAAGATTTGAATGAGCCATGTAATTTTTGCCTGACAATGACTGGATAGATTATGCATCTATATGCTTTGCTTTCATTTAAATAAATGCATGATTGCTTATGACATAAGTGATAATTTAATAAAGATATTTCTTGTTTAAGAAAAAAATAACAGTCATTAAGAACTGTTTTTGCAGAAATAATTCATTCTTCTCTGAAATAAACTTGAATACTTTTCTGTGGCCATTTTTAAACACAGACATCTAAAAAATACACAGTCAATGAAATGGTTGCAATTGTAAGGTACAGGAGCTGATGTACGTGTGTGTGTGTGTGTGTGTGTGTGTGTGTGTGCATGCGTGAGTGTGTATGTGTGTGTGTGTGCGTGTGTTGTGTGTGTGTGTGTGTGTGTGTGTGTGTGTGTGTGTGTGTGTGTGTGTGTGTGTGTGTGTGTGTGTGTGTTGGGTGCTGCAGTGCATCTAAATTATCCATTATTTCTTTAACTTTCTATAACAGCTGAACTTCAGCTTTGTACACAATAAGTGACCATATTTGGCAGTTTATACAGGATGTCTGTGATGGCATCTGATCCTTAGTACAGTGGTGCAGTAAGTAGCATTACAATCTCACATTGTTTGTTTGACGGTTAAGTTCTTGGCTGTGATTTTTTTGGAGTGGACTCCGCATGCTCTTCCTGCTTCTATGTGAATTTTATCCTGGTGTTCTGGTTTCCTCCAGTATTCCAAAGAAATGTAGTAGGTGATTTGGCATTCCTCTGATTTGCCTCTAGGTAACTGTGTATTGTGAAAATGTGTGCACATGTTTGTGTGTGTATGTGTGTGTGTGTGTGTGTTTGTGTGTCCTGTGCTAGATTTTACTTTTCAATGGGAGTGTCACAATGTGTTTGCATATATTAAACAATAATAATATTCTCAGTTTTATCTGTGGATATAGCTAGTATTGGGAGCACACATGTAAAAGAACAGCTAGCAAGTAATTATCTTTAAAACTTAGGATTAAAATGCAATTTAGAAGATCTTGACCCTTAGAGCTACCGATAGCCTGCAGGCACAGACATCTATAATTCAGTGGTTTATAAGGGGATTTTGACACAGACTTAGTAGTTTGGCCACATTCTCAACCACTGCCTTGGGTTTCATCTAGTTTAAAACTACCCCTGCTCAGAAGTGTGCATAAAAGGTCACTGTAGCCTGTGTAGAACTTGGGACAATGTAGTCATTTTTTTCTTTAACATCCTTGACAACTAAATATCAGTTGGTGTTGTTGTTGTGTCTTTCGGCTTTTTCCGGTTAGGGGTTGCCACAGTGGAACTCCGGTCCGCTAATGATTGGCAGTAGATTTTTATGTGCCGAGTTGCCAGCTCTGATGCACAACCTTCAACTAAGATACGCCCATTCACGCATGTCTCCACACAGAAGATGCCCTAGCTGAGAATCGAACAGGACAGCATCTTTCTGTAAGGCGACAACGCTACGGCAGCACCACCACTGCAGTGACAACTAAATATCAGTGGTATGCCCAAAAGGTCTGTAAAGCTTATCTACTGGACAGTGTACTTTTTGTAGCTGCATCATGGAATTCACTAACATGACCATGATTTTGTATACTTTCTTGACATATATTGACAGTAACCAGTAAAAAGCTGAAATGTATTACTGCAACCATTTGTTCTTTTAACTTTTGTTCCAGTTAGTATCAGAGGGTTACCGAAAGTGGCTGTCATTTGGAGTTAGGGGTGAGGAGGCATATGTCTGTTGCCATTTGTTCTTCCATACCAGTCTTAACAAAAGTGGAGTAGAGAGAAGGTTCCTATCTTTCTGGGAAGTAGGGGGACAGACACTATTCTAAGATATGATTTATGCAACATTTGTCTTCATAATTTACTGGGAACTGTTTTTTAGTAACCACTGAACATTAAGTTGTGGATATAGCTTATGTCTTTTTTGAAAAAAAAAAAAACAAAAAAAGATAAGACTGAATTTTTTTCCTTACTCATGCCTTTTGTTCATTTCATCATTTGATCAAAAGTTTGGATAAAAATATTAAAATGCACCTCAAAGCATCTACAACTGGCTTCTGGGGTCATAGCAGCCCTGAGACCTTTAGCTAAATTCAAGTTACTTCTAATACAATTATTACACTGCAGTCTTTCCTGGTTAGAGTGTGTTGGAAGGTTGGATGGAAGAGCTGCAGTGTAAGACAAAGAATGGAAAAGAAAAAAATTGTAAAGATGGTATGGGGAGGCCAGGCCAAGGGAATCAAGAGGACATGAGAGGATCAGTATGTGGCAGGGTGGGCATCATTGAGGTCTATTTCTAAAGCTCCATTTTATCTAAGAATGACCCTTTTGATTACATTCAAACATTGGAAGAGTATATAGTCAATAAAGTGGCTAGAATGAATGGGTACTAAGGCAGTCTCTGGATGAATGTGATTGACCACAGCTGTTGCTTAATCACAGATAAACTATCATTAGCCTGGCATAGTCTAGCCTCACCTCATTCCAGTTAGCCTCATCTATTTGTGTGCTTTCTAAATACACAACTTTAGCTAGCGTCTCTGCTATCTTTTGTAATTTTTCAAACTGGCATCCCCCTCAACTCAAATTTGTGAAGCCAAAAGAGAGAAAAAGTAATGTCAAAGTTGAGGACAAAAATAAATAAATAAACAAGCAAACAAACAAACTCTTCAGCTCTGAAACTGTAGAAAACCACTTGCTACAAATGTAATGACTGGTTGGTGCAGATAAATTACCCAATACTGAGTGCTTTAACGCTTCAGCCTTGACGACAAATGCAGTATTGGCATTCATTTCCGAATGCCAGTACTGCACTCTGGTACTATCAGCACCTGATGATCATGCCACAGTACCTTGCGTCTGGGAAAGCCACACCCATATGCCCTTCCTTGCCTGCTTTGATGTCACCTGCTGTCTCTGATATTATCCTTAGTGTCCAGTTATAGGCCTTCAACAAACACTTGGACAAATGGGTCTACTTTGAAAAAGTAATATCTTCCAGCTCAGTACCTATGAACAGCCCAGCCTTACTGTCCTGGCACCCAGTTGCATCACTGCATAGTCTATGAAGGGGGAGTCCCCAACAAAAGTGGCTTTCTAGGGGGACCTGTACTCCTTGCACCTCTATAGTTGGGACTTCACCTCCCCATTCACTCTATATATATCAACTCCTGAGTCTGCACCAGCACAGGATAAAGTAAATAAATGTATCTAATTTTTCCCAAGTTGATGTAAACGCAGATTTAGTATATTTAGAGATCATTTAGAGTTCAATGCTAGGGGTGCAGGTGGTCACAGATCTCTTGCACAAGCAAAGACTTTTGGTTATTTTTAATAGCAGTGGTATAATAGGTGACTGGTCACTACAGTCAGGCAGTTCATCAGAGGTAAGTTATAAGTTAATATGCCAAAGAAGAGCTGAACAAATAGGTGCTTTCAGATGCTACCATGCCTTTCAGACTGATAGAGGTTAAATAGTTTTGCTGTAAGTAGGGATGACTCCTTATGTAGAATTAAAGAAATCTCCAAACTCATCAATGTCACTCAGTAGCTGTGGTTGTAAGAAAACAGCTAGGATAACATTGTTCCATGATAGCTGTATTACCTCACCATCTTAAGAAAAGTTCCCTTGTTCGGTTCTTGTTGTTTCTATGAAACATCTAAGGACACTTAGTTGCTGGATTCTGCCATATTAGTTTCTTCTCTTCCTCATTCTCATCCATAATCCCCTTCCCCTTAAAAAATACAAATTCAGTGTTTTCAGAAGCACTGTAACCTTCAGTTCAGAATAATTTCAATAGCTTATTTTGCATTCTGGTTCACTGAAGACAAAATAAACCTAATTTCCATGTAAAATCCTTCAAAGTAAAAAGACCCGACTTTACTATTTTATTTTTTTAGTTTGATCTGATTAAAGTCTGCTGCCACTGCAAGAGGAAAGAATGTACAGCAAATGTTCTCCATTATTTTACTATTAGTTTCTCTGTAAGGTACTATTTTGTGTCTATTTTTGTTAGATTTGGTGGGACCTTACTGAACTTCACTCCTCTGGCATAACATTGAAGTAGCCCAGAAAAAGTAAATATGGACCAAGTTGGGGGTTGGTATAATGGTTGAGGTATATATAGTCCCTACAGGGCCACTGGGGTATACGTGGCCTTTCTATCACTGTGAATGCAGGGCTCAATTTTCACATTTGAAAGGGAAATTGGCTGGGCTTAAAGTAGCCTACAAAAGCATTTGTGTTGTTCATTAGCTCAACTGGTTAAATAATTATCAGTGTACAGTGAAGCTGAGTGTCTGTGGGTTCATAACCCACCAAACCTTTCAACTGTGGCTGTTTTGTGTAGAGATAATTTTATCTCTAAAATACATTGCATATATATAGTGATACTGTACAAAGTCACTCCAAATAAGCCTTGACTGTTGGGAGCTGGCATAATGGATAAGGTGTTTACCTCACAGATACAAGGTACGGGGTTTGATTTGATCCCCACCTTGAGATGCATGAGTAGGCTTGAAAACCCCCCTAGGTTTATTAGCTTAGTAATCATCTATAAAATGAAGTATTTCATATATTTGTTTCATTTGATTTGAGTGGTTTTCCCAGTTTGAATTCAAATTTTCTTCCTCTCCTCCTTACTTAAATGTTTCCTTCCTTCCCTTTCAACTTTCTTTCTCTATTAGTCCATCTTTTCATACACCTTTTCCTTTTTTTGTTCTCCAAGTGGTCATTCCTGAATTGAAAACTTAACAACTCTGACATTCTTCCAATAGTTTCCCAGCCTTATTTTCTAATTTAGCAATCCACATGGACTGTCTTGTGTTGTAATTTCTTTGGTGACTCCTGTGAATCTGGATAGTGTTGCTTCTTTACATATTACTTAGAACCACTCTTTTGCTAGTACACTAGTCTTCAAATTGTGCAGTCAGTTCCTTTACCTATGTGATCCTACTGGTTTGTGTGCATAGATCTTTCATTAATTATGTATTTTTCATTTCCATACAAAGGTGCCAAAATTGCTAATGCCTCTGCTCTTAAGAAAAGAACTAGAGAAACAGCTTTGAATTATGACTGGTAGTTGAATTGTCAACAAACCTTCACAGACTAATATTTTTTGCCCATTCGCAGGTATTTACCAATATCAAACATTTCCTAGGTATACAAACTAAAAGTTGCGAAGGCTCAGGCAAGAGTCAGACACATAGATAGTTTGAGTGACTCTTGCCGGCATTGCTAGCCACATTAGAAACACTTTCAGGTGGACAGATTTAGTTGCTAAACTGGTAACTCCTAAGGAACTCCAGCTCCATTCATCCATTCTGCCTACAACTGCAACTTCCTGATTGGTTGTTACGCAGTCATAGTAGCTCAATGGGTAGTTTACTGTTGCTCATTAATAGCAAACAGCAATCCAGTCATAAACTTAGACTAATCAAATTACAAGGAGTCATCAATGAAAGTGCTAAGTGATGAATGATTGTCCAAGGATGTCATGCACTATGTTCTTTTAAGCAGTGGTCTTTTGGATTTGGGCAGAATATGTGTATGGAGGTGGGGTGGGGAATAAAGATGCAGTCTAATTTTGAAGCTGCTGTGATTTATTGAGCTATGTGCCTTAATTATGAAGCTGTTATGATTTATGTAGCTTATAGCATGCTTCTCAACTTCCTAGCACAAGAAATCTGGACAAAGCTAAAAATAATGATGGTTGCAAAGGCCCCAAAATAGGGACAGACTTTAAATATATCTCTTATTAACTTACAATTGTTAGAATAACAGGGTTTATATTATCATGTATTTTCTGAAGGATTAGAACTCAAATCTATATTATTATTTAGTGAACTCAATCCTCAGTGATTTTCCAGAAACCCGTAAATTTTATGAGGAACATACCAAACATATGAGGCAAAAATCTGGACAGTAGAGAGGTGTGGGCTTATAGTCAATTTAATAAAGTACACGTTTTATTCAGTGATTTAAAAAAACAGCCTTTTGCCTTCTTTTAAGTATGGTCACACTAATTTTAAGGAAATCTTGCCTGCTGTACTTTATTACAGAATGTCTACCAAATACAAAGTTGCACTGTCAATGTTTGCTTCAAAGTAATTCTGACACAAACTAATTGGCAAGAAACAAAACTGGTACATATTTTAGTCATAAAGTATTTAGACTGGGTACCATTTTATTTTATTATTTTTAAAGATGAAAATTTTCTTTGAAAGCTGCTGTTTAGATTACCCTGGAAATATTCCAGAGAGGAACATGTCAAAGATCAACAAGCAAGGTCAAATGGATAACTGCCAAAGCATTTATTCTTTTGAAGGGATTGTAGCAGCAAGTAAAATTACTAATCAGAGCTAGACACGAGAAATGCATGTGAAGATAGGTAAAGGCTGCCAGCCTAGCTAGATAGAATTTTGTAGATAATTCTGTCATTTGTAAATACTAATGTAAGCCACAGGCTTGTTCTCTTAAATGTGATGTATTGGATGTTGAACTAAAACAACAGTGCACTCTGCTGTAAGAAAGCTGATTAGTCAAGCATTTCAGGACTGTCTTTGATCTCAGGACTTGGAGCCGAGATGTCTGGATGAAGGAATTCTGGCTATTGTCTTGAGATCAGAGTTAATTGCTAGAATTTGCATGCATAATTTCTTTTATTGCTCTGACTTCCTGACCAGCTGCAAGATCAAAAAGGCTATTGACCTCTGAGTTTCTGTTAGCCTGGGAATCAGAAAGAAATGATGAAATCTGAAATGAATCAGTGGTACTGCTTTATCAATTTAAGGACAGAAATAATGAGAGCATTTAGCATTTGTCTTGAGAGCATCCAACTCACCAGTACTCTGCCTGTTCTATATGTAGGTTTATTGTAGAACTGTATTTTCTCTTAGATATAGCTAGGAACAAGGATGATTAGATTCGTTTTTTTTTTCTGTATTAATGCCAGAACTTTTTTATTGTATTATTTTCAGTATTTCTCTGTGATCTCTGAACTCTTGACTAGCACTGTGTAGTAAGAAGTATTGTCTTGTGTTTTTATTATTTATTATTAAATATTTTTAAACCTTTCAACTGTGGCTCTTTTGTGTAGAGATAATTTTATCTCTAAAATACATTGCATATATATAGTGATACTGTACAAAGTCACTCCAAATAAGCCTTGACTGTTCAGTTGCACTTACTATTTGGATAATAATATTGCACAGTATAATTGGATACCCTTTCATAAGAGCCTTTTGGTAGCTGATAAATATTAGTGGGTGGTGGCAAGTGGTACTACTGTAAAGTCTGGGTAAAAGGGACACAGCTGGAGAACCTGTGCCAGCCTTCCCCAGGAGTGTCTGTGTGGTTGTATATAACTCTTATCTTTAAGTGTGTGTGTGTGTGTGTCAGCTACTTGGGCAGGGACATGAAGGACTGGTTAGACAGAGAGGTTGCTGGAGGTTTTAGCTTACCCACTAGGCTGAGATCTGGACCCTACAGCTGTGCCAGTGGGGAGTCTTATTGGGGACCTGGAGAGAAAGGGAGAAACCAGCCCTAGACTGACTGTGATCTCTGTGTGCTCTTAAGGGAAATTGTACTTTACTACATGTGTATTTATTATCCTTTCCCTATGTGGATGCCCCTCACTGGTGTTACTGGTGGGGCTTGAGGCTCCTTGATTGCTGGGCCAGTGCACGGGCGTCACATATTAATTTTTTGGCAGTGGTGGGATATCCACACCACATATTAATTGGTTGGCAATTGGCTTGTAGTGGTGTGAGTAGTGTGAATTCCTGTAGCTTGTGTACAGTGATCTCTGAAGGTGTTTTGTACTCTAAATCAGCCACACAGTGAATACTCAGAGTTCAGATCACAATTGTTTTATTTCTTTAGTTAGCTTAGATTAGTCAGGGAGAGCAGGCAATGTTAGCAGAAGAGTACAGAAAGCTGACAAGGAGCCAGCTGGCTGAGATGTGCCAGGCTAGGGGACTGGTGCATGGAAACCTAACTAAGGCAGACATGAATCACATGATTGCAGCTTTGGTCACAGCTGCATCAGAAAACAGCAACCAGGAGGATGATCAGACTGGCAGTGGAGCTGGACTACACTCAGAGAATGGACAGTTCAACCTTTCTGCAGAGGACTTAAAAATCCATCTGGAGCTAAAGAGACTTGAGTTGGAGGTCAGGTGTTTGGAAATAGAAGTAGCTGAGAGACTGAAGTGTACAGAGAGTGAGGACAATGAGAAACTGCAATGTTTGCAGGTGGAGGAGAATGAGATACTGCTATGCCTGGAAGCTGAGGAAAAGGAAAGGCAGAGGCAGCATGAAAGGGAGATGCTGACTCTTCACCAGAGTCATGGAGGTAATGAGGAAGGGAGTAACCGGACCCCAGAAGCATAAAAGGTCAGTAAATTTCTTCCGCAGTTTAAAGATAATTTTAGGGGGATAATTTTGACAGTTTCATTCATATATTTGAGAGAGTATGTAAACAGTATGATGTTGACCAAAGGCTCTGGGTATGGTTCCTGACCCCCTTACTCCATGGTAAAGCTGCAACTGTGTTGTCTAAAATTTCTGATCAGGAATGTTTTCATTATACTACTGTTAAGAACTGTTTGTTAGAATTTTTTAAGCTAACACCTGAAACTTACAGGAAAAAGTTTTGTGAGCATAGACGCAAGGCAAATGAAAGTATGTGTGAATATGTTGCTGAACTGAGCACTTACTTTCATAGGTGGGTGAGTGGATGTCAGGTCACCACTTTGAATGACTGGCAGACGTTTTGGTGAGGGAACAAGCCTTTAGCACTTTGCCTGAGGACATGAGGATCTGGTTAGCTGATAGACAATGTGCTACTTCAGATGAGTTAGGGAAGAATGGAGACCTATACCCAACAAGCAGGGCATTCCTGCACAGGAAAGGGACCCCCAGTACTGCTCATGGGTCTAAAAAAAACATGGTGGGTAGCACAGACTGCCCCAACAGAATCTGCCAGTAGCAGGGGAAGCCACTAGTCCAGGTATACATCCAGGACCTAGGATTAAATGTTTTGAAAGCAACCAGTGGGGCCATGTTGCATACAGATGTCCATAGAGGCAAGGTAGGGAACAAAAGGTGAGGGAGCCAGTAAGTGGGGAAGACAAAATGCCAATAGCAGGTTGTCTTGAGACAACAGGGGTATTGAACTACTATCCTGCAGATGTCCTGATAGGGAAGGATTTGGATGAGGTAGTACCATGTGCAGTGCTTATGCAGTTACAAGCATTCAAGCTAAGAGACAAGCATGTGGATCTGGTAGCCTGGGGTAGACCCAGACAGACTGCATACTTGCAGCCAGGACTAGTGAGGTGGTTACTTCAAGGAGGAAGCTACTCTGTAGCAGTGAGACTGAATGTGATCCACAGATGCTTGTAGGTACTGATGTCCCATTGAACAGAGTGACTGCAAAGATAGAGATGAGTAGTAGTACCCATACTGACAGTGAGGCACCATTGTTAGAGGATGCCAGACTTTCTGTGGAAGGGGAGCTGGGAAGGGTTACAAAGAGAGAGTTGAGACAGGCTCAGCTCTCAGACCCTACATTGCAAGGCCTGAGGCAGGTAGATATTGAGGCACCTGATTATCAAGGGAAGGGGGAATCTGTATACTGGGGCAAAGGGTTACTGTATAGAGAGTGAACTCCTGAGAAAGGGCTAGAAGGTGAAAGGCCACAACAGTTGGTAGTGCCTAGAGCCTACCATCTGGTGGTTCTAGCCAAAGCCTATAATATTCCCATTGAAGGTCACATGGGCATAAAATGCACAAAGAGAAATATTATGCAGAACTTTTATTGGCCTGGAATTTCCAGAGATGTAACAGGGTACTGCAGGACCTGTGAGCAGTGCCAAAAGGTAGGTAAGGCAGGAGACAAGGTGAGCGCTCTTTTGATGCCTTTGCCTGTGATTGAGAAGCCATTTCAGTGGATAGCTATGGATATTGTGGGGCCAAATTCCACAGGGAAAAGGTATATCCTAGTAGTAGTAGATTATGCTACAAGATACCCTGAGGCAGTGGCTTTGTCCTCTATTGAGGAAGAAAAGGTGGCAAATGCTTTGTTAGAGATTTTCAGCAGGGTAAGTTTCCCAAAAGAAATACTGACTGACAGAGGTGCCAATTTCATGTCAGACCTGCTGGCTTGTCTGTGGAAGTACTGTGGGGTGAAGCACCTGAAGGCCACCCCTACCATTCCCAGACTAATGGTATTGTTGAGAGGTTAAACTCTACCATCAAGTCCTTAATATGGGCATTTTCAGACCAGTTTAAGAGGGAGTGGGACAAATATTTGCTCCATCTGTTGTTTGCTTACAGAGAGGTTCCCCAGGAATCCACAGGTTTTTCACCATTTGTGTTGTTGTATGGGCATAGGGTGAGGGGACCTCTAGATTTCATTCGAGATGAGTGGGAAGGTCAGTGTGAATCTCACAATGAGTCTGTTGTGGCATATGTCCTAAACCTCAGGACAAAGCTCAGGGAACTCATGGGTTTGGCCCAGGAGAACCTGGCAGAGGCTCAACAACAGAAAAAGGTATGGTATGACAGGAATGCTTGAGCTCGAGAGTATGCTGCAGCACAGCAGGTAATGGTTCTCATTTCTGTCAGACACAACAAGCTGCAAGCAGCTTGGGAGGGACCCTACAATGTGGTAAGAAAGTTAAGTGATTTTAACTGCATGGTTAAACTGTTAGGCAGGAGGCAGGGGCACAAGTTGTTCCATGTTAACACAATGAAACCTTACCATGATACGGAGGCCCTTGTGCTAAGTATTTGCAGTAGCTTGCAGGACATGTCTGAGGGAGATCTGGTGACTGATCTCCTCAGTGAGGCTCAGACTGACACCTCTGTGGAAGGGGTAGCAATGTCCCAGCAGCTATCTCCTACACAGGTTTGAGAAATCCGAGCAGTGTTACAGGAGTTTGGGGACATGTTCACTGGGAAACCAGGGTGCATACACCTGGTGCAGCACAAGGTGGATACAGGACCCCAAAGGCCTATTAGGCAGGTTACTTATAGGGTGCCTGAGAGCGTCAAACAGACTCTGAGGGAGGAGATACAGGAGATGTTGGAACTAGGGGTAATTCAAGAGTCCAACAGTCCCTGGGCCTCGCCAGTGGTGCTGGTGCCAAAGAAGGATGGCTGCACCAGGTTCTGTGTGGACTGCAGCAAATGACATAGTCACACAGAGTCAGATGCTTACCCCATGCCTAGGACAGATGAGGCCCTAGAGCAGCTGGGTGGGGTTAAGTATCTTACAACCATTGATCTTATCAAGAGTTACTGGCAGGTGCCTTTGACTCCCAGTGCTAGAGAGAAGTCAGCCTTTGTGACTCCTTTTGGCTTGTATGAGTTCACAAAAATGCCCTTCGGGATGAAAAATGCCCCAGTGACTTTCCAGAGGCTGGTAGATCATATCCTAGCAGGAGCAGGAGGGTTTGCCCTTGCTTACCTAGATGATATTGCCATCTACAGCCATTCTTGGCAAGAGCACCTTCAACATGCCAGGGAGGTGCTGGGCAGACTTCAGAGGGCAGGTTTGACCATTAAGCCTAGCAAATGTCAAATGGGTATGGCAGAGGGCTCCTACCTTGGACATAGAGTGGGGAGTGGTAAGATCAAGCCAGAACCTGCCAAAGTAGAAGCCATTCAGGCATGACCTGCACTTGTTACCAACAAGCAGGTGAGGACATTCTTAGGAACAGCAGAGTACTACAGAGAGTTTGTCCCCAGTTATAGTACCATAGCTGCTCCCCTCACAGACCGGACAAGGAAGAACAGGCCAGATAAAGTAGTGTGGACCCCAGCATGTGAGCAGACATCCCAAGAGCTTAAGGAAGCTTTGCGAGGACCTCCTGTGTTAGCCAGTCCAGATTACAGCAAATAATTTGTTGTGCATGTGGATGCTTCAGACCATGGGGTGGGGGCTGTACTTAGCCAGTTTTCTTCAGAGGGAGAAGAGCACCCAGTGGTTTATCTCAGTTGTAGGCTCCAACCCAGGGAGGAATGATATGCAGCTGTAGAAAAGGAATGTTTAGCCATAGTGTGGGCACTGCAGAAACTTCAGCCTTATCTGTATGGAAGAAAATTCACTGTAGTGACAGATCACAATCCCCTAACATGGCTAAACAGAGCCAACCAGGAAAATGCCAAGTTGCTAAGATGGAGCCTAGGGTTGCAAGCATATGATATGTCAGTGCAGCACAGCAGTGGGATTTGCAATGCCAACACAGATGGGCTCTCAAGACAGGGAATGGGGTAAGGTATACTCAGATAGACCTAACCCTCTCAATGTTTCTCAAAGGTCACTTGAAAAACTAGTTTGAGTTCTCCAGGGAGGGGGGAGATGTGTGAAGATAGGTAAAGGCTGCCAGCTTAGCTAGATAGAATTTTGTAGATAATTCTGTCATTTGTAAATATTAATGTAAGCCACAGGCTTGTTTTCTTAAATGTGAAAATGCTGTCTTGGATGTTGAAAAAAATGTGTAACAGTGCACTCTGCTGTAAGAAAGCTGATAAGTCAAGCATTTCAGGACTGTCTTTGATCTCAGTGCTCGAAGCAGAGATGTCTGGATGAAGGAATTCTGGCTATTGTCTTGAGACCAGAGTTAATTGCTAGAATTTGCATGTATAATTTCTTTTATTGCTCTGGCTTCCTGACTAGCTGCAAGATCAAAAGGGCTATTAACCTCTGAGTTTCTGTTAGCCTGGGAGCCAGAAAGAAATTATGTAATCTGAAATGAATTAGTGGTACTGTGTTATCAATTTAAGTACAGAAAGGATGAGGGCATTTAGCATTTTGTATTGAGAACATCCAACTCACCAGCACTCTGCCTGTGTTCTATATGTAAGTTTATTTACGAACCGTGTTTTCTCTTAGATATAGCTAGGAAGTAGGAAGATTCGATTAGTTTTTTTCTGTATTGGTGTCAGAACTTTTCTACTGTATTATTTTCAGTATTTCTCTGTGCTCTCTGAACTCTTGACTAGCACTGTGTAAGAAGTATTGTCTTGTGTTTTATTATTTATTACTAAATATTTTTAAACCTTTCAACTGTGGCTGTTTGGTGTACAAATAATTTAATCTTTAGAGTACATTGCATATATATAGTGATACTGTACAAAGTCACTCCAAATAAGCCTTGACTGTTCAGTTGCACTTACCATTTGCACTTACCATTTGGATAATAATATTGCACAGTATAATTAGACACCCTTTCATAAGGGGCTTTTGGTAGCTGATAAATATTAGTGGGTGGTGGCAAGTGGTGCTGTATAGTCTGGGTAAAAGGGGCACAGCTGGAGAACCTGTGCCAGCCTTCCCCAGGAATGTCTGTGTGGTTGTATATAACTCTTATCTCAAAGTGTGTGTGCGCCAGCTACTTGGGCAGGGACACAAAGCACTGGTTGGACAGAGAGGGTGCTGGAGATTTTAGCTTGCCCACTAGGCTGATGGACCCTATAGCTGTAAAAAGTCCAAATCCAACCACAGTTCGAGTTTCTTCTATTCTTTACACTACAAATATCAAAAAAATGAATAGAATAAAAAATGCTCTCTTTATTAAAAAACAAAGCTTTTGGGAATGCCCCTTCTTCAGTGTTTGATTAATTCATTTAAAATTGATCACATATATATATATATATATATATATATATATATATATATATATATATATAAATCACCACCACGTGACACAGCCATCCTATAAGAGCACAATAAAAGTACTTGAATTTCACTTAATTGATACAGTGTCCTTAAAGGGCAACTATGCAAGAAACACTTACAAGATACATATCACATCTGTGTTTTCCACTACAAATGTATACAAGAAGTTCATAAATAATACTTCATTCGATATACATTAAATGTATGCAACAATCTATAAACATTAATAAAATTAATCATATTGCTTTTGTTTAAAATCTAACATTGGTTTAATAATTACCATATTATTTAACCCTGGTGTTTTATCGGCTTCAAGCCTTATAATCCATTTATATTCAGATACATCTAATTTATTATTTATATCACCAAGTCTTAAATTTCTATTTACTACTTCCAAAACTTTAAACCTAAAGTTATGTGATATCCATTTTTCCTTTTTATGTTGGGCTAGTGCATTAGAGGAAATATTTCTTCTCATCTCTGACTTGTGTTCAATAATACGATCTTGTAAGGTCCTTGAGCATTTTCCCACATAAAATCCTGAGCATTGTGTACAAGTAGCTAGGTAAACAACCATCATGCTTCTACAAGTTGCCTGATACTTTATTTCATACCTTAACTTGTTTACTGGATGTTCAAAAAACTTTTTAACACAAATATCAGAACAGCAACTACAAGCATAACATGGAGTTGTTCCCACGTTATGTGTTATTTGCTGCAACAAGTATACTTCAAAGTCTTTATAGCATAACCTTCTCTTTAAATTGTTCATATTTCTATATGCAAACCTGGGTACATATCCTAGTATAGCACATAGCTCAGGTTCAGCCATCAGAATCCGTCAATTTTTCTAATTACTGCTTCAACAAATTTAGTCACACTATTATATGTTGTAACATATCTTAGTACAACATGTGTATTACTAGCTTCCTCTTTTGTAAATGTACAGTTACTAAAATATGGACATGCATATGTGCTTCTATTTTTCAATATATTATCTCTTATTTCCATAATATGTTTCATGTTATATCCTTTGCTTTGAAGTTCACCACATAGTATGTCCATTTGTTGGTTGCTCACATTTACGTTGATCAGTATTTAGTCTACTAACCCTTAATAGTTGACTCTTGACAATCCCACCAAATATATATTGAGCATGCAAGCTTTTAGCATGCGTATATTTGTTAACCTGCACATTTTTCCTATAGACACATGTTCCTAGTTCGTTATTATGATCTTTATGTATTTCAACATCCAAAAAAACATTTTGTTATTGGATGAATTCACCGTGAACTTCAAAAAATCAGTTGTGTTATTCAGATAGTGAACAAATTCATTCAATTGTTGTTCATTTCCTTCCCATAATAGGAAACAGTCATCTACAAAATGCTGATAGAAGAGTATACTAATCTTAAATAAATTCACATCACTGAAAATATGTTGTTTTTCCCACTGACTTAATACAATATTAGCGTATGTATTAGCCATGGGCGTACCCGTGGCTACGCCTGATACCTGTGAGTATGGTTGCTTGTTAAACAAGAAGACATTCTTCTCTAGAACAATCTCTATAATACTACATAGGACCTCAATCTCTTTCCCTTTCATCATAGAATTCTGGCATTACGAGAGGGAGAAGTGGTAAGGATGCAAACATCCAAAGGTTATGCTTGGATTGGTGTCACGAAGAATATTGCTCCAGAGCTGAGATCATACACTGTGGAATCACAAAGGGGCAATTTTTAGGTGGAATTGGAAGCATTTGAGACCATTCTCTGAGCCTATACCACAGCACATAGCTTGTGAGAAAGACTCTTTATCTCAGAGTGAGTGTCCGGTGTTCCAGTTCCTGAGAAAGTTCCAGAGGACATTCCCATTCCTATGACAAATCCAGAAGCTCCTGATATGAGTTGTGCACCGCAGACTGTCCCTGTTGTTAAATTTGGTCCAGATTGTTGTGTGATGAGATATGGTGGCATCTCTAAACCCTGTAACAGATACGAAGCAACTTGTACATGAACATTATGTTTTGTTTCTAATGTATATAGTATTTCATGTCTAACTCGAATATTGTTTTTTTCAAAGGGCAATCTTTTTAAGAGGGAGGATGTAGATCAGTGTGTGTGTATGTACCTTTAAGAAGCTATCTAAGGGCTTGCACAAGTGTATAAATACTGAGCACATGCAAGTCTGACTGCCATTTTGCTGTTGAGATGTAAGCATGTATGTATGTAAGGTCTGTCTGTTAACTAGTTTGTCCGTATTTTATGATGATGCTATCCATCCTGATGTGTTTCTATATATATTAAAGCATCTAAATGAAACCCCCTGCCTGCTTGTCTTATGTGTTAGAGAAGGACAAGAGACACTCTTGGCAAACATGGATCAGTACATCTATTTCCTGGTGCTACCTCAGGACTGAGCCCAGTCTATGAGTGCTTTTTATGGGGTGGCACATTTCCCTGAGGTACTCAATGCAATAGATTGTACCTATGTTGCAATTAGGGACCCATTTGGTCCATGGAGGGAATGGTACCACAATTGAAAAGTCTACCATTCCATCAATTGCTAGGTAGTTTGTGATGCATGAGGATGCATCTCCAATGTCTCTTTCCAGCAACCTATATCTGGCACACTAACTCAATCTACCATCTCTTCCTGCATTGTAGGATGCCCCACAGTCATCTTGTTGGTAAGGGGAAAATATTTTGTTTTCTTTTTCATTTAAGTAGTTATTCTTGGGCAAATGTATTGCTGAATATCAAGCCACTTTTTCTTTACTTTGTCTCCTTCCTTTTCTCTCCATCTTTTTTTTCTTTCAGGTGATGTTGGATATCCACTGTAGCCATGGCTCATGTCACCAGTGAGAGATCCAAGAACATCTGTAGAAGTGAACTTAAACGCAGCCCTGTCCCAGACCCATATTGTCATTGTAAATGTCTTTTGTCTCTTGAGGAATTGTTTTAGGTACCTGGATGAGTCCGGGGTTTCCTTCAGCATGACCCAGCTATTGCATGCAGGATGTTTACTGCATTCTGCAAAACATGATCCTACAATGGTCTGATAATGAAGTGACCCATGTCATCACTGCAGCTCCCAGTTCTAGTCCTACTATGATGAATGGTAACCAGTCAGCAGCAGTAGTAAGTGAACCCGCATGGTAGACTCATTCGCAGCATACAGCTCTTCAGGTAAAGAGGCAGCATCTAGTCCAGAACTATGGACCATGACATTCAGGTTAGTGTTTCCCTTATCACAAAAAACACACAGAGTATAACTGATGCATGCAGTGATATGTGTGAACTATGTTGTATGGTATATGATCTACTGTCACTATTCATCTGACATTCTCTCTCACCTTAAAATATGTTTTTGTTTTAGAAAAGTTACTCATATTATTGTTAATTAAAGTCTTTCTTGAATACTCAATGACTCCTGTTCAATGATGTCGTAAGGAATCATACAAGGACTAATCACATTTTTAATCATTTTGCACAATACATTCTGCAGAGGCATTGTAGCTAAGTATACACATACCAAATGTCCTAAAGTGATGCAATTACTAAAAAAACGTTACTTTAGTATTTAACATGAGTTCATGCCTTGCAGTTGAATGAAATGTATCATATTGTTTTTATATTATGCAATGTTGCCTCAGTTTGAACTATGTTATCTGCTAAGGTACTGCACATCAGATTATTTCATTTTATCATACAGAATAACTTGTGGGTCAGAGACAAAAAAATCATCGTTTGTGCAGTAGTGAATGTGAAGTGACATCAGTGTTTATTTACATGGCAGGATACTAATTTTAATTTTTAATTTTCTTATCGGTGTTTCCCCTGAATACTTGTGTATTATTAAAGTTGGAGGTAACTTCCAGCTGTAACAATAGCAATGCATAAAGTAGTAATGGTGTTAATGTCTGCAATCTTTATGTTATGAAATACAGCTTTCTTTCCACAGTTCCATGAGGATTTAAGTAGTGTCATTACATGAATGAAATGCAGACAGATGAAAAGTGTCCTAAGCCCCTCCCATTTTCCATTATTTAATAACTTGTTCTCCTTCAAGTTAAACATTAATTATGTGAAGATCAAACTGTAATTAAAAGGAATGTCACACTTGAATCACAGTAGGCCAAGGTCAAATGTGGGATACACATCTCCTAAAGTTAGGCTAGGTGATGGTGCAAGTGATTTTGAAGAGGGGCTGTCATGAGAGCTGGATGGTAAGTTGATCCAATGTCATGGTCTACTTGACGCAGGTGATCCTGCAGACACTGATCTGACAGTGCTGTAGGACCATGAACGAGACCTTAAGTGAGAGGTTCTGCTAGGTGCAGATGAATTCTGTCATGGCCTGCATGAATTCTATTGTGCTTGTTTTCCCCTACTAATTATAGTACTTTCTTGAGAAGCACTTGTAGTCTCATGTAATTTGTCTCCATGTACCTGGACAGTACCCTGTCCTCTTCCCCTTCCAGAACTGACTCCTGCTCGAGTCTGGTAAGTCCTATGTAGTATATGAATGTAGGCATCCATGGGTGTTTTGTGTGCTATGACACTACACATTAGTGTAATCATGGCCGTAGCCCTACTTGTGCCATTTCCATATACTGATGGAAATCCTCACTTACACCCTGCCCAGCTCTGACGATTTCAAGCTGACTCTCTGTGACAGTGTTCTGAGCCCTTACAGTGTCACTGTACATTTGCCGCTGAGCAGCCAATGCTTTATATGTTTCCTGGGGTAGCTGTGACAAATTCCTGTGCCTTGCACACCTTTGTAAAGGTGTCACTGTGGACACTGTTACCTCTGAATTCCTGCCATCATCCTGAAAGTGTTTATCTAGGTTTGTTGATAATGATGTAGAGATGCAAGGGGTTTCCTCCTGTAGAAGCATGAATGTAATGTCAGCATATGGCTGACAGTGTGATACACTGTTCCTTCCTGCAGAGTTAATAGCATTGTGGGGTGTGACATCTTGCCATTAAACTTGGATGTGCCACTTTCATCAGGCTGAGTCATAAATATAACTATGTTATCATCATCTTCGTCAACAACCATTCTGCTGTTAATATCCACCAAAGTTATTGATATAGTGGAACTGTTTGTTTCTGCTGCTGATCCTGTAGAAAATATTTGAAAACATTACCAATGAAGAAGTAGCATGCAATACTGCATGCTGAATAAGGAGCTATGAAAGACATGTACCATGCACACTGCCTTCATTGTCATTCTGTGCAGATGTGCAAGTTTTTCTTGTTAGTCGTATGTTTAATGTAATCATTCCATGCAGCTTTCAAGTCTCTATATAAGTGTGTGTCACTGTTTACAAGTCAGTCTCCCTGAGCAGGAGTGTGTTGCTGCTGCAGACGTTGGTAATAGTCAGTATCCACACCACCTCTGATTTTTCCAATCCCATCATCTTCTGTATTACGATCATCCCCATGAATGGAGTGGAGGTATTCCTCATCTTGGGTTAAAGGGAAAAGTGTTGGAGGCCCTCCCCTAGTACTGGTATTGGAATTGCATTCTGCCTCACCTTGGCTCTAGCATGTCCTACCATATAATTTCCCCTCTTCTTGTTAATGCACAATTCCTTCCACCAACTGCATTAATATCTGTTAAAACTTAATAACAGGTTTTTACCCTGTCACTTTGTTCATGCCCCCATTTCCCAAACTGATGTTTGCCCTATATCCAAAGGGCTGCCATGAGGATGTGGTGACACAAATCCCATATAAACATGCATAATCTGAGTCCAGCCAAGTAAAGTTATGCTGAAGTAATGTTTGCACTATCCTGAATATATTCACAATAGCAAAGCAGTTTGTCAACAGATCTATCTTTCCCTTAGCCCCTACCACTTTCTTATATTCATAATACTGTCATTTTTCACTCAGCAGTGACCCAATGAAGTCTCCCAATAAAGACACATGTATGCTGAACCAACAAAATATTGTTGCCATTCAGTACTTCACAGCTGAACCATTTCATTTGTACCATGTATGCACAAACACTAAATGGCACTAAAATAAATTATTTTCTCAGTAATCACTAATCTTTTCCACTTCTACTGCAATGATTTTCCATTTACAAATGATAATTTTACATTAATCATTAAAGTCATTATAGTATACCCCCTATATCAGTGAAACAAACAGTTCTTGAAGCAAACTCAATAATCTTACATAATTTTGAAGTATTTAATATTAATTTGTAATATTTTTATTATTTTTGCTTATGTTAAAAAGTCTCTGGTTTCCTAAAGTCACCTAACTTGTGTAAATGCACATTAATATGAAGGTGTTAAACGTATTTGTAAAGTTTAAGGTTATTTATACATTTTGTATGCAAATTAGATCCTTTTACACGTATATCTATGAATTGTAGTAATACACAAACTTATAAGGCAACTCCTGTGCGTACCTAGTGCTTGGCTACTCATGAAAATGGACTTGGTTAAGTGAATTGTCTGGGGATAGGGATGGAATCTGCAACACCTCAGCAATTCCCAGAATGCTGTGGGAATGCACAGATAATCCCAGTTAGTCTGTAACCTGAACATGTTTCGAAAAAGCAAAATGGAGTGATATGCATGTGAGTTTGCACAACCATGATGCATCATCCCTGCCTATTTAACATTATCCGGAACACATTATCACCTTAAAGTATTCAACGTTTACTGAAAGGTGTTACTCTGCCAAAAGCACTTTCCCTCAAAAAAAAATTGATACTGCTGGCATACTGCATGAGGAATGTATAAATGACATTCAGGTGTATTATTTCAAAAAAGTAGCAAAAACAATTCACAGCAACAGTAGCAATTGTAGATAAGATAAAAAATAATTATTTAATTAATGTTTTATCTACAATATAAATTAAATGTGAATGTATTCCTTTAAAAAACACGTAAATGGCAAAAGTATTTTTGACAAATAAAAAAACTTGCTACTAATAATAATAATAATAATACTACGAGGTCTAATGCCCTTGTTTGCTAAATGAGTTTGCTTAGGGAGATGTCACGCTCCAGAGGCAGTGAACCACAGTCTTCATTCTGGCACTGGTAGTTCCAATGATGGCAACACCTGTGAAGACCAGGCTGTGCTTCAATTTGGTCTGACAAAGAGACAAAGGTAAAGCTCTACCTTCAGAGTGATTCATACCTGAATAACATCCAGGTGTGCATTGAGGGTCTGACTGGAAAAAAATTGACATCTGGGTGGAGTTAGGTAAACATCTATCATCCCTGACAGAGATCACCTGTTATGGCTCCCAGTTCAGACACAGGTATGATGACTTACAGAAGTGTAGGTCCAACCAGCTGGCTGAGTGGGTTGATCAGGTAGGGGCAAGAAGGCCAGAGTTCTATAGTAAGTATTATTTATTTATTTATTATCATATTAAACATAGGTTTAAAAATGAACTATAATAAGGTTGCATAATTGAAGATATTTGGTTAAAGAAATATATGTAACTGCAAATATGTTCAATGCAATCCAAAAAACTGCTCACATATTATCCACAGTCCAAAATCATGCAGTCCAACACACCAAAATAACTTGAATATTTAGAACAAAATTAATAAAAGTGAGAGTACTTAAAAGACCTTTAATATACAATTAGTAAAAGCATGGTTTAATGCTTTCTTCTCTATCACACACAGGACTTCTTCAAAACCATATGTGAATCTTGAAACACAATTTAAATATCTTTCTCCTTCTATCACATGCAAAGGCATGAACCAATCACAAGTCAATAACTTGTTTCAAAAATTGAATTAATAGCATTTTAATTAGGTCACAATAGGTTAAAATATAAAACTTATCACAAAATAGCATTTGTAAAAACATTAGAATTCATATAAAAAATGCAATATGTAATATAAAATAACATATCCTAAACTTTATTAGCTCTAATTTTCAATCCTGGGGCAATAGAAACTTGATTATTCAGGCCATAGCCACAGGTTGCACCAAGCTTTAATTGTCAAATCACGTATATATGTATATGTATATATATATATATATATATATATATATATATATATATATATATACATATATATATATATATATATATATATATATTTTTTTTTTTTTATGTATATGTGTGTGTGTGTGTGTGTGTGTGTATGTAAATGCAAGTATTTATAAAGAATGGTATTTGAAGGCCTAAAGTGCTCTCAGTGCATCATTGCAACCAAATCTAAGTGATATGTCAATGTATAAATGGAGTTATGTCTTTAACTGATTTCCTTACTATGTACTGCAATGGTATTTATAAAGAATGGTAATAAGGAATAACTGCTTTCAGTACAGCACTGTGGCCAAATCCATATCAAGCACAAATATAAGATATAGTTTCATTTTTTTATGTTACTGTTAGTAGAGGGCAGATGTAAACCCCACCAAGACTTGATAGCAATACACTCATTCTTTAGATGTATGCATAAGCACTTCTCATGTCATTGTTCCTGTTTATGCATAAGTACTTCCCATACTTTTGTTTAGTTCATTGAAAATTTAACAAAAATAAAACCAATTGATAATAGTAAATCGAATGCTGTCTAACATTATGTATGAATTTATTGTGTGTATTTCTTCTTTGTCTTTCCCTCTTTCTCTCTTTTTCTTATTTTAATTACACATTATTTTGTCCTTCTTTATTTTATTTTATTTATTTCCCACTTCTGTTCAGTTTTTTTTTTTTTTTTTACTGATACAAATTCATTAGGAGCAGCCAAGGCATGTGCCCCCCAGCCCAGGTTAGGGAACATTCCCCCTCTGCTCATCCAGGGACATCCTCACAGGACTGGGGCAATGGCACTGGTCCTGTAGGTACTGTGGCATGTGACAGCCTGGCAAGCCTCAATGAACAGAAGCTTTGGACTTGGTCGAGGATGTGGTAGAGCATCATGGACAGACGTCTTCAACCAAATGAGGCTTCTTTGCCATAGGAGCAAGACTCATTGTCCCAGTCAGCACTGAACACTGTGCTAACAGAGGCCCCTGCCCCCTGAACATTGAGGTCCTTCACTGTGACATCATCTGGCAATGGAAACATTTGATGCCTTGTGGATTGGAGACTGTTGTGGGGCTACACTCCTCTTCATCACCTTCCTTACTTTATCCTCTCTCCTACAACCTCTTAAATACTTCCCACCCACACTACCTCTTATATATAAAAAATGTATCCCCCCATTAATATATTATATCTCCTCTACAACCACCTTCAGCCCAATGCTCTTGATGTGTTCCTTCTGTGTTTCCTTCTTTGTTGTGTCTCCCCTTTTTCAATCTTTCCTATTTTCCCCTTGCCAATCTTTAATGAAAACAGCAGGGTGTCTAAGGATACCCCTCTATAAAATGTATTAAAATCCTTTATTTTTAAAAAAATATATTATTAATAAAAGCTGCAGAGTCCACAACTTGCCTTAATTCTTTTAAAAGTGACTGCTCATAGCTTTGTTTGTCTACAATATCTGAAAATGTACAAAATCATATGAAGACTAAGGCTTTCACGTAATCTGTCACATATACATAATACTTATCTTCAGATACTTTACACTTGCCATAAATAGGCATATTTATCACAATGCTTTCACATTTTCATAGCGCAAATAAATTATGCTTTCTGTATTTGCATACAGGCATAGTGACACTCTTCATGGATAACCATTATACAGGTGCAAAACTCAGGACTATGAAAACTGCCCATACACCTTATGAATTGTTTAAGGACTAAATTGATCATTAGATAGTTACTACACAAGGCTCATATTTTTGTCAAGGAACATGACACCACTTTAAAAAGTGAACTTGACAGGTGACTACAAAGTATGCTAACTTTAAAAAAAAGTGTGAATTTGACGAGTCTACTTTAGAACTGTATGGACTTACGTTTTCAAGTAAAGATACCTTTCCTGATAGCAACAAGATAAATGCACTTACAGACATAACACCTCGTAGTAACAGAAGAAAAACCAAAAACTTACTGGAGGTGGAAAATTACAGTTCACATTTTATTAAAAACATCTGCATTGTGACAGTCCCACAAAAAGATCTGCTTAAAAAGATTTAGCATTTATCTGGACACACAAGTGCCAAATAGCCTTAAGCAATCTAAAGGTCATGTTATGCACTGATGCCACAATGACTTACTTTAATCCAAAATGTAAAACAACACCTGGTGCTGATCTGATTTCAATTGGATTCCATGCAATATGAAGGCAAAAATAAAATAAAACAAACCGGATTGCACATTATGCAAGCAGGTCAGTTTATAGAAGAAAAGAAAAAAGTATTCACAAGTTTAAGAAGAATCAATTGCAGTAGTGTGGTCATGTGAATATTTCCACATCTACCACTTTGGAAAATAATTTACCTTATTGACAGACTACAAACTACTTTAAACCATTTTCAATAACCCTAAGTCCAAACTATCATTAAGAACAGAAATAAAGCAACTAAGGTTAGTAGGTTATCACTTCTAGGCTAGACTGAAAATTGTCTCTGTGTAGCTCATATTCAGCAATGCAAGCAACACCACTACACTAGCTGCAGAAGACTTAAATAATCTGAACTTCTGTGGCATAAATATCAGCCAAATTAAGTAAAATGCATGTTTATTGTCATCAAAGGATACACAGTGGTTTGGAAAAAGCTTTCAGGAGCATGTTTAGGAACTTCTTTCATAACTTTGGAATCCAGTTGTTGGCAAGGTCATTTACAAAACTGAAGTAAGGGAGACTTAGCAATAGAAGACAAGGTTTTCTATTTTGGGATAATTTGACTGGAGTTCAATCCGGGAAAGGCAAATCTGCTTAACATATACAAGTCTTGATGTCTTGTGAAATGATCCATGGAAGATCCACTCAGGATTAGAGTTTTCCTGTAATTAAAAAGAAGAAAGTCAGTACAATCTGTACAATGTCTTTTGGATGGGATAGCAGCTCCATATGATGATAATCAGCCCGACTCTCTCCACATCTCTAGCATTTGCCCTTGTTTCTCATACTCCTTGTAAAAATATTGGAGTTCAGTGTTATGGGTGCACTATTTTGAATGTATAAAGAAACAACCTTAATACGTGATATCCATTAACACCTGTTACAGTACTTTGCTCATTTTGTCACAAAGTTTTTTTTTTAGACTGGCTTGGGAATGCTTGTTATCACATGAGGCAATCCATTTCTGTTATAGCCTTTCTCCAATGTCTTGCAATGGTTGCAGTGTTATGGTGCAGTCTGCTTTTAGCAAAAGTAGCAGAGACAGAAAAAGTGAGAAACATAAATGGCATTTAGATGAAATTATCTAGAGACAGATAAATATAGTAAGAAGAGAAAATGTCACTACAAATTCTCCAGTCTTAATGCTGGGCATCTAGACGGCTGTGCAAGCCAGTATTCTACTTACATGTCTTATCCAAAAGTATCATCACTTATGGAATTAGCCAAGCTCAGGGAGGATCCCATACTCTGTAATGGCTGAACCATCAGTATTTTGTAAATTATGACCTAATAGATCCCTCTGCCTTTTCAGGCAGTTCACTCTACAGGTAGCCTGCCCATTTCTGAAGCTGGCAGGCCCCATATCTCCATGTAGAATATACTTTTTGAGGCATAGCCTGCATTTTTTTCAAAAGACAGAAGAAAATTGTCTTATCAGCAAAAAGGAGAGGTTAAGAAGCGTATTTCATTCTATAAAAAATCATACTTTATAGGCATTCCTGTACTGGGACTACCTGATTGAAACTGGCCTCTCCTCAGAAGCATAGTTGACTCAACCAGTGTCCTTTGCTGGTCCCACAAACCAGATCTCCACCTACTCAGCTCTTCAAGTAAAATACAAAAGCAAAACAAACAAAAAAAACAACACTAGCTTGATGTTTTGATGTGTCCACAGTACCCAGGCCATACAACCCTAGCTCTTCAAGTGAAGAGCAAAAAAAAAAAAAAAAAAAAAAAAAATCACATGACATCAACCCCTCCCTTCTGCCCCAGCCATTCAGGTCCCATTTCTATGTCCTGCCTCCAATCTTCCTTTCTCACACTTTAGTTAAAAAAAATATTATTATTTTAAACTGTAGCAAACAAATGTAACAGATAGTTGTTGCAGCTTATACCATGCCTGTACAGAGCACCGATGTAATATTAAATTAGCATGAAGTTCTTCATAGGTACAAGCAAGCTATAAAATCAGTACTTATGGCATTCTAAACATTGATAATAGAGTTGATAATGGAGGAAGATTGTCTTCCTGCTAACTTTAGGGAAAAGGAAAGTGTTGCAGGAGACATTAAAATTGTGGGAGCCAAACAAACCAAAATGAAAAATCCATAGAAAAACGATTGAAATTAAAAAAAGAATCATTATTTTACAGAGAAACATGCTGTCATCTTCAAAACAACTTCATCAGCCCCATAGTGACTGTGATCTCTGTGTGCTCTTAAGGGAAATTGTACTTTACTGTGTGTGTACTTGTTATCCTTCCCAATGTGCACGCCCCTCACTGGTGCTAGTGGTGATGATTGAGGCTCCTTGATTACTGGGCCAGTGCCCGGGCATCACACCTTCTTCAACAGCTTTCATTATTCTGATAGATTTATCATTGAATACTTTATTCAGTAGCATTATCTGTTCCCAAGTTAAATTATAAAATGTAGATAAAACTGTTCGAAAGTCAGATTTGCACATGCACTCAAAACTGATTAGCTAAAAACTGTCATTATATCATTATTGTTATAAAAATAAAGTTAATGTGAGTTGTTTTCTCAATGGTGTAATAACTTCAATAATATCCAGTCTTCTTGATGGAAAAAAGACCATCTTTTATTTAAAATGACAGACTCTGCATGACCTTAATTCTTAGATGACAATTTAAACTTCATAAAAACAGGAGAATTTTAAGTTGGAGATTGTACTTCATTTACAAAAGTCTTTTGTTGCAGGAGTTCTAATGTTGTATTTTCTGTATGCTGGCTGAAAATTGCTCCCAAGTTCTTTGGTTTCTTTGATTTCCCTGAAAGTCCTTCATCAGACAGAACATAATTTGTGGTTAACTGGCTCTCTTGGGCCATTGCTGTTGAGGTGTTTAGGCTGATCTTCTATGAAATGTGCTGGAGTTACATTGTTCTGATGGCTACCTGTTGGGGAGGGATAAAATGGTGTAATCCAGACCATACATAAAAGAGCATGATAAGTTTCTTTGAAAGGGTTTGATAAATTATGTGTACTGAGCTCTTTTGTTAGTGTTAGAACTCAAACCTCAGCTATGTAATGTTAACCACTACTCAGAAGGGAGAATGAATGGTGGATGGGTGGTCCTCCCCTAAAAAGGAGGCTAGATATTGTGCAATTTATCCTCAAACATGAGAGCTTACAGAGTAGGACAACATCACTTCAAACAGAGGAAAAGCCTGGTTTAGACTGACCACTTCCATCTTCTTGATGTCAGCACTGAATATTATGACTGGTAACATTTCTACAATTTTATGCACAGATTGACACCTTCATAAGCTCATAAATTTAATTTCCTGTGAAATGGCCATCAACTGTTATTAAATTACTGCAAAATTTGGGATCATATACTCTCTCACCCATCCATAAGGAATTGATCATACATTACTGAAACTGAAATAATGCTAACGGTTGGGAGAAGCAGAGATAGTATGAGTAAATGATGGGACAGGAATTTACATGTACATGTGAAATGCTAGTGGATAGTGGTAAAGTGACTTTTGAACCACTATGTGCTAAACTCACTAGACAGCTGGCAATTTCCACCAGCTATTAGCCCATTTATTTACCTATTAATCTCTGAATAAAATGCTGGCAATTGTTAAACCCTCATCATATAGGCACAACATATCATATATCAGGGTAGTGGGTTCCACATGCTCACAACACTTTCTGTGATGCCATAGTTCCTCATATCTCTTTTGAATATTCTCCCCACCAATATAGACTGCTGTTATCTACTTACTAATCAGTCCTTTAGCCTCAAAATTCCAAATTCCTACCTTGCCCTTCCTACTGTCAGTGGCTTGAATAAGGAATACAAAATGGGACCAGTGTCAGATCTGGGGAATATGGATAGGGAGGGGGTTAGTAATGAGATGGAGATGATGATCATAGGTAACAAGGGAAAGGATTTATATCTGATAGTGAAACATACATGGTGTTAGGAGCTAGTGAAACATACATGGTGTTAGGAGCTAGTGAAACGTACATGGTGTTAGGAGCTAGTGAAGCATTACATGGTGTTAGGAGCTAGTGAAACGTACATGGTGTTAGGAGCTAGTGAAACATACATGGTGTTAGGAGCTAGTGAAACGTACATGGTGTTAGGAGCTAGTGAAACGTACATGGTGTTAGGAGCTAGTGAAACATACATGGTGTTAGGAGCTAGTGAAACGTACATGGTGTTAGGAGCTAGTGAAGCATTACATGGTGTTAGGAGCTAGTGAAACGTACATGGTGTTAGGAGCTAGTGAAACGTACATGGTGTTAGGAGCTAGTGAAACGTACATGGTGTTAGGAGCTAGTGAAACGTACATGGTGTTAGGAGCTAGTGAAACATACATGGTGTTAGGAGCTAGTGAAACATACATGGTGTTAGGCACTAGAGTACAGGCAGGATTTCAGCAGATGCAAACCTATATGTCTACATTCTAAAATAGTGTGAAAAGGAGGATACAAGTGAGAAGGGAAGTGTTTCATAAACTAAGGCTGGAGTGGTTCTCACAGATGGAAATTTCTGGGATATACATACTGGATCAGCATATTAGTAAATGTTGTAGAAATCAAAGATGAGCGTACTCTGGCAATGTTACTGCACATTAATTTATTCAAAATGTAAAATGAAGCGGTGCCAGACAGAAAAATGCACAGAAAGAAGTAACTACATAGAATAGCAGATGCCAAGGATGTTTTGAGTTTTCACTTTCTTTTCTTGAAGGTTCTAATTTGAATCACAGCTGTTTAGAGCAGGTCATGATTCTTTTGTAACCCAGTCTTTATTTCATGTTCATCTCACCAGAAATACTGGTGTTTCATATAGGTGCATTTGACCAAGACCATAAAAAATGAATTATCTAAGTTTCCTTTTCCTTATTTACCACAAACTGTGATTATATTTCCAAATGTCATGCTCCACTACAACATTCATCAGAGGACAGGAACATTCAAACTCATTTTTGCTCACATTTTTGGGTTAGCTTTACTTATTCATCTATTTGTTTATTTTCATATTACTTGGTATTCCAGGTCAAGGTTGCATGGATCTAGAACCTATAACAGCAAACAGTGGACTTACGATAAAACGTCAGTCCTGGGCAGGGCACCATTCCTTTGCAGGGTGCACACAAACACAGCCATACTCATCTGAGTGACACCCCTAGTGGCAATTTAGAGCCTCTCTAGTACAACTGCTACATGTTTTGGGGATGAGGAAAAAAACTGGAGACCCTTACAAAAATTCACATGGGAAAAAACTGCAAATTCTAGTCAGTAGGCACCCCATCTGGGAAATAAATAGGAGCTCATTGCACTGAATAGGCAGAGAGGACTAATCTTGTGAATCCCTTTCAGTCATTTAGCAGGGATCTAGACAATTTTAGTTGTAACAAATGATTCTGAATGCCAATGGGACATTTACCTTAATGTCTTCCTGTCTTTTGTAACGCTGCTCATAATGCTGTTGAGCATGAAAGCATTCTGATGCACATAACTTTGCAGTAGCAGGTCCAGACATGAAGAATGTTTTGGACACAAGCAAAATAGAGTGGTTCTATACAGATGTATATACAGGCATTTGATATGAGTCATTTATGATTTATGAGTTCTTCAATTTACCACCTGAAAGTACCATTCTGTCACTGAAGGGAGGTTCTGTGAAGGCCTTCCTAAATAGTGAAGGCAATACATTATAGTATAACTTAATACAGCAATAAGAAATGGCCAAACAAAGTGACAGCACAATGAGACAAATGGACTCTGAGTAATAGAATACAGCTAATGAACATTAACATTTTGCAGGAAGGAACTGGATATTTGCGGCATTTACTTGTGGGCAGCAACTGTGTATGCAGAAGGCAGCAGGACCATAGAAGATTGACCTAAGCATAAGTTTTACCACATGTACAGTAGACGTTCATCAGAGCAGAACTCAAAAATAAGAGTCTAGACAGGAAGAAAATTTTAACGGTTTGTGGGGTTTCCCATGTGGTTTTTATAATACAGTCAGATGTAGATTTTTTTGAGCTGAGCGTTGTAATCTTGGCAAGTCTTGGGAAGATTTGATCCTTGTTCTTAATGTGTTAGTGTGACACAGCTGTTGCAATTTATTTATTTATTTTTCTAGACATAGTTAAGTTACTCCTGGATTTGGTAGCTATACCAATAGGCATTGCATCATTTCTTTCCCAGGGTCTAGCACTCCTACTTGACAAGTCTCGTAGTTCATTGAGAAGCAGTCTTACCTTTACATCTTACTTTTTGCATATGTCTGACGGGAGGGTGCTGCTGAACAGAGCCCATAGACAGCGAAAGCCTGTGAGAAAAGGTCCAGACAGACAAGATTTAGTAACAGAACTCTAAAATCTAAATATAACTTCTTCAAGCGCAGCATGTTATCTGCACATAGAAGTATACAGGGAATATTATGACACCAAAATAAATAGCAACATGTCAACAGTAAATAAGCAATACCTAAAGTAATTTGTAGATACAGTATTTATAGAGTGGGAGCTCTGGCAGGCCATACAATAATCTTTATATCATTAACATCATACAGTTTATGCAGAGGAAGAGCAGACGTTCCGCATGCCATATTACATACTGAAAACAAACTCAGGATCACAGTACTGGCACATGCAAAAATAGCAAATGTGTTTACATTAAATTTCGTTTTCCACTTAGTAAATGCAAGCAAAATGAAAATATATAAAGAATTGCCATTAACAGCAGAGAAGAGATAAAGGATCCATATTAGAGACAGATGATAGCTATAAATAAGGTGTTCCTGGGTGCTAGGGAATATTTGATGCTTCAAAAGCAAGCGAGAAAAGAACTCTGGATCAGCTAACATAATATCCATTAGACGTTATGGCATGAACAGACAGAGGAAGAAGGACATCAGAGAAGATGAAGAGAGGACAATATGCAGAGGAAGAATTAGAAGCAGTCCAATAATGGCTAGAATCCAGATAGGAAAAGAATGAAGGTAGGAGAGAGGTGAGGGTATAAAAAGGAGCATGGAGATGTGGTGATAAGTTCCTCAGCAGAAAGAGAGCTATAGAGATTGAAACATAGAGGGAGGCTTGCACCTTTTTAGCATTGTCAGTTAACTCTACAGTTACAATACCTACTGTAGGCTTTGTGAGACTCGATGGTCATTTTCTAGTCATGTCTGAAAGCAAATTTATGTATGAGAAGACTAAGTTAGTTCCATCATTTTGTTACTTAGATGCCATCTGCTAAGAGCCTTTCCTTTTGGTTTAGTTTGACTTTGTACTAAGGAAGGGTCAGTGGAACAAAGTGGTCTAGGGGGGTAATACTGCAGATAATGATGGCCTTCATTTAAATGTAATAGACTGTGACATACTGCTGGTTTAGAGAGCTCCAGCTGGTTAGGAAATTTTAGACAGATGAGCTTCTGTAAAGTTTCAGAATGATGAAAGCAGGAAGGTAAACCAGCAGAAAGCCAGGCAGCCCTCTTGTAATCCACCTCAAATTGTGAAAGGATTAATTATACAGAGGGAGCATAAAGGAGGCTAGGTAATAAGAAAGTACAGTCACAAAAGTCTTGCCTCTGTACAGAATGCTACACCTCTGATTTTTTTTTTGTGATGGCCTTAACATGGTGGAAGTCAAATATGAGTTCATTGTACAAGATGATTTCAAGAAGGTTCACAGAATCCATAACCTAAATGGGTACATGTCATAATAACAAACGTTCGTAGCTTGCAAAAACTTTAATAAAATGTACAAACATGCAGACCATACAGCTTTTGGGTACAACCCTTCTTCAGTGCAAAGACATATATGTGTTCTAACAGCTGTTTTATATCAAATGACAGTGATCACATGACATTCATAGCCAATAAAATCTAAACAAATTAAAACACTTTCATCATGTAACAAACAACACAGTTTTTGTAGATCCTAGCTCAGGGAAAGAATAAAAGTTTGATTTATTTGCTACTTGTAATACAGTAAATATTGTCTCTCTGGTGACATGCATAAAATGTCCTGCATTCTACAATGGATTTAAAAAGTGTATACACCCCTGTTAGGGGATGTATACACTTAGGGGAATAAATATAAAAAATAAAAAAGTGCAATAAGCTGGTTGCATAAGTATGCACACCCTTAAACCAATACTTTACTGAAGCACCTTTTGATTTATTTACAACATTCAGTCTTCTTGGGTAGGAGCCTATCAGCACGGCACATCTTGACTTGACAATATTTACCCACTCTCCCTTGCAAAAGCACTCTAAATCTGTCAGATTGCGAGGGCATCTCTTGTGCACAGCCCTCTTCAGGTCACCCACAGATTTTCTATTAGATTTAGATCTGGACTCTGGCTGAGCCATTCCAAAACTTTAATTTTCTTCTGGTGAAGCCATTCTTTTGTTGATTTGGATGTATGCTTGGGGTCATGGTCATGTTGAAAGTTGAAATTCCTCTTCATCTTCAACTTCCTAACAGATGCCTGAAGGTTTTGGGCCAAAAGTGACTGGTATTTGGAACTGTTCATAATTCCCTCCACCCAAGGACGTTGGGAAGCGTACTGACTGTACACACTTCAGTACAGTTTTTCTAATGGAGGGGTAGCAAACAGGAACTAGAACCCAGGGAGAAACCCATCCCAAACTGAAAAGAAAAAAATAAATACCTCTCAACTAGCCCAAATTTTGCGGGAAGTTCTGTTTTAGGTATGAAAATAAGGGGGTTCCACGAATTTCTGAATGAATGGCCCCTATAATTCCGATGTATCTTTCAGTTTAATTCACATCATCATATAGTGCCAGCATGTCCTGGGGTGTGTCATCAATGTGCAAGGATGAATGGGATCTGGAGAGTAAGTGATCGTTATCAGGCAAGTTACGTGATTAATAAAATTTGCGTAACTGCGAGTACGCGGCATAGCACCAAAACAATTTGGGAGGATTTCTGAAGTTTATTTGTAAGGTTGGAGGTGAAAATACCATATTTTAGTTGTATTTGGATATAGGACTAGTTTAAAATGTTCCAACCAGTTTTAGTTTTTGAAAAGGAAGTCTTCGGGTCATTTTGGTGCTGTTTAGGTGAAGTAGCAGCTCATATTACGACTTCCGCGGTGGTGCAGGAAGTGTTGTTGCCTCACAGCAAGAGGTTCTCCTGTTCGATTCCCGGCTGGAGTGCGTGGAGTGCCTTCTGTGTGGAGTCTGCATGTCCTCACTGCTGTTGGGTGGGCGTTCGAAATACATGTGTAAATGGTCGTGCCTTCGTTGAAGGTTGAACGTCAAGCTGGCACCTCGGTGTTCGTGAAAATCAACTGCCAATCATTAGTGGACCGGAGTTCTGCTGTGGCAACCCCTAACCGGGAAAAGCCAAAAGACAACAACAGCAGCTCATATTACTGTTGAGTCATTTGCAGATCGGAGTAGTTTTGTTGGGTGAGAGGCTGTATGCATTTTAATTATAAATATATTAAATGGTAAAGGTTTGAATGTTGTTTATTATGATGTTGAGAGCTCCTCGGCTCAGCATACACACTGAGGTAACTTGTAAATCAATTGATTGCACTGTTTGTTAGGCATAGTGCCTTAAATCTAAGAAAACGCAGGGGGTATAAAACTCTGTCAAATGCTTTGGACAAGTCTAAAAATAGGAATGCTACCATTTTACCTTGATTTTTTTCTGTAACAAGCGTACTTTATGAAAGTAAGGAATGCTGTTTCTGTGCTATGGCCTGGCCTAAAATTATGACGTGTTGTGAAAAGTAACTTGTTTTTTGCTAGGTGGTTGACCAGATGCATGTGATCATATTTTTAAGTATTTTAGATAGGACAAGATGGCTATAGGTCTGTAGTTTGCCAATTGATGTGATTTGCCATGTTTATGTAAGGGGATAGCATAGGATTGTTTTTAGACTACAGGGATAATTCCTCTAATGAAGAAGCACTACATTTTTTAATTTTCTGAGTTTTCTTTCCCTCTGCAAACTGACATGCTGATAGATAACAGTGCAGGATTCTAACTGCACTTGTAATATCTATTATATAACAATCTCTCTGTCAGCAAACTTATAAATATTTAAGTACTGGAGTATATGTGTGAGTTCATTTGTGTATATGTGTGCTTCTTGCAAGAAAAAAGATCTGCTAAATTAATATTAGTTAACTTTAATTTCAAGGCATTTTCGTATTCCATCTCTGACTTAGCACCTTCAGTTCAGATGTAGTCTCAACCCCTGCTCATACTTCATTATATCCTAAACTTCTGTGAGATATCAGCTGTTTATAATGTTATGCAACCATAACTATACCTGCAACACAATCATTAACATTATCATTGTTTGTAAGTGTATCACTGACTGCATAATGTTTAGATTTGGCTTCCCTATACATGGTCAAAGTGAAATGGCTGGAGCATTGGTAGCCTTCAGGAAAAAAAAAAGATAAACACTTTTCCTATAGGAAATCATTCCCAGTGCAATTTCTAATTGTGGTCCAGCAATGATCGACTTCTTTAGGGAGATTTCTCCTTTCTTCACATTGGTGCGCACATAGAGTTGGTACATATAATGGCATAAAGGGGTGCTTACTGCTCTCCAAAATCAAGAAAAAAATGAGTCTATTTCCCGTTAGCTTTTTTCTGATATTGTTTTTTTGTTGTTCTTTTGGAACTTTGAGGATGTCCGACATTTTACTGTACCTACACCCTTTAATCTAGTGTTGTTGTTTTGGAACTTTGAGGATGTCTGAAGTTTTACTGTACCTAGACACTTTAATCTAGTTGGAACAACAGGAAAGAAAAGAAGAGCGATTAGCTCGACAGATTCCTACGCAAATACAAGCCAACTAGCAATGATTGACCCAGGAAGGAGCAAGAAGCAGTTTCTTTGGGTCGAGGGTTTGCTTCCCTCAGTATCCACTAAAATGGATTGCACTCATGAGTGGTCATTTGGATTCAGTTTCACTGTGGTAAAGTTAGCCATAATGTAAACGTGGTAAGCTACTTTACGTTGTTTTCCACACTTGAACTGAAATATCCATTTTTGTTTTATTGTTTCATCATATAAATGATTAGCATCCTGGCATGTATTTGTCAGGGATGGGAGAGAGAGCAGCACTGTGAAGGGGATGTGGCTTGAAGAGCGATTGGTAAGGGGTGTGGGCAGAGATCAATGTGTTGATGTGGGTGTGGTTTGGGGGGCAGCAGACTGCGAGTTGTGAGTACAAATCTTAAAATCCTGGCTACACCCTTGCCTCCACTTTGACTAAAGCCCCAGTTCCAGCTAAAGAAAAGCAACCCCAAAGCATGATACTGCCACCACCATGATTCACCATGGGGATGGTGTTCTTTTGGTGATGTGAAGTGTTGTTTTTGCACCAAATGTACCTTTTGGAATTGTGGCCAAAAAGTTCAACCTTGGTCTCATCAGACCATAATGCATTTTCCCACATGCTTTTGAGAGACTTGATGTATTGTTTCGCAAATTTTAGCCAGGCCTGGATGTTTTTCTGTGTAAGAAAATGTTTCCATCTTGCAACCCTACCCCATAGCCCAGACATATGGAGAATACAGGAGATTGTTGTCACATGTAGTACACAACCAGTACTTGCCAGAAATTCCTGCAGCTTCTTCAGTGTCTCTTGGCAGCCTCCTTGACAAGTTTTCATCTTGTCATTTCATCAATTTTGGATGGACATCCAGTTCTTTGCAACATCACTATTGTCCCATATTTTCTCCACTTTTTGATGACTGCCTTCACTGTGTTCCATGGTATATCCAATGCTGTGGAATTTTTTTTGTACCCTTCTCCTGACTGATACTTTTCAACAATGAGATCCCTTTGATGGTTTGTAAGCGAACCATGGCTTTTGCTGTACCAGGCAACTGAGTAAATGTTAGGAAAATCCTACTAGGACAGCTGAACTTTATTTGGGGTTAATCAGAGTCTATTTAATTGATGGCAGGTGTGTACCTAAGAATACTGAACACTGTAATTCAATCTAAAGGTGCTTCAACAAAGTATTATTTTAAGGGTGTGCACACTTATGCAACCAGCTTATTGTACATTTTTTTATTTTTTTATATTTATTTCTCTAACAGATTTGTTTGTTTTTCAATTCAATTGTACAGGTTATAGGTCACATTAAAGGTGGGAAAAGTTTTGAAATGATTTATTGTGATCTCAGTTTTTTATATCACAAAAACCTGGTATTTTAATAGGGGTGTGTATACTTTTTATATCCACTGTATGTAGGTAAATGTAGTAGAAAACTAAAAGATTGTATAATAGAACCAGGTGTGAGCAGGAAGGCAAGACTCTCTGCTGTGGGAGTCCATTTTTCCACTCCTTCAAGACCGTATCCCAAGGGTCAGAAGAGTGGGAAGATGTGGTTCCGGAAACTCCAGGGAGCCATGCCTGACACACATGGAGAGTTCCCCTCCAGAGATTCACAGAAATAATTTATCAAATGCATTAGCCAAGCATATAGTTAAAGATGGCTATGAACATAGCTTTGTGTTTAGATTGATTAATAGAATTTATAAGAATGTAAGAGGGGGTGAATGAAATAATTTATTAGAATTGAGAGAGTATGCATGGATAATAAAACTTTGGGCTGATAGTCACCCAGGACTAAACACGACAGTTAGTATTAAGCCAGTATTGGTTAAGAAGCAAATGCAACTAAAGAGATAAATGTATGTTAACATTTATTTTCTGTACATACATTTACATGTGTATATATACTTATAGATGTTGCATAGGTAATGTATATGTTTTTAGGAAGTTATATAATTGTTGCATGATGAAAGAGTTTTAATTTGTTCAGCTTTTATTGGCTATGAATGTCATGTGATCACTCCCCTGTATTCATGAAGCTCCATGCAAGAATAAGACTATTCTTGCACTGAGCTGTTCCTGTCCATTTAGAACAGCAGCGCGCCTTGCATATACATGAAGGTGCGCTGCTGTTTAATCTACATGGACACGAACCATGAATGAGTACAAGGGGCATGTCCGAGTAGTGCACGGACACTAAACACACCCCTTGCACTCAGAAAGTGCTGTATGGCACTTTCTAGGTGTGTTACAGGTTCTGTGACACACCCCCTGCATTGCTAAAGTTCCATATGGCATTTTTGCAACCTGCTAAAGCAAGAAATGTGTGCAAATGCACACATAACGGGGGATAAATCCTCCAAAAGTGAAAAAGCACAAGCACAGTCCCACAAACATAGAAAGTTGATAGAGAGCAGGTCAGGCAGCAGCATGAATCACGTAAGGGTAGAAGTCTGAACGCAAATATATGGCAACATTTCCTCACAGCAGTTCATGTTAACAAAGGCACAAATGATGGGGGGAATAAAACTACATTAGGGACATGCCTGAAAAATTTGCCCTCACACACTTAGGAAGTTGATCAATAACAGGATATGCATTAGCAGGAGTCCCCGAAGGATAGAAGCATGAAAGCCAAATCAATGCCAGTATTTCACGATTGCAGTCCCAAGTAGTTGTCAGAACACCACAATACACACCCATATAACCTAATAATATAATAATAATAATAATACTATAACTATTTTTCCCTAGCCTAAGGAATGTTTAAGTGTAGCTAAGTGGGTGTGCACACTATGGCTGTCTGCTTAGTATAGCTTAAACATCCCAGAGGAGCTAAATGCAAATAGGTAAAATTTCCAACCTGAAGTAGTGTGGTGGTTAGAGTTGTGGCGTCTCATCAGACCATAACGCATTTTCCCACATGCTTTTGAGAGACTTGATGTATTGTTTTGCAAATTTTAGCCAGGCCTGGATGTTTTTCTGTGTAAGAAAAGGTTTCCATCTTGCAACCCTACCCCATAGCCCAGACATATGGAGAATACAGGAGATTGTTGGTGTTCACAGTTCAAGACAGGCAACTTATTTTCCTATGTGAAAGTAGTGTTAATTATTTTAGTAAGCTTAAATTATGTAGCAACTTTTTTTTGTCAACCAGGGTAGTGTAGCAGTTGCAAAAGTGAGATGTCAGTGTAGAAAAGATGTGAACCCCCCATATAAACACAAGTGCCCCATACAGTATAGTCACACAAGAATATAATTTAATAAAAGCACATAGGGGATGTCATGGAAGGTAAACGTAAAATTATAATGTGTATATAAATATTATTTTATAATATAAAATTATAAGTATAATATGCTTAAACATGCCTTAATCACTCTGTATCCATCAGACCTTGTTTAACCAGCAAAAAAATAGTCAACCCTGCCAAGTCTCGAACCCGGGATGCTGTCCTCTACAATCACAACAAAATGCCGCTATACCATCTGAGCTGTGAGAAAATGCAATGCTTTAACAAACATATCATGCATTCTGGTCATTTAACATTAATGAAAAAAAAACAGCAGTCCCAAGTATCAAACCCATGATTCTGAGCACAATAGTCAGAGGAATGTACCACTATACCATCTGAGCTGTTAGAACAAATGTTGCTTTTCCAAACATATCATGCAATAGAGGCATACAACATTAGGGAGAAAGCTTTGTGGAACTAGTCATGTGTTGTATATAGACACACACACAAATATATACATATATATATATATATATATATATATATATATATATATCTATATATCTATATATATATATATATATATATATCTATATATATATATATATATATATATATATATATATATATATATATATATATATATATATGTCTG
Source organism: Protopterus annectens (assembly GCF_019279795.1). Lineage (NCBI taxonomy): Eukaryota > Metazoa > Chordata > Ceratodontiformes > Protopteridae > Protopterus > Protopterus annectens. The sequence continues at coordinate 768,131,396 of NC_056731.1, read as the reverse complement.
GTGAAACATATATGAAAATGTAGAGTGATAATATAGATATACATATATAAAACTATAAAGGAAGGAAAAAATATATATAGTATGTATATAACATACGGTGCAGTTCATAGGTTCATAGGTTCATACTAGGCTATCTGCCCTAGGGCATTTATAAGCCTAGCCAGAGTGTGTTTGGCTTTCGCCACCCATTTTAAATTAATTTTGCTATGCCTTTTTTTGAGGTTAGTATACTGTGCCTTTGTCTAACAGTGACACAGAAGTGATAGCCGGGGTAAACCTACGATCTCCCATCCACTCATCAAGATTCCTCTTGAAGAGAGTCAATGTGGGACTCTGCCTAACCTGGACTGGGATTTTATTCCAGAGTGAAGGGAGCCTCTGGGTTATGAATCTGTCCCTGCAGCATGTCCTATTTATTTCAGTGCTGAGGTTCAAGTCTCTCGAGCGCGTAGCTCGATGGGATTTGGATTTTCTGAGGTGCAGCATGTCCATTAATTCCGGGTTGGACATGGCTTTATACGTCAGGCACAGATCGCCTCTGAGCAGGCGGTATGCCACTGAGTAGAGCTGGAGTTTCTTTAACCGGGCAGCATATGGCATCTGTTTGAGCCCTTTGATCCTCTTGGTGAGGTACTTTTGGGGTCTTTCCAGTTGCTGCAGGTGTCTGGTAAGGTACATCCCAAAAGGGCATTGTACTCAATTATGGGCCTGATGAGGGATGAGTAAAGAGGCGATGACCTCCCTGATCTAGATGTGACTCCCTTCATGATTAGGTGGGCTATATAAAATGTTTTTCTAACCACTTTGGCCACGTGGTTGTCAAATGAGAGATTGCTATCAACTTGGGTCCCCAGGTCCCTAATGACTTCTTCTGTACTTAATGGATTACCACCTATGTGGTAATTTGTGGGCACTGTTTTGCCAAAGGGATGACTATACTCTTTTTGGCGTTTAGCTTGAGGCCATGGCTCTGGCACCAGTTGTCTGTTTCTATGAGGCCCTTTTGGAGGATGCTTGTGTCGGCTGGAGAGTTGATTATGGTGCCCAGTTTGCAGTCATCCTTCCGTGTTGGCCTGTACTGCCGAGAAATATATACCGAACAAGAGAGGTCCCAGGACTGAGCCTTGTGGGACGCCACTTGTAACTGGTTTGGAGTCTGACATGGCTCCAGCAATTCTAACCATGTGGGTTCTGTCCTTGAGCCAGTTTGCAACCCATCTAGTGACATAGGGGTTTATATTTAAGCTGGTGAGCTTATCTATAATGCCCGAGTGGGGTATTGTATCGAAGGCTTTTGCGAGGTCCAGGTAGGCTGTGTGGACCACCTTCCCCTCGTCAATGGCCTTGGTGACTGTTTCAAAGAAATCGACCAGGTTTAAGAGGCAGGATCTGCCCTTAACAAAGCCAAACTGGGTAGGATCCAGTGTCTGTAGGTCCCCAATATCTTTATTTATGAGGTCCATGATGATCCTTTCCATAGCTTTGCAGACCAAGCTAGTCAGGCTAATGGGGCGATAGTTTCCAGGATCCGTTGAGGCACCACCTTTGTGGAGAGGGACCACTGTTGCTGTATGCCACTCTTTGGGTACATATCCTGTAGTAAGGCTAAGATTGAACAGTAGTTTTATGTTTGGGTTTAGCTCTTCTTGGAGTTCATGTAGGACGCAGCCGGGACACCATCTGGTCCCATTGATGCTGTGTTTTTGCTTTGGAGAGGGCGGCTCTTACCTGAGCATCTGAGATGTCAGGGGGGCAGCACTCTGTTGGGATAGATATTTGCCCTTTTGGTGGAGAGAGGGGGGAGAAGTTTGCACTGAACCTGTCAGCTAGGATGTTGGCAATGTCTGTGGGCTCGGTGTATTTTTTGTCATTTTGGACTAATTCTGAGCATATCTGGGAATTCCCACCCAGGTTCCTAACATAACTAAAGAAAGCCTTTTGATTATCCTTAGTGTCCTGTGCAATTTTTCTCTCGAAGCTGGCCTTAGACGATTTTATGAGTGCCCGTAGTTTTTTGCTAATACTGATCAGAGATGCCTTCCCTTTTTGGGATTTTGCTCTATCATGTAGTAGCTTCCTCCTTCTATTGTATAGTTTGTTTATGGCTGGGGTCCACCAGACAGGACGTCTGCCTTTGGAGGATTGGGTCTTGGTTTTATTTGGGATTGCATGATCCATGCATTCCTGAAGGTGTTCATAGAATGCGTTTATAAAGGATTCTGCGGTCTGGGCCGTATTTTCCACAGGCCCGGGGGCTTTGAAGGATTTCGCCTCGGTTTTGAGGCGTGTGAAATTTGCTTTAGAGAAGTTTTCACTGTGATTTTCTGGGCAGGGGTGGGGTCGGGATGTGAATATCCAGTGAGATTAGTTTATGGTCTGATCTTACCAGTGAGGGATACACTTCTGGTCTGGAGCATAGTGTCCCCATGTTGGTGATGATCAGGTCCAGTATGTTTTCCCCTCTTGTGGGAGTGGTAACAAGTTGTTCCATAGCATTTGAGTTTATAAATTCTAGGAACCTTTGGGCTAGGGTGTTGGAGCTAGAGTAATGCTCCCAGTCTATGTTTGGGTAGTTGAAGTCGCCCAATATAATGGTGTTTGGAGAGACCTTCATATTTTCCAGTATTCTCAGGAAGGCCAAGTGGGGTTCCTGTGTTTGGGAGGGTGGTCTGTAGCAGGCTATAAACTGGAAGGCAGTTTTACCCACAGTTAGTTGCACATGGATAGTCTCTGATGCTTCGTGCTGTGCCACCAACCTGGAGGTGTGGGTATCTTTGGCGAATATTGATACTCCCCTCCTTTTGTGGTTCGGTCCAAGTTTTGGGGCGAAAAGCATGGTATGAGGTATAACCTGGTAGTGCTGGGGTGCTCTCGGGAGCCTTGAACCAGGTTTCTGTTACTGCACAGATATCGATGTTCTCCATGCTAAGGAGAGTTTCGAGTCGTGCATCTTGAGGTTTAGACTTCTGGCGTTGAGTAGCATTACTCTTAGTTTCTTATCCCTTGTGATACCTATGGAGGTGGGTTTGTCTTTTGAGCCTTGCCTAAAAAAGGCACTATGGGGGTAGCAAGAGCCTTTGCCAATATCCGAAAGCCCAGGGGTGACAGGTGCAAGCCGTCCCTAGCGAAGCATCGTGGCTTGTCGAGCATGTCATCCCAGGCTGACAGGCATTGGATCCCCTTTGAATGACACCAACACTTATACCTCAGAACCATCCCTCTCAATCTGTTAGTACCAGAAACCTGTACAAAGCCTGTAAAAGTGTGGGGGGGATGGGCCACATATAGGGACATATTTCATATTTTGCTGTTACAGATGAACACGTTTGCTACAGCAACAGGGTGCATTTCAGCAGACAATTACTGAAGGATATAAGGATGGAAACTGAAATGTCATGTCATTATTTACTGACATAAATCCTTGGATCATCACCGTGATTTACCAGACAAATACAAATAAATTGTGGAACTGAACAAAAGTATGGGCCAAACATCCGGACATTCTGTGAAAATCCTGGCAGTGGAGAGGTATGCTAGAACCCCTTAGTGCAATGAATCCAAACCAAGCCTGACAAAGTGGGGGAACAAAGGCATGAAAATAGGGACATATCCAATATATGCCAGTAGATAAGCTGAGAAAGTTGATGTAGTAACACTGTATGTCCTAACATATATCAAGTGAAATATCACAATTCCAGGACTCATTTGCTTCTCATTAGTTAGTGACCTCAATCCCCACATCATCCCACTGATGTGTCAGGAATACACAACAGTTATGGGGACCTGACCAAAGATCTTGGCCAGACACCTGGACATCCTACAAATATGTGGACATACAACAGTAGGGAAACTACACTGAGCTACTGAGAAATGTTCAAACTATAATCAGACTGACATAACACTACCCAAGTCCAGCTCTGGGGCTGTACACATGCATTAGCAAATATAATAGGCACTACAGGGATGTAACACTAGGGGAAAACAGACACTGGTGTGAAAGTGCATACCCCAAAAAACTGCATAACAGTCACAGCGACATACCAGTAAGCAAAATAAACACTGCAGTATAATGACTGTGTGAGCAACAAAATCCCATTTGCCACTGACACATTACCCCTACATATACTGCCCCACATCACAGTGTAGTGGGAATTGTAAAGTGTTACAGGACATGTCACGGTCTGCATGTACAAACATATACAGGTGATAGGGAACCAGAAACTGGAGCAGCATGCACAGTCAAATAGAAAGAGCTCATGACAATCACATGTACTCCCTCCCTACACAGTCCAAATAACATGTACACACTACACTGCTACACATTCCTGACAGTCTTTTGACAATGGGCAGACATACACAGACTTCTCAAATGTACAGTTTCCCACAAAATGTATAGGCACATGACTCATGGCTATGGCTGTTTCCTTGTTAAATATCTGGGGGTCTATGACATCACTGGGATGGTAGCAGGAATGAATGCAATAAATAATGAGACTACATACCTCTGCATGACATCTGGACAAAGTCTGACATAATTGGGGGACAGAGGCCTAAACACAGAGGTATGTTGGACATATTGCTGTTATAAATGTAGACAGTTGCTGGTGTTACCGGCTTTGTTGTAACATATTCTGAGGGATATGAAGTCAGTAACACAAATGGATATTAGCATTTACTGACTGCATTCCCCAGAGAATTCTACTGATTAGCCAAGGACAACAACTGTCTGGGAAACAGACCAAACATATGAGCCACACATCTGGACAGGGGTTAGGCCTCTGGATAGTGTAGAGGTATGACTGCAGTGATGTAACAGAATGGAAATCCCCTGAAAGCTGCCAGACATGTCACTCAGCACCTTATGAAGTGCAGTAAGACCAAAATGACACTCCCCCACATCACCTCTGGACAATTACCCATGTATATTCAAATATGGCATGTACTATAGGGATGGAACTGCAGTGAAAAGAAGAGAGTGGTGCAGAAATGTCCACCCAAAAACATTTGCACCACAGTCACAGCAACATACCAGTACTCAAAATGAACTCTAGCGTAGGACAACTGTCTGAACAAACATATCCTGATTGCCAGTAACACACTACACCAACATATACTGGCCCAATTCACAGTGTACTGGGAATCCTGAGGTGTTACAGGACATTTCACAGTCAGCCCCTATAAGCATACAGACATGATAGACTGCCAGCAGCTGTAGCAGCATGCGGAGTCAGATAGATAGATAAAGGATGTATGGCACTCACATCTTCTACTTTCCCTACCCAGCCCAACAAACATCTACACACAACACTGCTACACAATCTTGGCAGTCTGTTTACATTGGTCAGACAGACATAACTGTCATATGTACAGATTTCCACAGAATTACCAGGGTGTGGAAGTATATTCCTGGACACTGCTGCATACCATGGCCAGGAGTCTGCCAGGTCATTGACATGATAACTGAAGTGCAGTTGTTAATTAATGATATACCATACCTCTACACCTCATAGTGTAGTGCATCTGGACAATGTATGATGTACTTGTGGAACAGGGGGCTGGAAAGAGCGTCATATCACACATAATGGGGTTACAAACTGAAACGTAGCTGGTGTTACACATGTTGTTGTAACATAACATCCCTGAAGGATATGATGTCTGGAACACCGATGGATGTCAACAGTTACTGAATACAATGCTCACATTATCCTACCAACCCCACAAAGACAGATGTTGTTCGAGGAACAGACCAAGCATAACAGACAAACATCTGGCCAGTCTGTGGACAACATGCCAGTTGAGAGGTATGTCAGAGGCATATCACTGTCAGATGTCAAGTCACCCAGTAAATGCATGTCTAGACTAACCCTGTCACTCTAGCAACTCTTCAAATGTATAACACCATTAATGACATGCAATCTGTACCCAGTTCTGGAGCTTTGTCCCCCATGTTGTTGGCCTGTCTCCACATGTCCTGTCCTGTGAGGTATTTCTACCTGTGAAGCTGTAGCCCCCACACCTCCATAATGTCCCCTGCACAGGCAAGGAAAATGAGCAAGGCCCACATGAATGGCATCCCATATGTTGGAACTAGCAGCAGTGTCCAGGCCAACACCACAATACTATGTGGACACATACATAGCTTTATGGCATCAGCAAATACCCGGCAGGGTAACATCAACCCCCTCAAGTTAGGCTGAATGTCTATGGTGGACAGCAGCAATACACAACTGCCATCTTAGGTGGAAATATTTGCAGGACAGGGCAAGAAGGAACAGCTGTGTCATTGGAAGCCATATCACCTTGTTCTGCACAAGCAAGTAAGGTCACAGGTGATGCACCCTAAGGCTGTCTTTGAGTGCAAACTGGAGACATCCATCAAGGTCAATCATTAGATCTTCCAGACATGTGTCTGCAATTCCAGAGGCAACACACATATCTGCTCTGTAGTGGTGGTCAATAGCACCACATACAAATATGCCATGAATATAGGCAACCTGCTGCAGACAAGTGAAGTGTAAACATCCCCCTGTCCCCATAGGTACACATGTGCATGTACAGCACCTGCCCCCCTCCCCTCATGATCAGGAAGCAGGTCTGTAATGCTCTCTCAAAGGCAACACAAAGAGGTCTTCATAGGCCTGATACCATTCCTGGCTGCATCCAACATGAACACAGGCATGGGCTTTCAGATCCATTCTGCAGTGTAGTCAACCACAGCCTAAGCACTGGTGTCATCCCATCTGCACAGAGGACAGACAGAAAGTTGATAGAAAACAGGTTATGCATTAGCATTAATGTTCAGAAGGATACAAGTCTGAAACTGAAATGTATGCCATAATGTCATGACAGCAGTCCTCAATGCTATGGCCGAAAACTGTGATACTCTCCATTTACTATAGTAATATAATATTAATATCCAATAGGAAATAAATAAAAATATACAACTCAAATCAGCAAACCAAGATAGTGTAGTGGCCAGAATCCCAGCTTTGCATGCAGGTGTACATGGTTTGAGTAATACAACAGGCAATCCAAATCTACATGGGAAAGCAGTGTTAAAAGTGCTATGTTCATATTAAAATATGTGGTAAGTTATTTTTGACACCCAGGGTAGTGTAACTGGTATAAAATGGATGTGTGAGTGCATATAACATGTGAAAACCCCATGTATACACGTGTCCCATACAATATAGTCACACCCCTTGCTACTGTAATGTAAGCACATACAGCCATGTCATGTAAGGGAAATCATATACACTTACTAAATGAAGTCATTAGTGTGGTATATTATGAGAATGAACTGTGAGAAATGATTAGCAATGCTCAGCTATGTTTAGCAGGTTTAACAACACATTTCTGTTGTCCTCACCCCTCTCTCTGGGGTTTGAGTGTCCAAATTCACCTCCAAAGTCTGTACAAATGCACAGCTGTTGCTATATAAGAAATGGACAGCTATGGACCTTCTGTACACCCATCCTGCACATCTGTAGCTATCTTCCATATTGTTCTTCCCTCTGCGTGCCCCTTTTCCACCACATTCCTATCACCCCTTTCCCTTTTCTTTTAAAGAATTAGTGCGGGTGTAAGCATGAGTAAGCAGTTGTAAGAGCAACAAAATTACCACCCCTACCAGGTCTTGGACCCAAAGGCCCTGTACACCATAGCCAGAGCAATGTATCACTACACCATTTGAGCTGTAGGGATTGACGATGCTTTTTCCAACATATGCTCAATCAACAGTAGGGAAAAGATTTGTAGAATCAGTCAGGTCTCGTATTTATACATATACACATGTATATATGTATGGCGATGCATATATATGGACAAATATATGCCTTATATAAATAGTGATATACATATAAAATATGCACACACATATATATATATATATATATATATATATATATATATATAGAAAGTAACCATACATATATATAAAAAAAAAAAATATATATATATATATATATATATATATATATATATATATATATATATATATATATATACTTATAACATATAGTGGAGTCATACCTCAGAACCATACCTACCAACACCTTAATGCAAGAAATCTGGCCCAAGGCTGTTCAGATGGGGGAACAATGGGACAAACAAGGGACATATTTCAAATAACGCTCTAATAAATGTAGAGTGTTCCCAGAATGACAGGGTGTGCTTTAGCATACATGTTCTGAAAGATGTGAGTTCTAAAACTGAAATGTATGTCATCATTTACTGTCAGAAATCCTCAGATCCTCACAGTGATTTACCAGGGATATGAAAATAATGCATCTGTGGAACAGACCAGAAATATGAGCAATAAACCTGGACATACTGCAACAATCCAGACAGTCCCAAAGTAGGCTCAGAAACCCTTAGTGCAATGAACCTGGGCCAGGCCTGACAAAGTGGGGGGAGAAAGCCATGGAAATAGGGACATATCTGAAATACTGGAGTAGATAGACTGACACAGTTGCTGCAGTAACACACTCATGTCTGTCCTAACATATATTGACTGAAATAGCACAAGTCCATCACTCAATTACTTCCCGCTAGTTAGTGACTGAAATCCTCACATCAGCCCACTGATGTGTCAGAAATACACAAGACTTATGGGGGCTAGGCAACACTATGTCCTACAAATATTGGGACATAACATCACATTAGGGAAACTACACTCAACTGCTAAGTATGTCACCAAGCACTTTCCAAACTACAGTCAGACTGACCCAACACTAACCCAAATCTGCTAGGGGGAATTATACATGTATTGGCAAATATATCAGGCACTACAGGGATGTCACAGCACTGAAAAACAGACACCAGTGTGAAAGTGCATACCCACAACCAATTCAACCACAGTCACAGTGACATACGAGTAAGCCAAAGGAATAGTACAGTATGAGGACTGTGTGAACAAAAACATCTCAACATGTTTGCCACTCGCACACTACCCCCACATATACTGGCCCAATTCACAGTGTACTAAGATGCCTGACTGTGGTATGGAACATGTCTCAGTCTGCCCCTACAAACATATAGAGTTGATAGACCACCAGAAGCAGGAGCAGCATGCACAGGCAGATAGGAAAGGAGCCATAACACATACATCCACACCCCTCCCTACACAGGCCAAATAACATTGACACAATATACTGCTACACAATCCTGAAAGTCTGTCAACAATTGCCAGAAATACACAGACCTCTCAACTGTACAGAGTCCTACAGAATGTCTAGGGTTTCCCTTCATATATGAGGCCTCTTCCACATAACATGTCTGGCAGTCTGATATATCACTGGGATAATGTCAGGTATGTAGGTAGTAAATAATCATATACCAAACCTATCAACCTCTTACTGCATGACATCTGGACAAAGCCTGACATAATTGTGGGACAGAGGCCCCAAAACAGGAACATATTTGAAATATTGCTGTTATAAACTGAGAATGTTGCTGTTGTGACAGGGTTAGTTGTAACATATCTTTTCTGAGGGATATGAGGTCAGAAACACAAATGGATGTTAGCAGTTACTGACTGCAATCCCCAGAGAATGCTACTGATTTTCCAAAGGCAAAAAATGCCAGAGGAACACACCAAACATAGGAGTCCAAATTCTGGCCATTCTGCAGATAGCCCTACAGGTGAGAGTTAAAATCACACAGGAACTCCATGTCCACACAAACCCTGTTAGACTAGCATTAATCCAAATGTATAAGAGCAATATGTACATTCTGTCCCTATGTCTGGAACATACCCCCCATGCTGTTGGCCTGTCACCACAGTTTTGGTTGTAAGAGGTATTTCCAAATACCCACTGTGATGCTGTTGTTCACACACCTCCATGAAGTCCACCTCACTGACACAGAAAAGGGCCAATGCTCACATAACGTACTCAATGATAGAAGTGTGTTGCCGTACCATTGACTATATGAATAACAACACAGCTGTCCTGCATGCAATTATCAAGTGGGGGACACCAATTCATGCACAGGCCATCAGCTGCTCATGATCATTACCTACAAAAGGCAAGCTGCTGCCTATGAAAAACAAATGTACACCCTACATCCTTGAGAGAGGGAGAGAGAGAGAAAAAAAAACAGTGGAAAGAAAAATAAAAACCAAGCAGGACATAACCACCTACACTTGAATAAAACAAACAGGTATGCCAAACAAGTAAGCATGTAATGGACTGCAGTAGTGGCTATTTAAGAATGGGAAATAGGAACTGTAACATATATGTCTCAACAAGACTTGCTGTACTGATATATTGCTGATCAGAACCTATGGCCATAGCATCTGGGTCTGTCTGCAGTGACATAAATCATAGGTCAGACCCCGGAGCCATCCCATGACAGGATGGCTCACATATGACTACTACTGCAGTGTGTGTTGAACAATACTGACTGTGACAATGCTAGGCCAGCTACTGGGATGTCATACATACCCATATCTTACTTGTGAATACAACTATGATATACTTGGTTGTCTCTGAAATGTAAGAGACCTATACATGATATTTGCATAGTAAAGTACTGTTGCATACATGTGTGTTGAACTGCATGTGCTATACTGAGCTCATACCATTAACCTGTCCAGTGTTATGCACACTGACCATATGTGTGCCTCATATTTTTAGTCATTTACTCATACACTTGTGTTATGTCTTGCAAATCATTGGCAAATCTGTAAAGACTAATGTTACAACATCTTTTTCTTCTGGCTGTTCCCATTAGGTGTCACCACAGTGGATCATCTGTTGCCATTTCTGTATGTCCTCTGCTGTGTCACACCAACCACCTGCATGTCCTCTCTCACCACATCCAGGAACCTTATCTGATGCCTTCCTCTTTTCTTCTTACCTGGCAGCTTCATCCTTACCATCCTTTTCCCAATATACTCAGCATCCCTCTGCAGCACATGTCCAAACTAATGTAATCTTGCCTCTCTGACTTTGTCTTAAAACTGTCCAACATGGGCTGACCCTGTCATATACACATTAGTAATCCTGTCCACCCTCATCACAACCAGTGCAAATCATAACATCTGTAACTCTGCCACGTCCAATTGTGACTCCTGCCTTTTTTGTCAATGACACTATCTCCAACCCATATAACATAGCTGGTCTCACTACCCTGATGTAGACCTTCCCTTTCACTGTTACTGGTACTCATCTGTCACAAATCAGTACTGACTCTCTTCTCCACCCTCTCCATTCTGGCTGTACTCTCTTCTTCATCTATCCTCCACAGTTGTCATTACTCTGAAATGTTGATCCCAATCATTCATACTCATCCCCCATTGCCAACCCTACTCCCTGCATCCTCAACATTCCACTACCCTCCCTCTCATTCACACACAGATATTATGTCTTAGTCCTGCTAACCTTCATTCCTCTCCTCTCTAGAGCATATCTCCACTTCTACAGGGTCTCCTAAATCTGTACCCTACTATCAGTACAGATCACAATGTCATCTGCAAATATCATAGTCAATGAAGCCTCCTTTATGATCTTGTCTGTCAACCTGTCCATCACCATTGCAAATAAGAAAGGGCTCACAGCTGATCCCTGATGTCATCCCACCTCCACCTTAAACACATCTGTCACTCCCACCGCAGACCACACCTCTGTCACACCACCCTTGTACATATCCTATACCAGTCTCACATATATCTCTGCCACTCATAACTTCCTCATACAACACCACAACTCTCCTCTAGGCACCCTAGCATATGCTTTCCCTACATCCAGAAAGACACAAAGCAACCCCTGACCCTTTCTGTAGTACTCCTTCAACACTCTCATAACAAACATCGCATCTGTAGTGGCCTTACCTGGCATGACAACAAACTTCTGACTACTACTCATCACTGTCCTGCTTAACCTAGCTTCCACTACTCTTTCCCATGACTTCATGCTGTGACTAATTAATGTTACCCCTCTGTAGTTATTACAGCTCTGTACATCAACCTTATTCATAAAATGATACACACTCTCTCTCCACTCCCCATGCAACCTCTCATTTTTCAAGATATCATTAAACAATCTGGTGAAAAACACCACTGTCATTTCCCCTAAACACCTCCATGCTACCACAGGTATGTCATGTAGACAAACAGGCTTTTCAGTATTCATCCTCTTCATAGCTATCCTTACTCCCTCCTTGGTAAGCTGTTGCACTTCCTCATTCACCATACCCACATCATCCAACCCTCTCTCTCTCATTATCTTCATTCATCAGCCTCTCAAAGTACTCTGTCCATCTGCTCAACTCACCCTACTCACTTGTGAGTACGGTTCCCTCATTATCCTTTATCACCCTTATCTGCTGCATATCTTTCCTAGGTCAGTCCCTCTGTCTAGCCAACTGGTAAAAGTCCTCCTGTCATCCCCCCTTAGTGTCTAACCTGCCATACAAGTCATCATATGCCACATCCTTAGACTTTGCCACCTCTTTCTTTGCCATGCAACTCATCTCCTTATACTCTTGTCTACTTTCCTCATCTCTCCAAAAATCCCACTCCTTCATCCCCAACCTCGTTCTTGGTATATTGTCCTGTACTTCCTCAGTCCACCACCAGGTGTCCTTGTACTCCTTCCTCTATCCACGTCACACCAAGCACCTTTCTAGCCATCTCCCTTACTAGCGCTGCTGTACTTGCCCAGATAATTGGTAAATCGTCACTGCCACTCAGTGCCTGTCTTAACTCTTCCCTGAACTCCTTACAATCACCCTTTTTCAGTTCCCACCATCTGATCCTTTGTGCTGCCCTCACACTCCTCCTCCTCTTCTTGATCATCAATATCATCTTACAGACCAACAGTCTCTGCTGCCTAACTACAGTTTACCCTGTCACCACTTTACAGTCTCCAATCGCCTTCAAACTGGCACTCCTACATTGGATATATTCCACCTGTGTGCATCTCCCTCCACTCTTGTATGTAACCTTATGCTCCTCCCTCTAGTTATAGTATGTATTCACCACAGCCATGTCCATCCTTTTGGAAAATTTCACCATCTTCATTCCTTTGCTTAACACCATTCATACCCATCCCTTCCTCATCCCCTCTGTTTCCTTCACCAACATAGCCATTGAAATCTGCTGCAATCACCACTCTCTGAACCTCGGGTACAGTCATCATCATGTCATCCAACTGACTTCACATTTCTCTTTCTCATCCACCGCACAAGCAACTTGTGTAGCATATGCACTACCAACATTTATCATTACACCATCCATTTCCAGATTCATAAACATCATTCTATCAGACACTCATGTCATCCTTCAAAAACACCCTTGGCATACTGTTCCATCAGGATAACCCCCTAACCCCTTTCCCCTCCCATCCACACCCTGATAGCACAATTGTGACCTGGTTGTGATACACCTACCCATACTCCCCTTCCATCTGGTGTCTTGCACACACAATATATCCACCTTTCTCTGGCTATCATATCAGCTAGCTCTGTCCCTATACCAGTCATACTGCCAACTTTAAAAGTTCTTACCCTCACTACCACACTCCTAGCCTTTCTCCTCCCTTCCTGCCATATGAGTGTTAGACATCCTCCAGGGTATGTCTGTCAATGCAAAGGCTACTGTGCTACTGAATGACTCAAGCGTGTTACATCAATATTAAGACAGTGCCACTAATTTTGCCCCATTGCCCCCCCATGTATGTGTGGCATCCTACAGATGTCCTGCTCTGATGGGTTGAGAGGGATGACTGGGCAGCAAGTGTGTGAATACAGTGTGCCATACTGACACAGAACAGAAATGTGTATCAGGTATTACCTGTGCACATGTCAGTATGAGTAGGTGTATCTGGCTGCCTCATAATAATAGACGTGGGATGCAAAATGTCAGTTAAATAAGATGTACATGTTGTACACATGTGTAATCTTAGTTACTGTGCATCCAACAGAGCGATAGTTCTACTGCTACTGGTTGTTGCATTGCCCTGACACAACCATGGGTACTACAATAAGCATGATTATCTGTTTGAAATTGGAGAGGTGTCCAGTTGCGTTATGACTGTGTGTCCATGCCTACTACAAACAGCTATATGAACACAACATAGCTGTATGGACTCAGCAATACTTTACTCGTAAAACCTGCCTCCACCAATGTACAGTAATCCCCTTTGCTGGACAGCAGCAATACACAAACCACAAACTTGGTCCCCATATTGGCTGTACAGGGTAAATTAGGAGATGGCACCAACTTGGCATCAAGTCAGCCTTTGTCTGATCAAGCATATAAGGTCACAGGTGGAGTACTGTAAGGCTAACTATGAGTACAAATTGGACACATCTACCAAGGCCAATCACAAGGCCATCTTCACATATGTCTGCAATCTCAGAGACAACAAACCAACCCACCCTGTAATGGTGGTCAATCAGACCACATACACACACAACATAGCTATAGCCAACCTGCTGCAGATAGGTTTAGGGAAAACGTCACCCCCTGGCTCAGCCTCACTATAGGTGGATATGCACAGCACCCACACCCCTCCCCTCATCACCAGTGAGCAGGTACATATTGCCTACTGAAAGGCAACAAATGTAAGTATCCATGGGACCTGATAACATCCCTGTCCACATCCTACATGAACTCAGGCATGTGCTCCCAGCTCCATTACATACTGCAGTCACATCAAGCCTTGGCACCATCCACACCCTATCCACATTGAAGATGGCCAATGTCATCCTTCTACACAGACATGAATGAAGAGTAGAGGATTATGACATTAACTAGCCCTCATTGTGGGGAATATGACACATCAGGACCAGTAGTGCAATGCAGGCAGATAGAGTGCTGATAGATTACAGGGAATGTTGTGGTTGTGAGTAGTAGCTACTGGTTTTCAATGTAGCTGTGCAGGTTCTGTACATACTGTTGCCAAATGTATGAGGTCCTGTAATGTGTTTCCCATTTTATGTCTTCTAGGAGCAATGTTGCATCAGCAAAGGTCTACTTTCTCAGTGGCTGAGACAAATATAATCATAGAAGCCATACTACAGAACCATGCCATAATGTTTGGCCAGAGCCAGCAACATCTGTGGGAGATAACCGGCCAGTTGGATGACCTAGTCCGCAGGGAAAATGATGTCAGCCTGCACATACATACATATGAGCAGGTTTGGCATCGTGCAAATGATCTCATATGCCATGCCCGGCAAAGGGCTGCTGCAGTGGCCAGGGACCACACAGCCACAGGTGGTGGCCCAACCATGCAGCCCCCACTGACACTCACTGAGGAGCTCCTTGGCAACTGTGGGGCACCCATCCCAGTACAATATCAGGGTACAAACCCCCCACATGCTGGAGGTGGGTGGCATCCAGATAATGGATGAGGAGTGTGCAGGTAAGGCCTCAGTGGGGATTACTAGACTAGTGTAGCAGACATACTTGTATCTGTAAAGTATCTACTTGCATGTGTCAGGTCAGATTGCAGTTCTGGATGGGGTTTTCTAATGCACAGAAGTTCACATCTATGGTGAAGGACATCAAATTGTGTAGTATTGGGGGTTGTACTGTAAATGTGCAGATATGCTGCATCCATCCTGTACCAATGCCACATGTGAGTCTGCTGACAATACCTCTCTCCCACAACTACCTAGGTCCATCCGGTCTGCATGTGGGATGGCAGCCTGAAGCTGGTGAGTATGGAATTTGTCTGTTGTGGTTTGCCAGTACCTCAGGCATGTGAAGACCATGCAATGTACATGCACAAAACTGTCGCTCATAGCCATATTGCTTTATGTGCATGTTCACTTGTGGTGTGGTTAGCTGCATTGCATCACAGTGGTCACCACAGGGACCTATCTAAAATGAATGTAACATCCCTGTAGCATACCTCACAACCTGCCAGTGCAAGCCTTATGGACAGAGACTAACAAAATGGTGGGACAAACGGCCTAAGGTAGGGACATGTGTGAAACATTACTCTCATACAGTGGATATCAACAGTGTACACACCCCTGTTAAGATGCCAGGTGTTTGTGATATATATATATATATATATATGTATATATATATATATATATATATATATATATATAAATTGAGACCACAATATGTCAGTCCACACTTTTTCCAACTTGTAATGTGACTTATGACATGAACAATTCAGTTGTAAAACCAATCAATCTGTTGGGCACCAAATATGGAGTATACAAACCTTACAATAAGTTGGATGCATATGTGTGCACACCCTTCAAATAATATTTTATTGCAGCAGCTTGTGATTTACTGACAGCATTCAGTCTGCTTAGGTACACACCTGCCATCAAGTAAAGGCACTCTGAGTAACACCAAATAACAGTCTGCTGTCCAAGTAGGATATTCATGACATTTGCTCATCTGCCTGAAACAACAGCCATGGCTTGCAAACAACTTACAAAGCAGCAAAGGGATCTCATATTTGAAAGGTATCCGTCAAGAGTAGGGTACAATAACATTACCACAGTATTGCATACACCATGGAACACAGTGGAGAACGTTGTCAAAAGGTGGATTGAATATGGGACAACAGTGCTGTTGAAAAGAACCGGATGTCCCTCCAAAAATGATGAAAAGACATGTCAAAACCTGGTCAGGGAGGCTACCAGGAGGCATACAGCAATGCTGAGAGAGTTGCAGGAATCTCTTGCAAGTACTGGTGTTGTGCACTACATGTGAGAACACTCTCCCGTATTCTGCATACGTCTGGCCTATGGGGTATGGTCAGAAGATGGAAGCATTTCCCCACACCAAAAAACATCCAAGGGTGGATACAATTTACAGTATAGCAGATCAAGTCTCCCAAAGGCATGTGTGAAAATGTGTTATGGTGTAATGAGACTATGGATTGACCCCAATACTAAAAGGTATGTGTGGTGCACAAGCAACACCCCTCTTAACCTGAACACAAACATCCCCATGGTGAATCATGCTGGTGGCAGTGGCCTGTTGTGGGGATGCTGTTCCAAAGCCAGAACTGGGCCTGTAGTCACGGTGGTGTTAATTCTGAACAATTCCAAATAACACCCACATCTGGCCCAAATCCATCAGGCATCTGTAAGAATGCTGAGGATGGAGAGGGGGTGTCAGCCTTCAACATGACAAAGACCCGAAGCATACACCCAAAGCTACCTAAGAAAGGCTCCACCTGAACACACTCATGGTTATGGATTGGACCAGCCAGAGCCTAGATCTACATCAGATAGACAAACCCCAGTGTGACCTGATAAGGGCTGTGCACATGAGCTACCCTTGCAATCTGACAGAGTTTGGTGATCTTTGGATGGAAAAGAGGACAAATAATGTCAAGTCAAGATGTACCATGCTGATAGACACCTTCACAAGAAGAGTGAATGCTGTAAGTTACTTACAAGGTGCTTCAACAAAGTATAATTTTAAGGGTGTGCCCACTTATGCAAACACCATATTGTACATATTGCAGTCATTATATTTTACACATAACACATTTGTTTGTTTATCGATTGGATTGCACAGGTCATATGTCACATGAAAGGTGAGTAATATATTTAAATGCATTATTGCGGTTTCATGTCATATATTACAATAACATGGCATGTTAACAGGGTTATGTACACTTATCATATCCACTGTAAGCTTAGAAGGTTGGTGATGTAACAGGAATTGTGTGACCATACATTCACTGTTGGTTTGGAGGTCTGACTCTCAAATGTATGTCATTAATCAGTGATGTCACTCCTCATATCATCCCAGTTATGTATCATAGAAACACAGGGGTTATGAGAAATAGAGCAAACATATGAGCCATTCTTCTACACATCCTGTGAGGATCTGTACAATTGGGAGGTTTGCACTGTAGTACTTGCAACTGTGCTATACAGGTGAACATCAATGATGTGTACATGGGTGCAGTCTGTGCTAGGGAAGGGCCATCACCTACTAACATTAATCACTTATCCCTGAGCTCTATATTGTTAGTTACATGTAGTAAAACTGGCTGCAATACATGATGTTGAGGGCCGTGTGTCATGCATGTCACCATTTGGGTAATGTGTGGTCTGTGTAACAGATTTGTGCCACCTCACCTGTAAGTGTGTGCATGTGTATATGGGTGTGTGTGTGCGTGTATGTGTATGTGTGTGTGTGTGTGTGTGTGTCTGTGTGTCTGTGTGCGTGTGTGTGTCTGTGTGTGTGTGTGTGTGTGTGTGTGTGTGTGTGTGTGTGTGTGTGTGTGTGTGTGTGTGTGTGTGTGTGTGTGTGTGTGTGTGCATGTGTATCAGCCAATCTCAGAGTTCAGGTATTAATGTAGATATGTTGTCTTCCCCTCGCAGGTGGAGATGGGGTTTGGGTTCCCTCCTACTTGGAAACTGATCTCATTATCTCTGCAGACTCTGACAATGATGATAGGAATAGTGAGGTACAGGTGGGGTTGTCAGGGGCTGAATCTGTGCCATTGCTTGGCATCCCAATCTTGTCCACACCATCCCTGCACACAGTGACAATCCCCACACATGCCCTGTCACCAGTGGCCACAGATGATGGACAGTTGGCAGGTGGTGGCATTGAACAGGCTATTGTAGTGACTATAGAAGATGTGAGTGTAGACACTGGCCATAGCCAGAGTGCAGGTGAGGTCCCACACATGTGGATGGACAGGGGTGCTCACAGGAGGACCACTGCTCATCAATCCACTGTCACAAGTGCCATAGCAGGAGTCACCAGATGCATGTTTTGGGCTGTCATGAATGCACAGGCACATAGTGAATGCCACACCAGACAAATACTCAGGGTGGTGGATGCAACTCTTCCTGATTTACATAGTGACATACATGATCCTGTTGAGGTCACACATCAAAATACTGAGGTCATGAATAGATGGTGGGGTGAGACCTTGGTAATCCTCGACCATAGCATGTCTGTGCTACAGCATGTGGTGGCAAATGGGCAGCCTGCCACGTGGATGTAGGTCAGCAACAACAACAGCTCAGAGTCTATGGGGTCATGCACCTTCACACTCCCATAGTAGCAGTGACACCAGCACTACTGAAGGGAGGCTGCTGTCCACTTCACACTGGAGTAGGCCATGGGCATGTGTTCCTGTCTGGTCCCATCAGGGACACAAATCCAGCAGACAGCAGTCACCATCAGGAAGCAGTACTGCATTTGGCCTTGGGCCTGGTGGTGCCAGTGATACCCCTAGCAGGACCAGTTCCCATGTCCTTGGCTGGAGACGGTGAACTGGACACCTTGCCCTGTATGGTCAACAGCTGTCCAATGTACCCCTGTGTAGGGCAGCCACATGGTGTGACTGTGTGCATACATACACACATACATCTGTATCACAGGCAGGTCACCTCCAGACACACACAGCACCTCTGCACAGCCTATCTATTGGATATCCCTTCAAACACACACACATAATTACAACTGTATGGCACAGCCTTGGCCTCTGGCAAACCCACACCACACCCTGTGCATATGATGAGACCTGTGCCACATCCTTGTCATCCATACCATCGATGCAGGGACATGCTAATATGGGTCAGAAGCACAGGGTGAATATAGTACAGTGTAGCTATGTAATACTAGGTACGGTGCTGTCTGCTTGCATTTGTTATGGGTACACATACAGGTGTATGTACCTTATTAGCCAGGATGCATTATTGCACTGACTGAATGTAGTCTGACATGCTGTATTCTGTTTGTGTTCCAAGTGTCTGTGTGTCTGCAGGCTGTGCCCCTGAAGACATTCCCAAGAGGGAGTATGGCAGAGTGGGAATACACCGACTGTGTCATAGGGAAGATACAGCTTTATATATACATGTACCAGGTGTGTATGCATGCAACAGTGTGTGAGGGACACTGTCAGACAGTGTGACCTTGCATATATACCCTTTTTCACAGACAGGTAGCCTTCAGACATGTCAACTCAGTGTTGTGTAGTACCACAGGCTCATACATGCAGAACAGGTTACTGCAGTATTGTCAGCAGGTCCCTCAGAAGCGTAGCCATTACATTAACTGCAACAAATTCACCTGTCAACACCTGTTGGCCCTGCCATTTCTTTCCCATACACTCAACCTTGGAGCATGCATAATATTGTGTATGACAGGTTTGTGGTATGTATTCCTAAGTTCACCGGGTGGAAGAGGGAGACAAAATGATATATCCTTTGCATACACACAGTAAGGACTGACACTGGGGATGTGCACACAGTAACATCAACACAGCTGGCAACAGACAGATTAGTAAACCTACATTTCCACCTTGAGGTACTGTGCTACTACATACACATGACATGCCCCACATAGATTATATGCATAGGATATAACACACCACCTTGTACAACACTTAATGTTCTGAATGCCTTCATGGATGGTGAGATAACCCACCAGAAATAGGATGTGGAGTCATGTAGTGGTCCTACAAGCCTGGGCAAGTGATAGTGTAGCAGACGTTGTATCAGCATGATGTTGCATTCAGGTATGATGCCTGATGCTGGGATGTGTGTTACTATACTCACTGTGGCTGATTTGGCAGCAATATCACATATATGGGCATTGGTAAGGGACACAGACCACATATAGTTTGCAAACATCTGGATATTCCATGGACATCTGTACAGAGGACTGGTATGATGTGCACAATGGTTTAACATGCTGCATGTGAGGCTACTAAAGTAATGCCATCAGGAGGTGGTAAACAGGCATTGATGGGAAGTTTACAGTGCCATACACAACTCAAAATGGTATAACACACAGTATATGACTCTCAGAAAATCACACACACAGTTGCCAGTAGTGAGATTAGTAACCCTACCTCTCTAGTTATTTCTACTATAGTGTTATGCAGTTATCAGACCCGCCATGGAGCTTACATAATTTCACCTAGTCCCAAGGTACTTCTGAGGTGAATGACATCAGCAGGTCTAGTAAAGTAGGGTGATGGGAAGTTTACAGGGTGGTACACAACTCAAAATGGTATAACACACACAATATATGATTCCCAGACACACACACACACTTTCCAGTTTTGAGATTAGAAACCCTGCCTATCTAGTTATTTCTACTATAGTGTTATGCAGTTATTGCATATGCTACAGAGCTTACTGGTCTGACAATTGGCCAAAGGTGCTGATAACTGCACAGCTGATGTAAACCATTACAGGTGCCAGACAGTCTGCCTTCAGTTTTTCCCTTAGATCTTGATAGTTCTTTCTCTCCTGCACTTCAAATAGCCTAATAGCTTTGCACTTCAACAGGTTTTTCTATCAATTAGTTTAGTACACCTGAGAGCCATCAGCTGTAGTCGTTACTCATGGAATTAGCTCCAGTACTTAGCATTTATGACCACCCCTCCTGGCATGATTAAAGTGCAGTTCTCTGTGCTTTTGCCCATTAACCTGGTGCACTTGGGCAATCTGAGGCACTGTTGCAATTGCCTCATGTACACAGACAACCCTCTCCTCTAAACTCCCAACACTCAGACTTGTGAGAGATACCCCATATCACTAAATTGGAAGATATGCAGTCTAGCTGGTCAAGAGGAGAAGGGTCAACACCTGCAACACACCACATGGAGCACATACCCTCCAAAACACCCACTATCATACCTCTGACATACAAACAATAACCACACACCCACTTTCACAGAGGCACTCAATAGACATTTACCCAAACAGCGGAGACCACCAAGACAGACACCCACTCAACCAACACAACACAGCACAAACCACAGGACACATATCTCACCTACACAGTGTGCCCCTCAACCTAAGTTCCAAAGGTCAACCACCTTGCCTGATACAGTAATCATAGGTGAATCACTAGTGATGCACACAGATGTCCCACTCACTAGGTTGAACATGGAGGAGGCAACAGTCAGCTGTCTATCAGGTGCCAGAATACAACACATAACACACCCAGTCAGGTCACTCCACAACAACTACAATTATCGCAATGTTATTGTCTATGTGTGTGTGAATGACCTGAGACACACCTCCATGGACTATATGAAAATAGACATGGTGGAGTTCTCCGATTATCTGGGCCAGGCAGGTATGACAGTAGCCCTGAGCAGTATATTACTGTCACCCAGAATGATATTGCAGTACAAACAACAAATTATTGACTTCAACAATTGGCTTAAGTGTCAAGTGTCATTCACATGGGATCCAGTATCTGTCTGCTTGTCATGACATGATTGACAGACTGTGATGGCTTGCCAGAGATGGCCTGCATCTGTCACCCCTGGGTTTCCAGGTACTGGCTAAGTGTCTTGCTACCCCTATACTACCTTTTTAGGTGGTGTTCCAAATCAAATTACCACCATAACAACTATACATATATGCAATATGAGGGTCATGCTGCTCAACACTAGACATCTACATCTTGAGATGCAGCTACTCGAAGCACTCCTCAAAACGAAGAACATTGACATTTGTGCTGTAACAGAGACCTGGTTTACAGCAGGAGACAGCACCCCTGCACTACCAGCCTATAACTCATTCCACACCCATCAGCCTCAAAACATGGACCACAGCTACAAAGGCAGTGGTGTTGCCATATTAATACTGGATATGCACAAATCCAGAGTAGTATCCCAGCATATTGCATCTGAGATACTTCAAGTAAAACTGACATTGTGTACTAGTGCAATCCAGGTCATAGCCAGCTGTAGATCTACATCTATGCCCGTAGACTCTCAATCCACATTCCTCAACACCCTGGAAACTATCAGGGTCCAACCCAACATTCTCATACTAGGAGAGTTCAACTACCCCTCCATCAACTGGGTAAAATAATCAAGCACCAATGCACTGGCCCAGTTCTTCCTGGAATTCATCAATTCCAATGCCCTGGACCAGCTCATTCTGACACTCAGTAGAGGAAGCAACATCCTTGAGCTGTGTTGATTACTAACATATGGGACCATTGCTTGACAACAGTAGTCAATTACTACCTGGTCAGATCCAACATAGAGTAATCACCATGGAAATCCACAACTTACCCACACCCCCGCAAAGGTAACCAGCTTGAGAAACTTCTCCAAACCTGACTTTGGACTCATAAGAACAGAGGTGGCTAACTTCACATCACCCATGCCAATGGAAAATACTTGCATGACTGCCACATCATACACTAATGCACTGTACAAGCATGTACATCAATGCATGGAACTAGCCATACCCAACAGAATCATGACACTCTTCTCCACACACTGGTAGCCAATCTGGTGGTCCCCTGCCATTAATAACCTATACAACAGAAGAAATAAACTATTGCAGAAAAAGGTGGAGTCCCAAGAGTGGTGAAACTTCCTTATTAGCCTCAACCACAACTTGAGATCCCTCATGAAATCATCTAAAGCCACCTATGACAGCAGAATTGCAACAGACACTGACAATAATCACAGATCTTTTGTTAGTGATATCAAGAACCTCCATGCCAATAAGCAGAAGTGCTCTGAGTTAAAGCACAATTCTACCTCCTATACTGACCTAACTGATATTGCCAACATTCTTGCTAACACATTCAGTGCCAGGTTTACCCATCTCTCATCCCCTAGGGAAACAACAATCAGAATGCCAGAAGAATTCCAGACAACAAGGATTACTGCCACCCAGGCTACACCTGCATTTTCCACAGGCAAGAATACAGCTTCCATGGGACCCCAAATTATCCCTGGCTGTGTTCTACATGAACTACAAAGATACCTGGCACCACATTTGTGTGCCCTGTTTGGTCACAGCCTCACCTCAGGCTTTGTCCCTCCCAAATGGCACACGGCTACAGTCATCCCTCTCCATAAAGGTGTGGCAACTACAGACCCTGGGAATTATCAGTCCAGTAGCCTGATAAGTCTGATGTGTACAGCTATGGAGTACATCATTAGGGACCTGACTGACAAACATATAGGTAATCTCCTAACTCTGCACCCCACATCATTTGGCTTTGTGAAAGGAAGATCATGCCTGCTCAACCTGGTTGACTTCTTTGAGTCAGTCACCAGGGCTGTGTATGACAGTAAGGCACTGCATACAGCCAACATCAATCTGGCCAAGGCTCTTGATACCATTCCTCAGTCAGGAATTATGGATGAACCCACCAAACTAGGCATCAACCCCTATATCACTAGGAAGGTTGCAAATTGGCTCACAGATAAAACACACAGTGTGAAAGTAGCGAGCTCCAAGTCAGACTGCCAGCCAGTCACGAGTGGAGTCCCACAGGGATCAATACTGGGAGCTCTCTTGTTCAGCACGTACTTCTCAGGAGTCCAGGCCAACACAAAGGAACTCTGGCTGACCAAGTTCACAGACAACTCCAAGCTAGGAGCCATCATTAACTCCACAAGTGATGCAGACATCCTACAGAAAGGCCTCACTGAGACTACTGACTGGTGTGAAAACCATGGCCTGAAGCATAACACCACAAAATGCATTATCAGCCCCTTTGGTAAAATTTCAGTTCTCACTAAGTACCACATTGATGGAAGCCCACTTAATACCATAGGCATTATAAGAGATCTGAGGACACAGGCTGACAGCAAGTTCACCATTAACCACCACATTGCCACTGTGGTCAGGAAATCCTTCTATGTGGTACATTTCAATACCAAGTTTTTTGCATCCAGGAAGAAGGAGGTCATCATATCTGTGTACTCTTCCCTCATTAGACCAATTATCAAGTATAATGGCCCATTTGGCATGTACCTCACTAGACACCTGCAACAGCTGGAGAGACCACAGAAGTACCTCACAATGAGGATCCTAGGCATTAAACATGTCCTACACAAATAAACTCAAAAGACTCCAGCTATTTTCTGTCTCATATCATGTATTTAGAGGTGATCCCTGCTTGACTAGCAAAGCCATGTCTGACCCAGCTCTTTTACAAATGTTACATCTAAAGACATCCTAATCTCTCTGCATCATACACTGCAGGGACCTCGACCTCATTACCACAATCAACACACCATGCTGAAGGGACAGGTTCTTCACCCAGAGACTGCACATGCCCTGTAATAGATGTCAAGCAAAGCACCTAGATGACCCTGTTCCAGAGAGATCTTGATGAGTGGATGGGTAGTAGAAAGTTCACCCCAGGGATCACTCCAGTGGCTTTACTTAATGGGGTCACTGGGAAGTAACATTGGGTGGCACAATGGCAGGGCACTTCTATGGGATAGGCTTATAATGGCTCCAGGTCTATTAGCCTAGTACACACCTATGAACCTATAAGGGGAGTGACATCAGCATGACTGATTCAGTAGGCCAGTGAGTGAGTAACTTATCAAAATACTTCTTCCTACAAAAATACACAGTTACACACACACTTATACACCCACACACACATTTTCCAGATCTGAGAGTCGAACCCTTGCCCATCTAGTTATTTGTATTATAGTGTTATGCAGTTATTGCAAATGCTACAGAGCTTACTGGACTGACAACTGGCCAAAGATGCTGATAAGGGGAATGACATCAGCAAGACTGATAAAGTATGCCAGTGTGTGGGGAAACTTATCAAAATCTTTCTTCCTACAAACATACACACTTTCACACACACTTAAGCATCCACACACACATTTGCCAGATCTCAGAGTAGAACCCCTGCCTATTTAGTTATTTGTACTACAGTGTTATACAGTTATCATACATGCTACAGAGTTTACTGGGTTGACAACTGGCCAAAGGTGCTAAGTGGAATGACATCGTCAGGAGTGATAAAGTAGGGCAGTGGGTGGGAGACTTATCAAAATACTTCTTCTTACAAACATACACACACTCATTTGCCTGATTTGAGATTAGAATGCCTGTCTAGCTAGTGATTTGTACTATTGTGTTACACAGTTATCACACATGGTACAGAGCTTATTGGGCTGATAACTGCCCAAAGGTGCTGATAAGGGGAATGACATCATCAGGAGTGATAAAGTGGGGCACTGGGAAATGTCATGGGTGGGAATGGCCTAAAATTGTTTCACCTACAAACAAACAAGTACACTACCCCTCACTCTCACATACACAGCTGTCACTCACACACACACACACACACACACACACACACACACACACACACACACACACACATACACACAGTTGCCAGTATTGAGATTAAAACCCCTACCTATCTAGTTATTTCTACTGTAGTGTTACACAGTTATCGCATGCCCTACAGAGATTATAGGAGCGATCAGTGTCCAATGCTACTTCTTAAGGTGAATGAAAGCAGCAGATATTGTGAAGTAGGGCAATGTGAAGTGTACTGAGTGGGAAGAGTCTCCTAATACCTGGACCTATGGAGACACACACACACACACACACACACACACACACACACACACACACACACACACACACACACACACACACACACACACACACACACAGAGTTGCCAGTATTGAGATTAAAACCCCTACCTATCTAGTTATTTCTACTGTAGTGTTACACAGTTATCGCATGCCCTACAGAGATTATAGGAGTGATCAGTGTCCAATGGTACTTCTAAGGTGAATGAAAGCAGCAGATCTTGTGAAGTAGGGCAATGTGAAGTGTACTGAGTGGGAAGAATCTCCTAATACCCGGACCTATGGAGACACACACACACACACACACACACACACACACACACACACACACACACACACACACACACACACACACACACACACACGCAGGTGATGTGATATTATAAACTCAACCTCAGTACTGTTACACAATGGGGCTCACTTTTTATGCTGGCATATGCGACTGTTTACAACTGGTATGCCACTGTCCACAGCAGGACATATCCCATTCAGGGTATCCATGTGTGTGACTCATTCTGTGTCCCCATGTGTCTCTCTCTGTATCACTGTCTCTCAGTTCCCCACATCTATGTGTGTGTATGCTTGACATATGTTGTGATCTGTTGCCCATATATATGTGTGTGTGTATCTCACGCAACAGATGCAGATATATCACATATGGGCCACCTACAGCTAGCTGAGGGTAATCCTGTCTGATGTTTGTGTGTGTGGGGACAGTTGAGGTGTACATAGCTGTCTGCATGCACAGATACATATACATAATACAGTCATATATTCTGATATGGGTGCCAACATGTCCTGGGATTCTCTAAGTGTAGGAGCATGCCCAGTGTGACCTTCTATAGTTAGGGTGGGACGCCATTGCAGAGATAGGTGTACTCCAGTCCAGGGTTTTGTGTGCTACAGCCATACCTCTCAGGTGTACACAGGACTTTCCTCAAGGTACTTGTTTTGTTTAGCAGACATTTTCTGACATATCTGTAGTCTGAAACTGGAATGTATTGTGTCATTATCTAGTGCCAGACATCCTCAGATCATCACAGTGCTTTACCAGATGAATAGTAGTTGTATGATGCATAGACTAATATTATGAGGGCAGCTATGTAAATTCTTGCCTAACAAGGCCAATTGTGAGGTGCAGATACAGCCAGTGTAATAATGACACACAGCTGTGTGAACAGTCCAGCAACCGGGTGATATACTGGCTGGGGATCTCCTGCTTGTGTGGTATCTTTCTAACTTGAGATGTCATATCCTTGTGTGTGCATACCTCCGACCTGTACATTTCTTGGCAGGTTGTCCAGGTGTTTGGCTCGAGGTTTCATCCTTTCTATGTAAACTTGTGTTTTTATGCTAAATTAGTTACATATAATTGAAGTGTGATGTTACAAAATAATACAGACATTACTGTTTCTGAATACATAGCCTTCAGACAATTTCCACTACTGCAAACCCCTCACCCCACCAACTTTCTCAGTATGTAAGATACACTATACTCTCACCTGAAATGTACTTTTTGCATATATTGCAAATAATGGTACTACTCCTGAGTATCTTATTGTTCTACATAATTGCTTTTGTACTTCATTGTTTCTCTTATCTTGTATGCCAGTTTTATTGTTATCTAAAGCATGTATGTACACTGTTATTTCTTTGGAGTTTTTCTCCCCAGGACTCCACTGAAAAAGGACACATGATGTTCAGTTGGACTTATCCTGATAAAATAAATGTTGAATAATAAAATAAATAAATGTAAGAGCAATATTTACAACACATGCCTATCATTGTGCCTGTGTTCCACTTTTCTTTTTGCCCTTGTCCAGACATCTTGCTGTCAGAGGTTGGGAGTTATGGATGTGGGTACAGAGTGCATTCAGCTGTGCAGGCATGTCCATTATTTGTAAAAGCAAACATAAGAAAAAGGATTATTGAGAATGACCACTTGCAACAGTACCACACAGCATTTATATTCACAAAAGCCTTGGCACCTCTGCTACACATCCTTCAAGATGTCACTAATATGTGTAGCATATTTCACATAGCACTGTGACTTCCAGGTATGTCAGTGGCAGAGCAGTGGGTGTCACTGACATGCATAACAGTTGGCACTGCAGTTATCTGCACATAGCCTGTCAAAGGCAGTGCTGTACCTAGGGCAGTACAAGACGACTGCCAGGAGAACGTGCTGGCCAGATCGAGACAGTATTAACCACACATACACATAGCTCATTGACCCCTGCATATTGTGGACAGGCAACGTGTTTTCATGTGTATTGATACATCCCTGCCAATGTGTGCTATGCTGCTATTT
Source organism: Protopterus annectens (assembly GCF_019279795.1). Taxonomy (NCBI): domain Eukaryota; kingdom Metazoa; phylum Chordata; order Ceratodontiformes; family Protopteridae; genus Protopterus; species Protopterus annectens. Next base: position 768,102,784 of record NC_056731.1, on the reverse strand, counting down.
CCATGCAAACATATATGTTACTGCATTTGTGTGGGTATATGGGGGGCACACCTGTCCACTGTACACATTTGCACAGACTGTGCTGATATTTGCTTTACATTTTGGTTCCATTTACCATACATTTTTGCCCTGCCTTGGGGACTGGAGGCATATCAGTAAAGAGCCCAATTCAGATTGTACTGGCATACATTTGAGTTTCAGACTTTTTACCCTTCATAGCCTTACTGCAACTGCAGGTCCTGCTGTGCTACAACTGTGTGAGTCTGTAGGGGGTTAATTCAACATTGCCACCATTTGTATGCCTTTACCAGACATTTCTTTGTGGTTTTCTACAGCTGACTTGCTGTGTGGGTGTGAAGGGTGGTTATGGGACCCCCCCAACCTGACATCCATGCCTGTGACCTATGATCCCCCACTTAGTTGTCCCCACACCTATACTGCAGTGGGATTTGCTATCTTGGGTACTACGGCATAGTGAGTGGATGCCAGTTTTGGCCAGATATTTCCTGCTGGCCAACATAGCTGTCAGTTGTGTGCTGATATCCCAGTAGGCCACCCCCTTCCCTTGCATGCATGCAGCATTACCATAGATATGCTAGCAGAACATAATATTCCATTCATTTATTGTTAAGAAGATTGACTTACCTTGTGCTTGCAGCAGTTATGAGGACAGTGCTTAAGGGCCACCTATGTTGGATGCACACAGTACGCTGCCTATACATGGTAAGTTACAGGTAATGTGATGTGTGTGTCATCCATTCTACTGTATGTGCGAGTCAGAGAGAGGTGTCAGTCCCTGGGGTCCCTACAGTGTCAGCGTGTGTGCTATGCATTGCCTCTTTGCCAAGGTGTGAGCATACTGGGCATGCCTCCATCTGCCTACGGGAGCAGGCTCAGGGGCCTCCTCTTGTAAGACCCTCTGTGCCTGTGGAGACCATGGCAATGGTGGTGGGCTGTGTGGCCCTCCCCCGTGCTGTTCCTGCTGCAGCTGTTTCTGCAGGATCATATTGTATAGCATGGCACATAGTATGAACATGTGTGCACATGTGGCTGGAGAGTACTGCAAGGCTTCACCAGATATGTCAAGGCAGTGGAACCATGACTTGAGCATCCCAAACACACGCTCTATAATGATCCTGGTTTGTGCGTGTGCCTCATTATGACATTATTGTGTGGGTGTGAGTGCATTTCTGATTTGTGTCATCATCCACGTCTCCAGTGCATAGCCAGCATCCCCCACCAGATGGCCATATGGGATGCCCCCACTGGCAAATCCCTGGTACAGTTTGTGATGAATGCCAGATCTGGGAGTTGTGATAGCTTCCAGGTCTGCCAGCACACACATTCATGATAATGCCCTGGGCTTTGCACATGACCTGGCAGTTGACGGAGAGGAAGCCCTTGCTGTTTTTATAGACCCTATCCTGTTCACCGGGTGGTGCTTTGATGTAGATGTGCGTGCAGTGTATGGTACCCAGTACCAACGGGTATTCTGTTACACAGTGGAAGAGATGCATATTGCTGGTCCTCTCCTCATGGGTGTTGAGTAAATGTGCTCTCTGGCATGTAGTAGCATGGCATTCAGAAACTGGTGGAGTACCCTGGATGCAGATGCCTGTGAGACTTGAATCATGTCCCCAGTAGATCTTTGGAAAGTACCTGTAGCTAGAATTCATAAGGCTACACATACCTTGGTATCCACTGGGATGGGTTCCCCTCTGCTGGTTCTAGCTCTGAGTTGAGACTGGCATAGCTCAGTGAGTTGCTGAAGTATGTTTCTGTCTACCCAGTAGTGCTCTACTATCTCCAGATCATGTAGCCCCCTGGTAGGTTACCCTTGGTCTGAACACTCTTCTCCTCCTCCTTGGTCTGTGGCGGTTGTCAGCATTATCCTCCTCTCCACCCTCAGCCTCTAGCACATACTGATGGATCAAAGCAATGACAGCCCCTAACATTTTTCCAGTTACAATTCCCCCGCATGTATACACCAATGGTGCAGAGTTTGTGGGAAAAACCAGACTGTAAGGTGTTTCCATACTTTATACTGTTGTGCTGCATATGCTGCCTGTATGATTGGCTGACTATGATACATTCCAGCTGCCACCTATATTACTCATGGCTTTGATTTGGCCACTGTGAGTGTTAGAGACATTACTGGTAATTTGTACATGATTGTCTTTATTCTGCTGTTGTCCTTTTTAAATTATTTTTTACTTACATCTCCTCCCATTTTTAGCTATGCAGCCACCTGCCAGCTGTATTATTGAGTGCTTTCAATGGCCCATTGTGACTTGCAGTATCCTATATTGCTGTTTGTACCACATTTCCCTTATTCTGCTATTTCCTTTTTCTTTTCCTATATCCTTCCTGTTTAAGCCCCAGCGTGCCACTCAAACCCATTTAGCTAGTGTAAACAGCAAGAAATGGCCCTCCCCTGGGTGCGAACATGCCCCTCAGTTCATGGAAAACGTGTATACAGCCTCAGACACCCCCCCCTCGCTTAGCTGTGCTTAGCAAAGCACAAACCCAGCCAATGGAGCTCCAATGTGCTTACAGCAAGCATGACACACACCCTTTTCATGTTAGTTGCTCCTCCTGTCTACACGATGGTGTTAGGGCACCTACACAGTTAGGTGCAGTGTGACACTTAGAAGAATTTTGTGATTCAGTATAAGTCCCCTCATTAACATACCCCACTGCCTTATTCCATAGTTACTGCACCACACAAGAGCCTTACCCCTTAGCAACCACTGTTCCCTGCCATTGTTTTGATTCTGCTTGCCATTGACTATAATGGCAAAATGCAGCTTTCACCTAAAATGCACCTTTCACATTTATTTCTTTATTTTCCCCACGATTCTTTTTGCGCGGTGCTTCTCTATGCTTAAATGACCGAGATCGGCCAAAAAATAATAAACTTTTATTTTTTAAAAAAATAGACAGTTTAACATGCCGATGGCCATATATGTGGCCATTGGCATGCCTACAGGTTAGGGTCCATGCTTTTATTGGAGCTGTCATGGCTCCATTTCTGATTTTGCAGAAATGTATTCAGCTAGTAGCCGAATACATTTCTGCAGCATACACTGTTCCTGTATGGCTACCTACCTGTTTCTTGGATCACTGTTTTACCTCATTTGCATGGTTTTCACCAGCAAATGAGGTAACTAGCATCCTGCATGGGTTTCCATGCAGGAATAGTGTCGGCTCACTCATGCACGTTAATATGGCATATTCTTGGATCACTCGATGGCCATATTCCATGCAGGAGCAGCTACACTGCTCCTGCGCAGAAAGAAAACATTCCTGAATCCCACAGACTATCTTTTGATATAAAACAGCTGTTAGAGCACATATATGTCTTTGTACTGATGAAGGGTTGTACCTGAAAGCTATATGCTCTGCATGTTTCTACGTTTTATTAAAGTTTTTACAAGCTATGAGCATTTCTTGGTTTGAACTTGTGCTGTGGTTCATGGAATTAATATCAGACCTCGTTTATTGCAGGAACTTGTCCTTTTGCTTGTTTGGACTACATGTCCTGATAAGTAAGTAAGGAGCACATAGAGAAGAAGCTGATACTCATTAAAATAGTATGCATTTCCCTTTGAGGAAGTAGAAGTAAAGACCTGAGTTCTGTAGCTAGGTTTGAACAGCAGACATTCGAGAGACAGGGACCCTGCTTAGAAGGATAATGAATGCTAACGAATGCCTTTCACAGGACAAGGAGCAAAACTGCCAGCACCATTGCATTCTGTTACATAAAGGAGTGTTTACATCAATTTTCTGACATGATTGAAATCTGTGATGAGAAACAGACAGTAACTTGTGAATGTGGGAGAACACAATTTTTTCCAACATTTTAGAAAGGGAACAGAGCAGGACAATGGTCTAATAATTATTAAGGCAGCAGAAGTGTCATCCTTTACAAAAAGACTATAGTTGCTAATTTTCAGAGTCTGGGAATATGTTGTTCAGGTATTCATTGAGCTATCATAACAGAGAAGAGAAAGGTGATGGGTGATATGGCCATCCATAAAAATGTGGTGGAGGGAAATTAATGGCCAGATAGCATGGGTTAAGGTGATAATGCTAACTTGGTCAGTTAGAGTTAGTGATGGTTGAACAAACACAACATGTAAAGCATAAGAAGAGACCACAGACTGCATGGGGAGGTCAGAGCAGAAGACAGACAAGCAGCAGTACATCTAGTGGATCAAAGCTGCAGATATCTTAGGAAATGAAATTCTGGATGGGCAACTACAAAAGTGAGGTATGCATGTGTGTATTTCTTTTTTTGATCCCCTTGGATCTCATTGTTTCCAGTTTGGCCCCAGTACACAATGTCCAGATTGGGCCTACCAGCTACTCTCCAACTCCTGTAACTTAACCCATTTTTGCTGTGGCTGGTCATGGATCCAGTGGGTGTCCTGGAGATTTGGCTCATCTGTCCTGTCTGGGAAGTTTTTTTTTTTTTTTTTTTTATGACTTAACTTAGTTGCAGTGTCATTAACATGCTGTGCCAGGGCATTACTAAGCTTTAAATTCCTAATATTATTCAAATGTTCGAGAACATCCTCTTTTACATCATTCTATAGAATTTTCATTTTATGCTGACTGTTTGACAAAACATGGTTTATTATGCTTTTTGTGAGATCTGCAATGTTTTTTTTTATATTGGTAAAACCAACCAGTGTTTTAAAGACAGAATTATTGAACATTTGAATGATATTAGGACTCTAAAGCGTAGTAATGCCCTGGCACAACATGTTAATGACTCTGCAATTAATCATAAATTACATTTTATTGTTTTAGAATTGATATTAAATGATGCCAGAGGTGATGATATTAAAAATAAGAGTGAAGTGAAGGAACAAGGTTGGATTATGGAGTTAAGGGCTGACAAATTTCCAGGTATTAATGGGGATGCTTCTTTAAAACCCCTTTTTGAAAGCCACTCCCCAATTGATATGTAAAGGAGTTTGGAGTGGTGATGAGATTTTGTTTTGAGTTTGATGAGCGAAAGTTTACACTGACGTGTATATTCAATATTTATTTATTATTATCATTATTATTTTTTACTAGAACTAGCAATTAGCATTTTTTGTACCAATCCTGACTAACATTAATTCATGTTCATCTGACTTACTTCACCCCAATCTAAATTCACTTTCTTTTCATCTATTTTCCATTTCCCTCTCTATGTAAATGTTATTAGATACTTCTTGCTATCTTATTCTACAATACTTTCTTCACTCCATTACTTTTTATACCACTTGATTATTATTATAATTTATATTTGAATGTAGTTCTTAATAGTTTTTATACTTAGCATCAGTAAAGTTTTATAAGTGGAGCTTATCTCCCCGGGCCTCTACTGAAAATGGACATGTATCCAGCTAGACTAGCCCGGTCAATAAATGTAAAATAAAAAATAAATAAAAAAATAAAATGAATAAATTATTAGAAAGAATGTATGTTATTTATATTCAGAGTATGTCACAGCTTTGGACTATTTTTCAGTGAGTAGATGTTGCTATTGTTTTTATTTTACTTCTGTTTTGATGAGATACTTTTCAGTATAAGGTGCTGAAGTATGATATATTTTAGTACATTGTCGATTGTGAATGCCTACGATCTGATGATATTGTTTCCTTGTTGATGAATGTTTTAAATTAAATGTATGCTTTGGATGCTGTCTTTTTTAGTAGTATACTAATGCAGTCTAGGTTTGAAAAACTGATTAACTTATTAGTAAAGCAGGTAGATTTCCATGTACACATTATTCTGTGTATTAGATTGCATTTGTTTTAAAGATTATATCATGTGAGCATGGTGTTTTTTGACAACTCTGATTGGTTAGCTTGCTTTTTAAATTAGGTTCAATGGCTATTATGATTAATGGTCTGAAGAAGTGTCTGTTTAACTGCTAAAGCACTTACTGATTATTTATTACCTTTCATTGCTTTTATTTACCATTAAAATTCTTGGATCTACAGTTGTGTTGGTCACAGGACTTTTGTTCTTTATTGCTGAAACATAATGTTAAGTCTGGTTAATTATTTTCAATATATTTATATGTGCCTTGAAGAGGATATGCTCCCCATTTAATGACTATGGGAACTTAGCAGGGGGAGTACACAGTATAGAGTTTTTGTAGAGACACTCACACCAGTTGCTCCTTCCTGCCTATTTTGTCTAAATGATTTGAATCTTGGTGGCAGTATTTCATCTAGTGCATCAGATCTTAGGCAAGATGTCTGAGTTGTAATGGGAAATCTAGTCTTATACCACAGTGGTGCAGTGGTTCATGTTGTTGCCCCACAGCAAAAGGTTCTTTGGTTCGATTCTTGTCTGGCATGCCTTCTGCATGGAGTCTGCATGTCCTCCCTGGATTCATGTGGGTTTCTTCCAGGTGCTCCAGTTTCCTCCCACATTTTAAAGACATGCATCTGGAGTGTTTCTCCCCAGGCCTCTGCTGAAAATGTGCTCAGTCCAGTCGGACTTACCCAGTAAACAAATGTTAAATAAATAAATAAATGCAGTTCATTGGCTATCAGGGGCATTAATGATGTCATGATATGTGGTCCAGCTGACATCTGGTGGGTGTAAGAGTGCAAGCACTTGTGGTATAAGGCAAGGGTTAGGGTGTATGTCCCTACCTAGAATGAGGAGATACGGCAGATACATGTAATTTTTGAAAATGTTATACCAAAGATACATTAGGTGGCCAGCCTCACTTCATTGCTATAATGACATAAAAATGACACTCAGACCAGCAAATTAAAATTTAACGTAGAACAGAAACTTATACAAATGTTGGTCTGATGCACAACTATCATAGTTAATCACGGATAGATCCAGCAGTGATGATAGTGATGTTGACCAGACACTACTAGTAGCATAGCAACCCCACCAGCAGGCTTGTGCATACTGTATAGCTACACATGCAAATAGGTGACATCTAGTCCACAACTATAGACCATGAAATTCACTATGTGACAGTGAATGAAAAAGTCATGCATACAATACTGGATGCATGCTGTGGTACTTGTGTGCTATGCGGAGTGGTGCATGGTCAATTTACAATGTACAGAGTTTCAGATATTTGTTTGAATAAGAGTTGGAGCACACTAACCACTGAAGTAAGGAAAGTCAGTAACTTGTGCATGTCTCAATACAACAATAATGTAATCTGTCTCAAGTGTGGTATCACTTAATGTTCTGTACCCCCTAGACAGTTGGTTATTAACCTACTATATTACTAGCTAACCATAGTGCTACTGGACCAATTGTTCACACAGCATTTACTCTCACCCTGTACCACAACTTTCTCTTTCCTGTCTTCTAACTATACACCCCATGCTGCCATTGGCACTTTCTCCTATTTTTCTAATCTCTGCCTGTCTACCATCTTAACTTGAGACTTTCTGTATACTCTAACTTCTTAGCTATTTATCTGTGTCCTCAGTTTGAAATGACAAACTGTCTCTGCCATTACCTGCCAATTCATTTTGAAGTCAGGATAAGAATGTAACCCTGTCATTTATCTTACAATGCTTCTCTAACCACCTTGAAGTCTACCAGCCAACCATATTTTTATTTGCATTTGTTTAACCAGGATAGTCCATTGGGCTCAAGAACCCGTTTTCAATGGAGTCCTGGGGAGAAAAGCTCCACATACATATTTAACAGAGAATGAGGATATACATAGACATTACATGGGGTTCAACTTGAGAAAAGTAACAAGTACAGGGGAAATACATATACATTTGATGGGGTAAAACATAGTACAATGTACGTAATAAATAGTGCAGAAAACAGCTGAAACAAGGCAATAAGAGTTACACCAAATGAAAAAAACAAAAATATGCTGCCTGGTGTTCGTATAGTCAGAGTAGTTAGAGCTGAAAGAGTTACAAGATGAAATAGTAGGTTATGAAGGGTGAGAGCAGGAGCATTGCCATGAGGAAGATAGATAAGAGTGGAGTGATTTTTTGAAGGATGGGAGGCTTGTGATAGTACGAATAGAGGGAGGAAGGGAGTTCCATGAGCGTGCTAGAGAGAAGGACAGGAGGTTTTGTCCAGGAGGGTGGTGGGGTCTGTGTATTTCTATGAGGTTTTGATTGTTTGATCTTAGCTGTCTTTGTGTGTGGTGCATTTTAAAGGTAGAAGAGAATGAGGGGCAGAGGGATGGCTGGAAAATGAGTTTGTGAGCATATGTGAGTTGGGTATATGAGAGGTAGTTGGGTAGTTCTAACCATTTTAGTTGGTGGAGTGGTTCACAGTGGTGTATAGATGATTTGTTAGAAGTGGCAAATTTGGCAATTTTATTGTAACAAGAGGATAGTTTGGTTTTGAGGGAAGATTGGAGGTTAGTGAGAAGGGGTGCTCCATAGAGAAGGGAGGGTAAGAGAAATGTAGTTGAGAGTGTAATTTTGGTAGCTGGGCTAAGAAAGCGATTATGACGGTAGAGCATTCCAAGTTTTGGTGTTTTTTTAATGTTTTTTAGCAGATGGGAGTGGAATTTAAACTGGTCATCGATTTGGACTCCTAATAGTTTGGTTTCTGATACAAGCTCAAGGGGAATGTTATTATGGCTATAGATGGAGAATGATTTAAGATCGATGTTAGTATTTTTGAAGGGTAAATATCATGAGTTTGGTTTTAGTAGCATTAAGGGCTAGATGGTTGTCTTTCATCCAATTTTCAGTGGTGGAGAAGGCTTCCTGGGTAAGCTTTAGTAGAGTTGGTATGGATGAGGCAGTGCAGATGATTGTGGAATCATCTGCATATTGAATAATATTAGCTTGAGGGATAGCATGATAAAAGTCATTAATGAAAATATTGAAGAGAAGGGGGCCCAGGATGGAGCCTTGTGGGACACCTGTAGGGGTGTTTAGAAAGGAGGAAGTGGCTTTTTTCCATTTGACTGCTTGTTGTCTGTTGGAGAGATAGCTGTTAAACCAGTGGAGTGAAGTGAGAGAAAGGTTTAGATTAGATAGTTTAGTAAGAAGTAGGTTATGGGATATAGTATCAAAGGCCTTGGAAAGATCAAGAAGAGTGGTAGATACAATGAGTCCAGAATCCCTAGCTTTGTTGACAGTTTCGAGGAAAGATAGAAGGGCTGTCATAGTACTATGATGGGGTCTGAATCCATGTTGGGTGGGGGTTATTTGATTGTTGTCCAAGAGGTGGGGAAGGAGTTGAAGGTGGATACATTTCTCCAAGACTTTAGAAATGGGAGAGAGGATGGCTATAGGACGAAAATTGGAGATGTTAGTATTATTTCCACCTTTGTGTAGAGGAATAATATAGGCTTTCTTCCAGGATTCGGGAACAAGACCTTCTTGGATAGAGCGATTGATGAGGATGCTGATAGGAGGGCAATGGCATCAGCAGCAATACTGAGATAGTATGAGGGAATGTTGTCAGGGGCATTGGTGCCTGGTTTTAATTTCTGTAGGAGTTTTCTTATGGTAGCAGTAGGAGTAGGTTTAATTGAGAAAGGGTGTGATTGAGGTGGGGATGAATGGGACAAAGGAGTAGGAGGAGGAGATTGAGGTGAGGGTGAATGAGACAAAGGAGTAGGAGGGGGATGTTGGTTGGCAGAAGAGGAGGTATTAGGTGAATTGTTGTGTGTAAAAGAGGAAGTAAGTTTAGAAATAGAGTCTATTAAGAAACAATTGAATTGGGTAGCAAGATCTATGTCCTGTGAGTCTGGGCTGGGGTTTGGGTTTTCTATAGTACCAGGTTTTAAGAGTGAATTTATACTTGTCCAGAATTTTCGTGGGTTAGTTTTATGATTGTTTTGAAGGTGGATAAAGTAATTTTGCCGGTCTATTGAGATAAGTTTTTTCACTGAGTTACGTATAGTTTTGTATTGATCGAGGTTTGAAGTAGATTTGTTTTTTTTGTATTGTGTCCATGTTTTGTCTCTGAGTCGCATGAAAGTAATTGTATTTTTTGTTAGCCAGGGGGCTGCTTTCCTTTTTATTCTTTTGGTTATTAGGGGAGCATGATTATTTAGGATGTTTAGGAAGGTAGTGTTAAAGTGGGATACTGCATTTTCGAGTGGTAGGGTTTTTAAGGGAGTCCAATTAATAGATTTAAGGTTACTGGAAAAAGCTTCAGGGTTGAAATTTTTATGGAATCTGGTAGTTATGTAATTGTGAGTAACTTGTAAGGGAGTTGGAAGACGTGTAGTGAAGATGGGAAGATGATCACTGAGGGGTCAGGAAGGGTTCCACTGTCAGTGTAGTTATGGGGATGGGAGACTAGAATCCAGTCTAAGATGTTGCCCCTTGAGAAGTCTTTGGATGGCCTAGTTATTGTGTTGATTAATTGAGAGTATTTGAAAAGGTTGATGTTGAGGGGGTGTGTAGGTGACTGTATGGAGGACCAATTAATGTTGGTATCTCCCATGATTATAGTTTCATTGTTAATGTTACTTGATAGCCAGGAGAGGATGTTTTCAAGTATTGGGATATTATCTCCAGGGGGAATGTAGAGAGAGGCTATAGCAATGGATTTGTGTATATTTAGTTGGAGATGAGCTAGCAGTAGTTCTGCATTAGAAAACTGGGGAATGGTTTTGTTGTAAGGTGTTAGGCATAGGGAGGATGGATAGAGTAGAGCTACTCCACCACCCTTTTTGTAGGGTCTGTCTAATCTAATGATTGAGTAGTTTGGTTGTAATATCTCGGCATCCTTAATGTGGGGTTTTAGCCAGGTTTCAGAAATGGCTAAGATGTCAGGTTTGTTATGGAATATCCATGCATGAAGGTTAGGGATTTTGTTTGCTACGCTTTGTGCATTAAGAGAAGTGAATAGGATGGATTTATGATTTGAGGAGTGGTTTGGACCTGGGTTAGGGTGTATATCACCAGATAAAAGTATTGAAGTTAGAAGTTTGGTTAGTAAGAAGAGGTATTTGGGTTGTTTAGTTTGAATAGATTGGGTGGTAGGATTAGAGGGGGATATGAAGAATAGTGAGGGTGTGATGACTTTATGAGGAAGGATAATTTTATAGTGGAAACATAGGTTGTTGCAGAGGGGGTAGAGGTTAGGAGAGATGTGGTTATTGTAGTGAGGTTCTGTTGTACGGAGATGAAAGGTGGTATGTAAGTGGGTAGAATGGTTGATGAAAGAGGGTTGTGTAAGAGAGTAAAAATAAGTGAGGCTGAGAAGGAGTAGCAGTTGAATTGGGTAGGATGAATAACTGAGAGACATGTTGTGTTGATGAGTTCTAAAATTATATCGAGGAGGATGAGGGGAAGTTGTCATGTGAGTATAGAGAGGGTGGGGTGGGAGGGATGGGAAGAGGAAGGGGAGGAGTTTGATAGTTTGGGAGGAAGTAGGTGTGGTTTTCAGGCTATAAAGCTAGATGTAGTGGGGTGGGTGGGATTTGGGGGTAGGGTAGGGGAGCGGAGTGAGCCCGCAGGGCGAACGGAGCGGGAAGAGACAAAGGAGTAAAATGTGGAGGGAGACAATCAGTAAAGAGAGAGCTAACCAACAGGTAAGTCTGATGGTGGGAGTAAGGTTGATTCAAAGGTGTGGGGGAAGAGAGGCAGGATGCAAGGGTAGAGGGCACTGAAGGCAGGCTTTCTTGGGGAGAGAAGAAGAGGTGTTAAGGGTATCAGGGGACTAAGAGCAGCGTGACTAGGGGTCAGGTTACAGAAAGCTTACAGAAACGATGTGGGGAATACAGGGCAGAAGTTAGTAAGTGTGAACAGTTACAATGAGGGGTAGACAATTGTAATTCAGAAAGCTGTCTTAATAGAAAGTTAGTTCACGAGGCGCCACCTGGTGGCCAGTTATAGTATAGCAATGGACTTGTCTAGGAGGGTATGGGGGACTTAAGCGCAAAAGAGAAGGAATAGGTAAAGTAAGGGGGTTAGAATAGTAGGGGAAAAGGTTGAATCTGTAAAGGGAGGGTAGGCTGCTGGCTAGCCTGCCTGAATAGTATGCTAGGACTACTAAACATACAATCCTGGTTAGAAGCAGTTGCTTAATATGTAACCCTTCAGAGTAGCTGTCAATACATGCTGTTCAATGTCTTTACAGAGGTCAAAGTTTTCAGGGAGATGCTAGGTGGTTTCACTTAGTTGCCCTAATGTTCAGAGACTTCCTGAAAGGGACAATGCAGGTAGCTGTTGCAGGGACAAACTGGAGCACAATGCTGGTGATATAAGGAGAGAGAAAGAGAAGATAGGAGGCTTAGAAATTCAATAATGAATGTACAGAAAGAGTTGTTAAAACACAGTTTAACTTCAAGAACACCTTAAGCAACAGTACTTTATGGTTATAACAGACTAATATAAATCAGTCAACAACAGGAGAAAATGTATGTTGCAAGCACAATTAGCAAGTCACGCTCAGCATTAAACACTTTAAGCAACAGTAATGTATGGTTCTAACAAAATAATATAAAGCACTCTACAACAGGAGGTAAATGTATATAACAAGCATAGTTAACAATCTACACCCAGCAGTTCTCTTTGAAAAAATGATTACATATGTTAAAAAAAAGGAACTGTTACAAGAAACATAGCTAGACTATAATATTGAACTTTACTAGGTAGACTTTGAAAAAAAAAGGAATATTGGTACACAGGGGAGAGCTGTTCCAGACAGCTGTGCGCTAAGGAGTAGCGCTCAGTAATGCAAAGTTTGATTACAGGCTATGGGATTACTGTTGTGATATTCGTTGTGGGCTAAGAGCCTAGCTAAACCAGGTTAGGTAAATGCTGTTAGCCGTTGTAAACGTAGCGACTACTCTAGTAGGTCTCAGTTGCAGGGTGTAATAGATACAGGTGAGAGCTGTTTTATGCAACTGAGCAATACAATATAGAGTTTCGTGAAACACGATGTATACCAGCTAAGGGATTAAATACACAATATACATGCAGTGGTATTAGATTAAACAAACAAGGTTAATATATAGTGTAGGTAGCAAAATATGCCATACACATTGGAATAGGAGCCCTTAAAAAGCAAAGCTAGTTAGGGTGGAGCAGGTAGCAGGCTCCATTGCACGTGGACCACGCTAATTATGCAGCATGGATTATCAGAGAAGGCTCAGTCGTCCGAACTACATGGGAGTCAATATTTATCTACCAACAACGATCTATAGGAGCCTTGTCTTGATGTTGTTAATGTTCGCTGCTCATGAGATATTAGCTGTTACTCTTATACATAACAACATATCACAAGGTGAGAGCACACGGAAACAAATCAAGTTAGATATGTGCTGTAAGTAGACATCAATACCAGGGAATATGCGTTGCAGATACATGAAATATAAAATAAGACATGCGACGCAATTCGCGATACAACAAATGCTCAGGTCACAGTGGCGTTCAGCGTGAGAGCACAGTGAAAAACAATTACAAGGCTGAATAAGGGGCTGTGGTGGGTATAGTCCGCTTCAAACACCAAGTACCAGGGATTTTGCAATAAATGTGTTTTATGATATTCTAAACCCAAACATTTAAGTCATTTGATATACACACCCAATGCTTTTGTCTATTGCTTTTACCATTATCTTCACCCCCTCCCAAAATGTGCCATCTTTATCTGGTTTCTTTTCCAGTTACATTAATTTGCACACATTTTGAACCCAGGCTGATAAATATTTATAATTTCCTCCAACCACGTTATATACACACTCATCATTTCCAGCCTGTGCTACATATCAGCCTTGCAGAAGACTGTTGTATCACTTGCAAAGAGATAAACATTTTCTCTCATTCTTTCTGCGGTATTATGCATATAGATATTAATGATAATTCACTACAGTACTGAACACTTTGGAAGCCCAACATGCAACAGTCCCTTATCTTTTGTGACCATTCATCCCTTAAGCTTATTAACATAGAATACCAGTCTAGAATTAACTTCTTGGGTGATATTCATAGTCACTATGCTTAAACACAACAGGTATTTGTATGTTGCAAACAAGCACAGCTCAGGCATGATTCATAGATGCAGATGTATTAAAGTGAACCTGTTTAAATAGGTCTGAGAAAATCTTATGTAAATAAGGGGACAATGAGATGTAAATAAGGAATGTCTTGTCAAATGTACATTTACTCTGCATATATTGTCATCTATCTATAGTGTTTACCCTGGGCAGAGTTTGAAATAGATGTGGTGGGATCTGTGTTCTACACACAAACCACAATCTGGTACAGGGACAGCAAAACCAGTAACACAAAAAAACTCTGTATAGCTTAGCAGTTGTAACAAGGCAGCAAGCAGCAACCAGTTCAAACCCAAGTAGTCAAAACTTTAATAATAGACAAATATAGTCCACAATGTTAAGCACTTTCATCTCAGTTACAGACTTCATCCGAACTATCAGTTCAATTAAAACTACTTAGTTATTTAAATACTCCTCCTATAACTTAAGAACCTATCAGAACACCTGAAATTCATTCATAATGCTCCTTCTTAAAATATTTAAAGAGATACAACATTAAATTTAATATACCAAATAAATACACTTTAGAAACCTTACAATATTAATATAACCATTATTTTCACACTAAGTTCCACATTCATAAAAAACACACTATGGTGTTTACACTTCCAATTGTTTTAATTTTAGGACAGGGTTAATAGAGCAACATTCATTTAAAACTGGATGACCCATAGCATTTAAAACAAGTTGCCATCTCAATTCCCAATAATTTAAATGCTCCTCTGTAATGACACCCCTCTGATCCTTAACAACTTGTTGAATAACTATAAATTTAAATACATGTGTAGGTTGTTTGACTAAATGTTTGTATAAGGCACTTGACGTATTTTCTTTTCTAATGTCCATTTATGTTCATATATTCATTCTTTCAACCTTCTACAATGTCTTACCAATGTGGAACAATGGACATAATTGATAAAGGGCTATGTACCCCATTCTTTTAGAGTCACAGGAAAAGTGCCCTGTTACATTGTATATCTTACCCACATAGTAATATTATTCGTCACTAAAATATGAGCATTGTTGCCTCACAGCAAGAGGTTCTCCCATTCGATTCTCGGCTTGGGTTGGGAGTGACTTCTGTGCAGAGTCTGCATGTCCTCCCCATGGTTGAGTGGGCATTCAAAAGACATGAGTTGAATGGGCATGCCTTCGTTGAAGGTTAGGCATTGGGCTGGCAACTTGACACCATAAAAAACAATTGCCAATCATTAGTGGACTGGAGTTCCATTGTGGCAACTCCTAACCGGGAAAAGCTGAAAGACAAAGAAAGAAGACTAAAATATGAGTACATTGTGGGCACCTTCCACACTTAACTACCCCATGCGGTCTGTTTGTTTCTACCTTCTTAGGGTTTTCTAATAAATTTTTAATTGACCCATCCTTCCTATATACTACTGTGGGTTTGTCCCCCACCAAATGAGAAACTTGGTGGTCTACAGAAAATATAACCCAATTCTTAAGTAAAATATTAAAAATACCATCAATACAAGAGTGTATGTGGAGATAAAGGCCTTACACTCTCTAATAGACTTATTAAAATCATTGTTTTTATTATTATTGTTATTATCATCATGTCTCAAACCATTTGTGACAGTATAAATATTTTCTGTCTTATTAGTGGCCATCTCTTTACCACTACCTAACAATGGGGTGTATATCCCTTGAGTTATTTTTATCACCACCTCATTTTGGATATTGTTCACAAATTAATGCTGTATCTCTTTAAATATTTTGGGAAGGACGGAACATTATGAATGAATTTCATTTGTTCTGATAGATTCTTAAGTTATAGGAGGAGTATTTAAAAAAGTAGGTTTAAGTGTATTGATAGTTCTGATGAAGTCTTTGTAACTGAGATGAAAGCGCTTAACTTTGTGGAGTGTATTGTATATTGTTAAAGTTTTGACTGCTTGGGTTTGAACTTGTTGCTGCTTGCTGCCTTGTTACCACTACTGCCCTATACAAAGTTTTTTTCAGATCTGTGTTCTACCCCAGTTAACAAATTAAAAATAAATGTTGAAAAATCTGCAACTTACTTATGCAAATAAGGTACTCTTTCCATCTTTATGCAATTCACAGTCACTTTTTGATGTGTAAATGTGCCATGTGGGCATGGACCTTCAGGTACACACTGGGGACAACACTGGGTATCTCACAGGCTTCTCCCTCAAGGATACTTAAGCACTTCCTCAATATGTCTTGACATATGTGGATCTGTGGATGAGCATATCTATTTCCTAATGTCACCACTGGACCAAGCCAGTACCATGCATTCCTTCTACAGAATGGCAGACTTTCCTGAGGTGCTTTGTGTGATAGATTGCATCCATGCTGCTATAATGGCCCCATCTGGATTACAGGGGAGTGGTACCAGAACAAGCAGGGCTACCATTCTGTTAACTGACAGGTAGTGTATGATGCATAGGAGTGTATCACCAATGTGTCACCCCAGCATGCTGACCATGATCCTCACCACTGGCACACAGGTTCACTGTACTTTCACTCCTGTATGGTAAGATTCCTCATGGTCTCCTAGTTGGGAAGTGCAAATTATTGTAATGTTGCTGACCATGGTTATTTCTGCATGTGTAGAATGACACAGGTAGTACTGAGTAATCACCATCTGTGTTGTGATGTGTCTTCTCCCCGTTTTGTTTTCCAGGAGACAGCCTACTTACTAGAACAATGGCTAATGATACCAGTTCATAATCCTCAAGGAACTGATGAGGAGCACTTTAACAATGCCCTGTCCCAGACATGGACTGTCAATCGGTGAGTATTTGGCCTGTTCAAAGCCCATTTCCCTTGCCTGGACAAGTCTGGGGGGTGGGGGGCCCTTCACTATGAGTCTGTTAATGCATGCAATATGTTAACCAACTTCTGCATTCTGTACAACATGATCATACACTGGTCTGGTGCACAACTGTCACAGCAAACCACAGATAGATCCAGCGCAGTTCACTCTATCATTTATCCTTCCAGTAGTGATAGTGATGTCGACCAGCCAATAGTAGTAGCATAGTAATCCCTCCAGCAGCATTGTGCACATTACATAGCTGCACATGCAAATAGGTGACATCTATTCCACAACAATGCGCCATGGAATTCACTATGTGACAGTGAATGAAAAGTTGTACATACAATGCTTGATGCATGCAATGTTATGTGTGTGCTATGCAGAGTGGTGCATGGTCAATTTACAGTGTGCATCACACATTTATACACATGCATACACAACTATATTGGTCATATAGTATTAGCCATCAGCATTTGTACAGTGTTCAGTGGTCAGTGGCATGACTGCTAGTTATATTGGCAGACTTTGCATAAAGGTAAAGGATCAGTTTTATGAAAGAAGTTTAGGTCTATACTCTTGGGTATTTCATTCATTGTAGTGTTACTTACTAAAGTTGTGTTTACATGCAGAAGAAGTTTATTTAGCTTTCAGTCATGAAATATGTCATTGCTGTTGCTTTTTTCAACTTTTGTTGCTGTTGTTGTCTATTTCCTCTTTTCAAGAACAATGAATAAGTGCAGCATTTGTCCTGAGTGCAAAGTGACTTTTTGGAGAGTAAGTTTTTTGGTGAGTAAGTTCTAGGTTACTGATTCTCAAAATGTAACTTATATTTGGAAAATGTTATGCACAATATCCTCCAAAGGTAGACTGCATGATGGTCCCAGAGATCATGATCAAGTGCTATCATGTGATCTTGATTCTGAGTTGCTCCAGTGATGTTATCTACTGGATGCAGGGAAACCCATGATATTGACCTAACAGTGTTGAGGTCTTTACTGAGGGGCTTCACCATATGTTGTGGAAGTCTAACAAGACCTGACTACCTTCATCTTCTGGGAATACACATGAATGCCTGCAGCACTTTCTTGGGATACACATTATATGATCTACTCATCCATCAATCATGCACACATTCCCTTTTCTGCTTCCAGTTGTGGCCCCAATGAGTGTCCTTACTACTGTGCATACAGAGATTGGCATGGATGCTATGTGTGCAACCATACTGTGCATAAGGATCATCATAGCATTATCCCATCCTCCACCATTCCCATGTACTGGTGAATTAACCTCATATATACCCTGCAGTACTCCAACTATCTCTACCTGACTTCAGTGGCATTAGCTTGTACCTGAACTATGTCACAAAACATCTGCTGCTGGGCAGACAAGAGCTTGTGCATTTCTGGAGCCAACTGTGAAATAGGTATTTGATGGGCATCCCTGTGTACAGCCTTAACAGTGGGCAATGCTACCTCCAAAAATATAGTCACTTCATTAAGGGGTTTGGGCTATGCACAAGGTATTGAGCTATGTGATGTGTCCCCCTTACTGTAATGTCATTTCCTCATTATGCTGAGTGTCTCAGCCTGTGCTACTGCTAACAGTGTTATCC
Source organism: Protopterus annectens (assembly GCF_019279795.1). Classification (NCBI taxonomy): domain Eukaryota; kingdom Metazoa; phylum Chordata; order Ceratodontiformes; family Protopteridae; genus Protopterus; species Protopterus annectens. The sequence goes on along the minus strand of NC_056731.1, from coordinate 768,084,388 downwards.
AACAGCTGTGAGGTGGGATCCTTGCCAGGACACTTTGGAACTCTTCAGCACTGTGCTGAGGCTATGTCATGAGAATGAGAGTTATGGCATCATCACTCACAGTCATTCTGCTGTTGATATTACTCTGCTGTGGTGCAGCACAGCATGCCATCATTTCTGATGTTTACCCTGTAAAGAAATATGTCAGAATATGGCTAATATGACCTGTGACAGAAACATATTTTTTTTCTTAAAGCTGTGATGTCCACACTTACCATTCAGTGTCTGTTCAGTTTATGCTATGCCTGATATTGATGGAACACATGAAAAGGGAACATTTGAGCTATATGTACACAGATACCATGCCAAGTACCCCCAACCTGAAATTAACAATCCCAGCCAAACTCCTATCTTCAGCACTCCCAGTGTGTGGATATTGTCGGTGTCTGAAAGAACCGGTGTCAATGCCACCTGGAATGATCTTTCATCATCCTCATCTGCATCAAAGCCATCACTCTTTTTATAGAGAGCAGGTACTTCCACATTCACTGCTAAAAGCTGGACTGTGGAAGGCCCACTACCAGTGCTGCTATAGGCAATTCCATTCTACCTAGCCTTTGACATGGCATGCTTCTCCATGTCAATAGCTCTTTTCCTATACTGTGCCAATGAGTGATTATTTTCCCATACATCATTTATATTATCCTTTACTTGATTCCATGCTTTAGCTCTCTCTGCCTGTTTTGACCCCCCTTTTCCAAAAAGACATTTTCCACACATTTTCATTGCATCCCTGAACACGATTCTCCTCATGACTGAATATGGTACTTTACACATTCCAAATATTTATAGGTGGAAATGCAAAACTATTGCAATATTTCCTGCCTTACCAGTAAGTCAGAGGGTAATCCTGAAAATGTCACACTGAAATCCACTGATAACTGCCTCTATTTGATACTTTTTAAGCTATCTCTGTTGTTTATAAACCTTTTTATTTAATCCACACTTTCCATCAATCTTCACATAACCACAGATCCCAGTGTCTTTCAAAATGGTGAACTGTAAAAACTGGCAAAGTTTGGTCAGATTTACAAAGCTCTTATGCAAATTAAGTATTGGCATGCTTAGCTCTGTGAGTTCCATCAAAGTGCATATGTGCAAATGCTTTCATTGATGTAGCTGAATTCGTACAGAGTGAACAAGCTGCAATGTGCTGATACATATGCCTAGGCACTGTGCAAGACTCAGTTTAATGTCACACTCCTGGTTAATATGAAAAGAGTTTCTGCATGCCCATTCTTTTCTGCTTCCAGAACATACCTGCACAGTGTGTAAGAAGCCAGACTGAATGATGTTACACCCTAGTGGGTGTGGTTCACATCCAGTTGTCTCAGTTTCCTATCTCTACATATTATTCTCAAACTGGATCTAGGGAGATGTAATCTGTTAAAGCCTAGGGCCATGCCTCAGTCTGGTCTGTAAAGTTTTCCTTGTTTGCTCTCTTCCGTATTTCTAACTGTCCTATCTTCTCCCTTTCCAACCTTATAAAATTCATAACATGCTGTTCATATAAAGATACCCTCAGAGTGAATAAAACACTTTGAAAAGTTTTAATTAGCTGTAGGAAAGTGATGCTAGTGAAGCATAGCATCATGATTCACAATTTCCCTTTATGCATCTGTGAAGCATGCAGATATGAATATCATCCCTAGTCTTGCTAACATGTGCATTGCTCTTCTATATAGAACTACAAAATGCAGTACTAACATCTTTTTCATCAGCTGATATAATGGTTAAAGTCTTCACCTCCCATGCATAAGGTGCAAGGATTGATCCTGAACTCGGGCCAATGCCTGCATGCAGTCTACATGTTCTCCCTGGGTCTCTGTGGGGTTCCACTCACCTCCCAAAAGACATGTTGAGTGTTTCCACTTCAAACTCACCCAAGAATGGAGTTGCAGGCAGCAGTATAGGCTCTAGATGGTATCCTATATGGGGTGTAGATGTCTTGGGTACCAGAGCCCTGTATGACTTGTAACATAACAGAAGCATGAAATAAACAATTAAGACACAAGTGATTGTTAATGAAACAAATATGTATGAATGTGTGCATCCATCATGTACAAAATAAAAAAAATTAAAGTTCCATATTAGTACATGCAAGTAAGTACATATCTCCCCCCAAAATAAAGGAAACAAAAAGCAAGTGTACAAGTTATGTAAGAAGAACAACAGGTGTGTAACTATATGGTACATTGCAGCATTAATAAAAGAAATGTGCACGTTTATATTACAAATGGCTAAAACTTTTTTTGAATGTCCACTTGTGTGTAGGGCAGTCAGTTATATATCACAGGCTTAGCACATTTTGTGGGCTACAAATATCAAAACCCTGGCCTTGCTTGTAAGTGTACAACACTCTTCTGCAATAACTGGTCAGGTGGGCATAGACAGTTTTCCATAATGTCATGTTACATTCTTTACAAATATTTGTAATGTAAAAAAAAATAACTGATATACATGCTTATGCCACCAGCAAGGGACAAACTATACAGACAAGAAAGCAAAGGTTGTATTGTGAAATCCAATCCACCAGTAAGGTTGAAATGCAGCATTTTATAAAAAACAGCAACATACTTTTGCATCAAGTCAGTTGTGAAACTAGAAACATGTTTTGCAAGCAAATAGCAGCATGGAGCTCTATGGATCCAAACAGTCTCCTCTACCATGATACAAATTCCTTGCCTACATGATTGTCTTAATATACCACAGATTCAGCCTTCTGAGTGCTGTGAATATGCAAATGAGGTGTGAATTCATTAGCATTCATGAATTCCAAAATCTGCACTAAGTGCGGAGAATATAAACATGGTGTAAGGAACTACACAATTCTGTGCACATGCCTAATATGCCCTACCTCTGCAAGGATGACCACTGAGAAGTGTTCCTTGCTAAGTGCTTGCAAGTGTGAATGATTACTCTGACTGCAGGAAAAATTAATGTTTCACAGTCTGTCCTCTTTGATGTTCACTTATTAAGGATGTGTCAGGGAGAAAAGACTTAACACTAAATTCTAGGATTACATTGAATAGATTAGGAGAAGAATATTGCTAACATTTTTATGAACTGATTATAACTATACTTTGTGCCTTTGAGCAACAATTCCTCTACAAGAATTGTTGTAACAAAATCATAGATAAGGGAATGCTTCTCATAGAATAAAAACAGGGAAACATCTGCAGTGTTACAAGTATTTGTTTTACTGTCTGTCAGGAAATATCAGCTTAACTGTTGTTAAGCTCACATTCATCCACACATCTAATGGGAAATTACAAAGGACAGCTTTCAGAGCTTGTTTATGTTGCAGTTTTAATGTGAATTTATACAATCTCACATATTCCTTATATGTAATCTACGTTTTCTTCTTTCTTTCATATGTATGTGGCAAACACTGATAGCAACCTCAATTGTGTGATGTTAATTCACTGGTTTGATGGTTCAAATCCAGACAGGGTGCTGTTTTTGTTAATGCCTGATGTTTTAGTATATGTTCTTGTTGAAAGACAACAAAGTGGAGGTAACACCAGAAATGTATATTTTAAATAAATGTTTAATAATATTTACTTTATTTATATAAATTTATTTCCTGCTTTCTTTGCATGCCATTTGGCCTTGCATACTCTTGACCGGCAGCATTCCCAAGCAGTGAGTAACAGTTCAGTTCCTAAGGTAAAAAGAGAAAAAAATAATTTGTAATGCCATCACTAGCTCAATTGAGACTGGCACTGGTGTGATTTTGACAGCACTCCGGACAGTACTGAGTGAAGAAATTCCATCTGCCAGCTACCTATGTCTGTGGCACAAGGTGTAAGTGAAGTGAGCTTAGCATAAAAGGCCACATAATGCAGGGTTCAAATCCAATTTACAGATATTTTTTTTATGATTGGGTTCAGAATAAATGTTAAGGCCACATAATGCAGGGTTCAAATCCAATTTACAGATTTTGTTTTATAATTGGGTTCAGAATAAATGTTAACACCAAATGCTGTATATGAAATGAACAGGCTAAAGTCTGTGATTAATTATAAAAATGTTAACACCTAATGCTGTATTGGAAATGAACAGGCTAAAGTCTGTGATTAATTATAAAAATCTTATCTGTAGTCCCTATGAATCAATGTCACAAATGTGTTATTGTAAACTCACCTTTTCATCATTATTAATAACAATATCTGCTTTGGATGTACTGACATACAACATTTTCTAGAGTATGCTAACACAAAAGCAATAGCATGAGTTATGTGGACATATGTACATGTTTGCTGGAGAACTTATCCATATCTCACAAATATTCATCATAACAGTTATATACAATATGCTGTAAACTTTGATGTCATGAGTAATTGTATGTACTCTGGCAAGAATTAACTCTTGTCATTCTTTGTGTGTTCCCTTTCATAACAATTGCCAATACAATAAATCCTGAATATGTGTAACCTAATTGCTACTTGTGATGTAGCAAGCAGATGTGAAAAGGATGACTGTGTCATGCTAATGCTATAACAGCTTTTCCTCTTGCTACATATACCCATTACATGTGTTACTTTGCAATACAGGGTATTTTTTCTTTTTTTTTTTTCTTTTTTAATGCCCTTTACATTTGTGCTACACTTTGCAGTACACAAACACACTTCACTTCCTAAGGAAAAGAGTGAACAAATTAATTTTGGGCTATCTTCTGTAATGCAAATGAACCTGGCACTATTACTCAGCCATCAGTACTCTGGGTAGTACCCAGTGAAGAAAATGCAGCTGTCATGTAGCTTTCTTTGTGGTATAAGGTATAAGTAAAGTTAAGAGAAAAAAGGCAGGTGATGCAGAGTTTGAATCGAGTTAAATGATCATTTTAAGGATGGGGATCTGAATACATATTTACACACATTTTGTTAGATCATTGTGTTGTTGTTTAAAGACATTGTGGTAGTGGTGCTGCGGTAGCATTGTCACCTCACAGTAAGACCTTGTCCTGTTTGATTCTCAGCTAGAGCGTCTTCTGTGTGGAGACATGCGTGAATGGGCATACCTTCGTTGAAGGTTGTGCGTCAGGGCTGGCAACTCGGCACGTAAAAATCTACTGCCAATCATTAGCAGACTGGAGTTCCGCTGTGGCAACCCTTAACCGGGAAAAGCCAAAAGACACAACATTGTATTGTTGTTTAAAACTCAAATATTCTCAGTATCGATAACACCATGTGATCTGTTGTCTGTCCACTTTCACATTATTTGGCATTACTTAAAGTCCAGATAAAGTGTGCCAAAAAATAAAGTTCTGATGGGGAAAGGAGATGTGAAAAATTTGAATGTGTCACTGTAATGCAGTTCTTGCTCTGGTCTTTGCTAGATATACCCTTTGAATGATTTCATATTCTTTTAATTTTTTCCTATTTTTTTATAATGCCTTTTGAATCTATGCTGCATTCTACAGCGCACAAACATGGTTCACTGCCTAAGGAAAAAATGAAAAATTTAATTTAGGCAATCTGCTGTAGCACAAATGAGCCTGTCATCAGTATGCAGCAGTCAGCACACTGGAGAGTACTCAGTGAAGAAAATGTACCTGTCAGGTAACTTTTGCTTTGGCACATGGTACAATGAGCTTAGAGAAAGGAACAGCTGATGCACAATTCAAATCCAATTTATGGATACTTTTACATTGAGGAACAGAACTCCTTTTGTAACAATATTTTGATAAGGAATTCAATATCATGTGCAAATCAGTATCATAACTATGTTTATTGCAACAAATGTATCATTAATGCTTGCTACGGAATCCTAATATAAAAATATTTTGGCTTTTTCCGGTTAGGGGTCGCCACAGCGGAACTCCAGTCTGCTCATGACTGGCAGTTGATTTTTACGGTGCCGAGTTACCAGGCCGATGCCCAACCTTTAAAGAAGGCACGCCCATTCATACTCGCACCTACCTGCATGTCTTTAGCATCACTCGACTGTGGGGAGGACATGCAGACTACACACAGAAGGTGCTCCAGCCGAGAATCGAACGGGAGAACCTCTTGCTGTGAGGCGACAACACTAACCGTTGCACCACCGCGGCTTATAATGTGCATAAATTATGTTAAACATGACAATGATGCCATTTCGTGTAGTATGCATATGCAGAGATATGATGTACACAATACTTTTGTTATAATTATCACATAACTATGTGTTTATGATAGTATATCTTCTGAAGTATGTATGTAACCTAAACCCTCATGATTACTCAGGTTATGCAATTGTGTGCATCTGAAATGCATTTACAAAGACAAATACTGCCTTTTATATAGAAATGTCCCATGACTAAGTCACAGACATACAGGCATCTTAAACGTATATCTCTAGTCCTTGTTGCATTACTGTACCTCCAATTAGCATGTTAAAAAGTATGTTTTCCTACAGCACTGACAGTTAATAAGCAAAATTTAACATTTAATTTTTTTTCTCATGGGTACCACTTAATCTTACTAGTGTAATTCCCAACAGCCAGTATGTCACAATTTACACCATTTTCCTCCAATCAACTATGATTACAACAGACACCATAACGCATTTCATTGTTTATAGTTTGATCACCACACATGGCCAGATCTCACTACCATATTTCACACCTTCTCTGCTTTTTGATGTAATCAATGCAGATGTGTCTGGCAAGCCATCACTGTGCTTACAGTTGTGCAAATGCAGTTGGCAAGGCTGTACATCTATGTGCACAAGCTGTTACATGTGAGATCTGAATTAGGCACCAATTCAGACCCATATTTCTTGCTTTACTGCTGTAGGCATGGCTGGCAATGGTGGGTATGTACTCCATGTATGGTGTTCCATTTAAAGCACAAGGGTGAGGTGTTGAGCAGTCCAGAATTTTTGTGGCACTGCTGGAGGTTGCTGCAGGGACATTGTACTATGTCCTATGGCAAAAGCTGAAGATTTTAATTTCAGCTGCACTAGCAATGTTAACTTCACACACACATGCTTAAATCCACTGTGACATAGGAATACAGAGTAAAGGCAGTATAAAGACAGTACTTCAAAACAGTTACTCTAACAGTTGTTAGGCTGCTGGTTATAATGATCTAGAAGTTCCTAGGTTGTGTGTTGATATAATTTCCCTGTCTATAGAATGATGTTTTTGCATAGTGTCATAAATATGATTACAGCTGTATGTCCAATTATTATTTCATGACATTTTATATTCCTATCATATGTTTAACCACAGACATCTGTATTTATCTCCATTTACAATATTTCATTTGAATAGTGCAGCAAGACAGCATTTGTAAAACGAGTCCATCTCTAACAGGGAGACTTAATAACCGCCCTATTTGCTTATATCTTAATCTTGTTTCTGCTCTTCTGTCCTTTTTTGCTTCCTAAAGCAAGCACTTTATTGTATAGAGCATGACAGATTAATAATGAGAAAAAACTAAGAGTAATACACCAAAAAGATGGTGTTAAACATGCCATCAACAATACTGTTTTGCTCTCCATCTCTCTCTCTGTTCATCCCTTTTGCTTCAGTAAGTTGCCACTGTCCCTTTTTTTAATTGAGTGATGTAAAGTGTGTGAAGCAGACATTCCTTTGTGCAGTGATGAGATAATGTTCAGATCTCCGGACTGATTTTTGCATATTTTCAATGGTTCTAATCCAGGTATTAGCAAACTGTTATTGACTGTTTTTGGTACACTATTTTATGTGCAGCTATTGCCTACATAGTGTTTAAAGCCACCATTGCCCTGTTTTATCCTAATCTACTTGGTACCTGCATCTCACTCCCCCGTCTATATATCATCTCCTTTCTGTGTCATCAGTCTTTCTCCTCTGCATTTTTACAATATCTGGCACCAAACACCCCCTGTAACTTAGGATAAATGGAAGTACACTGTTATGGAAAAATCTTGTGAGTTTTTGCTTTTAGCCTCATTAAGTTTTTGCCCTTTGTGCTACTATGCTTAGCCATGCTACAGTATGTACAGTCAGGCTAATCTTCTCTTTAACAGGCTGAAGAGTTGCTAAATGTGTACCACATTTATTTATTTATTATTTATTTAACATTTCTTGACTGGGATAGTCTGACTGAGCTTGAGCCCTTTTTCAGCAATGGCCCAGGGAGAAAAGCTCCACAATACAAATTAAACAAGTACAATAAATTCACAGTAAAAATTGTGATACGTACAAAAATTCAGAGTACAATATATACAAGTAAATAAATTCAGAATACCAATTGTCCAAATATTAAGGAATTAACAGGAGTAAAGGAAAAAAGACAGTAAAAGTTAAATACAAGAAGATGAGGAAATATGTCAGGATGCAAAACGTGTTAGAGATCTTGGAAAAAGATGCTATTCAGATAAATAGTAAGAGCTGGGGACGTGTTGAAAAGCAAGCTGTCAAAGAAGTGCAGAAAAATAGATTATAATAGAATCATACAAGATGTAGAAGACATAGCTGGATAGTGGGAATCAGGAGAAAGAAGGAAAGAAAGTTAGGGAGGAGAAAAGGAGATGATGAGATAAGGAAGGGAAGAGTTCAGGTGGGATGGTTGCAGGGACATATGATGTTCCAGTTGCACATATTGTTAGGAGCCATGCTGCCCAAATATTCCTGCCTTCATGACAAATGTGTAAATCATGACACATAACACCTTAACATAACACATCTCTCTTTTGCATTGGATCATTTATTATGCTGCTGGCTGTAATGTACACCTTGTGTAATGGTAAAATTCACTTTACTGTGATGAAGCATGGGGTCTACATTCTCCCTTGCCTCACTGTTTTGTGACTATCCTTTCAAATCAGTAAAATTAAAGCTGTCAAGTAACATTTCCTGTGTGGTGTGCTGACGTAATTCACATGCTTTTAAAATGCTTTTTGGCATAATATCAAGGGTATGAATCCAGAAATATGTGGAAGCCATATTTAATGTTTTAATTATATTACTATTATGTGTTTAAGTGTTGTCTACATATGTTAGTAACAACATCATTATCCTGCTAATGTCACAATCATGGTCATACTTTCTGACCCCTGCTTTCTCCCTGTTGGAAACATTTGATTGTACATTGCATGATAGACTATTTATCAGGATAAATATAACATTCACATGCCCTTAGGGTGTTAAAAAAATGACCCAGAAAAATATAACATTCTTTGTCTGTCTCTGTCATTGTCTCCATGTCTGTTATGTCTTCCCACTTCTGGATCATCACTTTTTACTGTTTCATATTTATTAGGCTAATGGATAGATGTGCACATTAGGGGATTTTACAATAGTCATGAGGGCAATGAAGAGTTTTACATACATTCGACTCTGCTTCAGTCTGCTGTCATATTTGAGGTTCATGAAAAAGAGGTTCTTATATGGTGTAGTTAGATAATATTTAGGCCTGTAGATTTGTTTTGGAATACTGCCAAGGTTCAAATCCAGATGTATGCCAAAGTGTTTTTGAATGTTTTGTATGACTCCTATTGGTGTAAGCGTTGGTCACATATTTTCTTAGCAAACAATTATCCTGCTGTTATATTAATGAGCTTGCTTCCTGTTAGGAACACTGGCTTGTACAGATCTTGCCTGAATAATTATGAGGATAAACCAAAGAGTAACACAAAATAAATATGTGCAGAAATGAACCATAAAGCAATCTCCTAGTGTGTCTGTATGTGTTTTCCAGTCATCATTTTCCATATTTAACCATCCCTTCTCTATCACTGATTAAACCTCATTGATTCAAAACTTTTTCCACAGCCATGTCTCCATCAGCAATAACATGCTTGGTCCCTCATGCATTCCATAATGTACCTGAGGCATGCATATAAGGACTGAAAAACTGCAACTGTCATGACAAATGTGTAAATCATGACACCTGAAATATGACCATAACACATATCTGTTGTGTATGCCATCAGAGTCAGACATGGTTGTATGTGTACACTGCATATTTGTGGGAAGGTTGGCATAGAGCGCCACAGAGCGCTGCTTATTCCCATTCTAAGTTCAACACCTTGCTATATGATTACACATGCACTGAAGCTTTGCTATCTGCAGCACAAATGAGCCTGCCAGTGCTGTACTTCAGGATGAGAGTTAAATTACAACAAAGAATTATGTAAGTAGGTGTACAACTTCTGTATGTATTACTGCAGTTTTGAAAATAAGATGATCTGCATTTCACAGTGATGTTGACTGAATTCATGCAGTCTGTTAATGTATGTTTGTGCTGCAATGGTTACACTTGCAACTTTGTTGCAGTGGGGTGCAACCTTTTCAGACATAATCCATTACTGTTATTCAGTGGTGTAGCCAGGCACACTCTTTGTACTCTACAGAGTACATTGTTTCTTTGCATCATTGGAAACATTATAGTTTTTTCAGGCTATATTATGTCTATAACTGAAGGGATGCCTCTAACAGCAGGTATATAACTTGCTTACTGAGAGAATTGCTAATCTGCAAACAGTTATCTTTAAATGTTTGAGTCGATCATGTGTACATGTATTAACTCCTGGGGACAACATTTTGAAATATGCGTCCATTTTCTTGCTTTTACGTGTTGTATTCAATAACTGTAGTCTATGCGAATAGCCGCTAATGTATCCACTGTCCTTGCTAACTTGGCATGTGATCAACCTTAATATAACATTTATTCCCTTTTGCTATAATGTTGCATTGTGTCCTTCTCACAACTGTTGTTAGTATGTCTGTTTTTAGTTATGTACATGTGTAAATAATTGGGAACCTGATTAATTATTATTACATTAATATGAAAGTATTTTTGTTTAAAATGTTTCTTTGTGACATAATCACATTTGACTGCATTAAATGAGTACATTTTCCCTGTTTACCCTCCCCTTAGACTTATGGTTGTACTATTAACATTGTATTTTGTGTACATTCTTCCCATTTAACGTCCCCTTCCTCTTACTTCTTGTGATCAGCTTGCCCGTACTTCATATAAGCTGTCCACATGTTTGCGTAATAGTTTTGTTTAAATCATGTGCTCATGCTTCCCTGCACTGTTTCATAGCCACCAACACTGTTGTGGGCACAAACTGATGCTTGTCGAGCAGCATGTTTATTCAATGTGCGCCACTGCTTATTGCTGTAACACACTTCTGTAAGGCAGGGGCCGGCCTTTGCTGAATCTACTTCTGCATACTCTCACAGATTGAACAACTTCACTACGATGATTATCTAAGGCCTCCTTCTATGCTGTTGGCATGGCAACCTGCTGAGTGTATATATCCCACATTCCGCTCTCCAGGAATTACTGCTCTGAGCTTTGTAGTTTGGCAGATGGCAAACTGTCAGTCTTGTGGCCTCTTTGTAAAGGGTGACTGCCTCTGGGATTAGTAAATCTAGCAGGGGCTGTATAAACTAGTTTAAAGGTGCTACTCTGATTAGTATGGTGTAACCCTGATGGTGCAGAACAATTATATCTTTAAATATCTTGTTACAGTGTGCATATGGGAGTAAAAGTCTTACAGTGCTTGTACTGCCCTTATAAAGTATAACAAGACTGAAAGCAAATGAGCATTTCACTGTGCTATACAGCTCGGTCAACAATTCAGCACTCCTTGGCCTTGCAGTCTGAGACTGGAGAGAATGTTGTAGAGTATAGCATATTGTAGCTTAGCTGCATTTAGGTCTCTCTCCCAAAAAGGACACATTACTCTGATTGATATGTAGTGGTTTATAAAGGGAGTGGATTGTGTGCCAGTGAGTGCATCTGCCATCTGACCTCTCTCTGTCATGGATGTTTAGCTAATTACCCTTCATTTATAATAACTGCTTGTGTTCATGTATGTTTGCATTTTATGCTGGTTACACATACCATACTAATTTAGTAGCATTTAAATAATGAACATTTGATGAGTGGTTATGGTATGCCACCTGGACTATTAGATCTAATTGCAGCCCACAAACTCATATTGACATCTGAAGCCAACGACAATTACAAATCCTTCTTTAATTTATGTTAGAACACAAAGAAACAACACTCAACAATGTACAGAACTAACACTAAATGGCAAAACCTAGCCTGACCTGCCAATATCCTAGCAAATAGATTAAGTGCAAATCCACTCCTGAAATGACTATCCAAAGCACTACAAAATCTGAGCTCTCAAACCTCCTTATCGCTAAAGAACATGTACTGAAAGTGCTGTCCAAGAGTGAGAACACTTCCTCCATGGTATCCGATAACATACCTGGTTGTTTCATAAATAGTAAAAAAACATGCCATGGTGGAACCTATGCATATGCTACTTAACTGTGCCCAGACACAGGCCTGGTCTCAGAAGTATGGCATACAGCACAGGTGATGCCACTTCTCAAAGATGTCCCTAGTACTGACCCCAGAAGCTATAGGTACAGCAGCCTGGCTGGTCACATTTGTAAGGCCATGGAACAACACAATTGATTAACATCAACATTAAAGATTTCATTAACTAGATCCACGGCAATCTGGTTTTGTGAAAGTTAAATTCTGTCTAATAAACCTGTTTAACTTATTACAGAAGGTAACATAAGCTGTCGGCATTAGTCACACTGTTTATACTGCTTGACCAGATTTGGCCAACGCATATAAAGCCATTACCCATGCTAGCATAATTCATAAACTAAATGAGTTACAAATAAATCCTTATGTGGTAAGATGGATAGCAAATTGGCTAAAAGAAAAAATCCACATAATGTGGGCTACAGGAACAATGTCAGAGAACATCAACATGACCAGTGGTGTCTTGTCTATAAGTCATCAGAAAAGACTAGAAGCACTGTCACTCTTTTCTGTGTCTTATAGGCTCCTCAGCATTGATCTATGCCATACCTTCTGAATAGTCAAGGTCTGGTATTCTAGACCTTCATAAATCAAGCAGTCCCACAAATCCAGGAACCAGAGATCTAAAGATCTAAAGTTGTCAGAAGATACATGGAACCAGGAGAATATTATGAGAGCTTTTTTTTGCCTAAACCATTTAGTGTTGGTGATACAGACTAATGCAACAACTTTGGCAACAGAGGAAAAATAAACCAGGCTCAACAAACTATACTCAGCCCACAGCTGCAGACAGGAAAAAAAAACTAAATATGCAAATGAAAATTTCCTTCATCTTCTAGTTGTTTTTCCTGTCTGCATATGAGTATACTATCATACTGGGAGCAAATGTTTCTCGATCTTCAGGGATGATTTTCTCTTGCAGGTATTTCACTATATAGTGGCTGGCCACCAAACTATATCTGTGTGCAATGGTAACACCAAAAAATTGCTCATTCATTTTGCTCTTTTACTATAAAGTTATGATTTTGTTGGTAATTGCTGCACATGATAGGATCATAGCAGGTCACTAGGCTAATGGCCCCAGGGCCCTTACAAGCCTAGCCAAGTTCAACCCATGTTCTCAAGGGTATCTGGTTCAAGTAGACACTAAAATCAGCACCTAACTGCCCCTGTCTAAGAGGGACACAGGTGGAATGCCTGGAGTGAATTTCCAGTTACCCATCCAATCATCCAAATTGTGCTTAAATAGGGCCAACGAGTGGCTTTGTTTAACATGAATAGGAAGCTTGTCCCAAAGGTAGGGCAACCTCTGTGAGACAAATCTGTCTCTCCAGCAAGTTCTGTTGATGTCACATACCAGGTTAAGGTCCTTTCAGTGAATGACCCATGTGCCATTTGACTTGCGAATGTGCATCATTTCCATTAAAGCTGGGTCAGAGATTGCTCTATATGCAAGGCACTGGTTGCATCTAAGCAATCTTTACAACACAGAGTAAAGCGAACATGATTTCAATCTGTCCACATAAGACAGAACTTGAAGACCCTGAATTTTCTTTGTAAGGAACCTTTGTGGTCTCTCCAATTGCTGCAGGTGTTTGGAAAGGAACATATTAAAGGGAGCATTATACTCTATTATTAGCCTGATGAGGGAAGAGTACAGGGAGGTACTAACATTTTTTTTTCTGGAGGCAATGCCTTTACTTATGAGGTGAGCAATATAAAATGCCCTTCTTACCACTGTGGAGACATGGTGATTAAAGTTAAGGTTGCTGTCAACCTGTGTGCCTAGATTTCTCACCACTGACTGTGTGCTTAGGGTATTGCTATTGATGTGGTAATTTGCAGTAACATTACCCTCGCCAAAGGGGATGATAATGCATTCTTTGCATTAAGTTTAAGACCATGACTTTGGCACCAGTCATTAGTCTTCGTAAGACCTTCTTGCAGGATGTTGACATGGCTAGGGGTTTTAATAATTGCTCCCAGTTTGCAGTTATCAGCAAACTTTGTCAGACATAGTCCTTTAGTTTTAGCCTGTACTTTGGAGAAGCAGATTCTGAACAATAGGGGTCCCAGTACTGATCCCTGTGTAACACCACTGGTTATGGGTCTGCTGGAGGAGGTGGAATCCCCTATTTTGACCGTGTGAGTTCTATCAGTGAGCCAGTTTGCAACCCACATGACAATATATGGTTGATACCTAGCTGGGTGAGTTTACCAATGATGCCTGAGTGGGGGGTTGTGTTGAAGACCTTGGCAAAGTCTAGGTAGGACGTATGCACTGATTTGCCCTCATCTAGGGCTTTGATGACTGTCGCGAAGAAGTCCACCATGTTAAACAGGCATGATCTCCCCTTGACAAAGCAAATGCTCAACCCCACCCAGTTTGGGAGATTTCTTATATCTTTGTTAATAAGGTCCATAATAATTTGTTCCATGGCCTTTCAGATAAGGCTGGTCAGGCTAATGAATCTATAGTTCCCAGGATCTGTGGATGCACCCCTTTTGTGCAAAGGGATGACGGCAAGTGTCTTCCATTTTGCTGGGATGAAGCCTGTGCTTAGGCTGTGATTGAAAAGCATGCTCCGTGGTGATGCTAATTCCTGTTTTAACCCACGTAGATAGCAACTTCAAATACATTAGCGGGGATCATTATTTATTTCATTTTCTTTAAAATTATACATTGGGGGTAATCACCCAAGGGGAGATCCCTGTGCATGATGTGAAAGTAAGTCCCTATATATATGAGAAGAAGAGGTTGAACATATTACTGTGGCTATTCCTGTAACTTCATCACAAGCTCTTATCAGCATGGTAAAGAGAATGTGGCTATATTTGGGGAGGGGAAGGGAGGCAGGTTGAGTGCGAAAGCAGAGGCCATTTACAGGTTCATAGATTTATCAGTGTATACTAGACTAATGACCAGAGGGGACTTTTAACCCTATCCATGCATTCCAAATATATCTGACAAGTTTTAGTAGCCTTAATAGTATTCTAAGGAGTACATGTAGGTTCAGGCTTGGGTGGTCAAGCATTTACAGACTATATCTGTCCATTAGGGATATAAGTGACAGACCATGGGTTAATTTCTGATTCCCCATACACTGGTCAAAGTTATGCTTGAAATGGGTTAGAGAAGAACTCTACTGAGACACATGCCCTAAATGAGGATTTTTTTGAATGATCACTGAGGTGGTTTTGGGGGGAGCAGTGTGTGTCATTGAGGAAAAGGTGACAGACATTACTGTGACTACTATCCCTTTCTCACTCTTTTCACAATTAGCTGACAGAAGTTTACATAGAAAGCAGCTATATTTTCTACTTGTTGGTGAGGCAGCAGGGTTATTATTTATTTGTTTATTTATTGCCTTTGTTTACCAGGGTTGTCCAATTATATGCAAAAAGACCTCTTTTCAGCAGAGACCTGAAGAAAAAAGCTGCACACAGAAAAAAATGAATAGTGACTATTCCAAGGACAAATTACAGGGGATTATAAATCCTTATGGAAAGAGTGCGAGACTTTATTGGAAAAAAAAATAGTAACAGAAACATTTTAGACAGATAATACATACCAACATTGCTGAGCAGGAGATAGACAATGAGCATAACAGGATTTAAAGGAATTGTACAGAATTTTGGAAGTGAGGATATTCACTTTGAGACAGTAAGAAAATAAGTAGGTACTTTTAAGACAGAAAAAAGACAAATAAGCAAAAGAAAACTAAGAAGGAGAGATGACAGAAAAATTAATGTGGTATGAGCACGCAGTAATTTCGTAGTTAAATGTGCATGCTAGTGAGATGAAAGCAACCCAATCATCAATCTGGCTTCCCATGGACAAAGACAGAGGGGGTCATTCAATAAACCTTACATGGAGCCAAATTCTGTGTAGGACTAGTGGTAAGGCTTGAACATGGAACATGGCTGCTGAGTGATCCAGGAAACAAGGCTTGGAGCGTGCACGAGCATCCCGACACTGTTCAGACACAGAGATGTCTGCGTAATGCAAATCACCTCATCTGCTGTTAAAAACCATGCAGATGAGGTGATTTTGCAATCCAGGAAGCATGAAGGCACCCATGTAGGTGCCGTGTAAGGCAGCAAAACGTACGCGGTTACTAATCATGTACCAGAGAATAGAATTTAAACAGGGGGCTGCAAGAACTCAAATAAGGGGTTGTATAATGTGCAGTAGCCATGCTAATGGCCAAAGCTATGGCCAGTGATGTAAAAAAGTATTGCAATATATAAAAAATTAAACTTTTTTGTTATCACTTATGTAACGTTTAAGTGGCATGCAGTGACGTGCAAACATGCTAGCTTGCAAAAAAAAAAAAAAAAAAAAAGGTAAAATATAACATTTAAAGCTATATTGAATTTTCTCATTATACTAGCCAGCATACAGAGTTATACAATGGCAGGTTGGTTATAGTGGTTGCTAAGGACATAGGTTCTGGTGTAGTGCAGTATCTAGGGTATACGCAATTAGGTGTATGTAAATGAGCTAAGTTTATTGAATATAAAATGGGCCACCATATCCACAGTTACTAACCGTGTAAGGGCTAGCACCATGGTAGTATAAGCAGAAGAAACAGCTGACATAAAAAGGAGGTGTGTAACGGTATGGATTAGCACATTGGAGCTTAGCAGCACCTGCTTGCACTCAGCTAAGCACAGCTAAGCAGAGGGGGTGTGCCTGTATGGCTCAGCTATACTGAGCCCTGCTGCGCGTATTTTAGTAGGTTAAAGAAAAGCTAAGCATGCTCGTGTACAGGGGAGGGTCAAATCTGTTGAGAAATGTTTACACTGGAGCTGCGGGTTTGTACAGCTCATCGCTGGGCTTAGAAGTGGAGGAAATTGAAAAAATAAATAAATAAAAGGAAATAGCTTAGAAAAAACAATCAACTATAAATGATTAATAAGCCATCTGCCACTCACACTGGCCCATTCAAACCCCTCAATAATACATCTGGCAGGTGGAATGTATCATAGTCAGAAAATCACACAGGCTGCATCTGCAGCACAACAGTATAATATATCAACTTTGCACCATTGGGAGTACACACTTGGGAATTTTAACTGACACAATGATAGGGGCTGCTGCTGCTGCTTTGCTATATCTCAACATGCTACAGGCTGAGGTCAGTGATGATGATGATGATGACAATTGGCCCAGACTGAGGAGGAGAAGAGTGTTCAGACCCAGGGTAACCTTTTAGGGGCTACATGAGCTGGAGATAGTAGAGCACTACAGGGTGGACAGGGACATACTACAGAAACTCACCAAGCTCTGCCGCCCTCACCTCAGACCCAGAGTCAACAGAGTGGAACCCATCCCAGTGAATACAAAGGTATGTGTAGCCTTAAGAATATTAGCTACAGGTACTGTCCAAAGACCTACTGGGGAAATCATGGGGGTCTCACAGGCATCCACAGCCAGGGTATTCCATGAGTTCCTGGATGTCATGCTAATACATGCCAGTGAACACATTTATTTCCCCAACACCCCTGAGGAGAAGACCACCAATATGCATCTCTTTCACTGTGTAGCACACTACCCAGAGGTACTGGGTGCCATAGACTGCACTCATGTGCACATCAAAGCACCACCCGGTGAGGAGGGTAGAGTCTACATCAACCACAAGGGGTATCACTCCATCAACTGCCAGGTCATGTGCAATGCCCAGGGCATTATCATCAGTGTGTGTGCTGGCAGCCCTGGCAGTTATCATTTCTCCCTCATCTGGCATGCATCGCAGATGTACCAGGCATTTGCCAGGGGGGACATCCCCTGCGGCCATCTAGTGGGGGATGCTGGCTACACACTGGAACCAGAGATGATGACACCCATCAGAAATGCACACACACTCACTGAAGAATGCCATAATAAGGCACACGCACAAACTAGGAACACCATATAGCATGTGTTTGGGCTGCTGAAGTCACGGTTCTGTTGCCTTGACATATCTGGTGGAGCCCTGCAGTACTCTCCAGCCACATGTGCACACATGTTCATAGTATCTGCCATGATACACAATATGATCCTGCAGAAACACAGGGAAGGGACACACAGCCCCCCACCATTGCCAAGGTCCCCACAGGCACAGGGGGACTCAGAAGAGGAGCCCCCTGAGCCTGTCCCTGTAGGCAGACATAGGCATGCCCAGTATGTCCTGGCACTGGCAAAGAGCAACACATAGCACATACACTGACACCCTAGGGACGCAGGGACTGACACCTCACTCCATCTTGCACACACTGTAAAAAGGATGTCATTCACACATCACACTACCTGTACCTTACCATGTATAGGCTGTGTACTGCGTGCATCTGACAGAGTCAGCCCTGAAGTACTGTCCTCACAACTGCTGCAGGCACAAGGTAAGTCACTCTTCTTAACAACAAATGAACGAAGTAGTAGACTGTGGTAGCATATTTATGGTATTGCTGCATGTATGCAAGGGAATGGGGTAGGCTACCGAGATAGCAGCAGAAACTGACAGCTATGTGGGACAACAGGAAATGTCCACCAAATACTGGCTGCCCCAGAATATGCAGTAGTCCTCAAGGTGGCAAAACTCAGTGCAGTATATGTGGGGACTAAGAAACTGCGGGGTCATAGGTCACATGCATGGGCGTCAATGTTGGAGCCCCATACACAGCTCTCAGCCTCTCACAGCCAATCATCTGTACAAAGCCATAAAGAAATGTGTGGCAAAGGCCTACAAATAGGGACAGTTATGAAATGTTGCTCTTACAAACTTAGATAGTGATATTAGAACACATCTTGCAGTTGCATTAAGTCTCTGAAGGGCAAGAAGTCTGAAACTCAAATATATCTGTCATTACTTTCTAACTTCGGTCTTTACTGATATGCCAGTATTTTTCAAGACAACCACAATACTATGATAAATGGACCCAAAATATGAGGCAAACATCTGGACAGTCTGTGAAAATGTGTACAGTTGAAAGGTATACCCCCCTCCCCCCAACACACTCGTGTTCCCATAGAAATGCAGAAACATTTATGTTTGTAAGGTAATAGCAGCAGACCACACATTCAAATGGCTGTCCCAATCAACTTGCTAACTTGTTCCATGTCCACAATATGCAGGGGTCAATGTGCTATGTATGTGCCTGGTTAATACTGTCAGGAAGTAGAAAGCATTTACTGTTGGCTGTTGTTGCTTAGTGGTCTAAGTACAGTACAGTGGTGAACAGGGTCCATGGTTTGAGAATGGCCATACCATGTATTCTGCGTGTCAGCTACACCTATGGTAGGAGTTGTGCACACTGTCCAGAAGTCAATATTTGTTACTGCAGGAAAGCTGGAGAATGAATGGAAAGGGGCCACATATATGGACAGTACACAGCTTGGAGTAACCTACATAGTGCCTAGTAGAACAGCAGGTTGTGACAGGTCAGTGTAATGCCAGGTTATTAATGGTTGCCACATTACTGTGTCAGTACTAACAAGTCAGCAGGCACCATCCATAACCCTGGAATGATAGGGTGTCACAGAATGTCCACATGTATGTCTTGTATATCTGTTCTGCTTGTCATAACATTGCATTTGCCTGCCAAACTATTTGCAAAACAATAAAGGTTGGTGTGAAAACATCAATGACAGACAGTTGAGAAGCAGATGTCATACTCATAAGAAAATGCAAGCTAATACAAAACCATTCTACCAACTGTCTATGTTTGGAAGAGCAATATTAACACCCTGTCCCCATGTCTGGGGCTGTGTCTGACTGTTATATATGGACTTGTCCAGATATCAGTCTGTAAGAGTTTGACAGCTATAGTCAACATGTAGCCTTATAATAACATTGTAACACAAACCATCCGAGGACCACAGCAGATGTAGGGGTGCAATGATGGACAACCAGCTAAACAGGTACAGTCAGAGGTGTGAAGTCCGTAACATTGTGTGTGATGTTATGACTTCTACCCCACTCACACCATAACTACAAATACATAACAGCAGCAACTGTAGACAAAGCCTGTGACTGGACTAGAGAAGGACAAAGAGACACATATAAGGGGGAGGGGAACCACTGGGCAGACAAACGGAGAATGTGCACACCAGAACAATTTGTGCAGTAACATAGGTTCACTGTAGTGTATGGAGTCAGTAAACAAATGTCTGTCAGCGGTTCATCACATTATTCTATACTGGTCTGCCACTGACATATCAGGAAATCAGAGTGCTATGTAGAATATACCACACATATTATGGAAAACTCTGCTCAGTCCAATGCACTCTGCACCCACACCAAGGTACGACTCAGTTAATACGGATAGCATACAGCCAGGAGATCCCACAGCCAGTATATCACTGATGTGCTAGACTGTTTACACAGGCTAATCAGCCAATTGGCTGTAGCACACAAACTCCTGGACCAGAGTACAGCTAGCTCTGGAATGGAGTCCCATTCTTACTATTGAAGGCCATACTGGGCATGCTCCTACACTTAGACAATTACAGCCCATGTCTAAACCCACATCTGACTATACAGCTGTGTTGTCCATATATGTCTTTGCATACAGACAGCTATGTACACCTTAACTGTCTCTCCCTACCCCCATCAGACAGGATTACCCTCATCTGTCTGTAGGTGGCACAAATGTGATATATCTGCATCTGTTGAGTGTGATAGACATACAAATATATCAATTATAGACAGGGAGAGACAGGGGGAGAGAGACAGACAGAGACAGATAGAGAGAGAGAGAGAGAGAGAGACAACCTGAAAGCTATAGAGTGATGTCCTGCTGCAGCCATTTGCACACCAATTGTAACCAGTGGCACGTGCCAGTACAAAGGTGAGCTTCATTGTGTAATAGTTCTGCTGTAGGGGTTGTAATCTCACATCAACCACTTTTGGACACGCTTTAGCCATATAAGCTCTGTGGCTCATGCATTAAGTGTGTAGCACTGTAGTGCATACAACTAGATAGGTGGTGGTTTTAGTCGCAGCACTAGCAACTGTGTGCGTGTTTCTATGCTAAAGCATTTTGAGGCCTTTTTAACCCAGTAAACCTTCCATTGCCCTACTTTACAAGTCCTGCTGATGTCATTCACCTTAGAGGACACTTTTTCTACTGTAAGAATATGCAGAACAAGGTATTAAGGTTGAAAGCACAAATATGCAAAATAAATAAGGTATAAAATAAAGCTTGCTTAAATGTAGAAATAGAGTTTGGCAATACGTGATTAGCATCCATACTAAATGACTGTGGCTTGAAAAATAAGGAATTGCTTAATGGACATGTTTTCCTACAAAAGTAGCAAGAATGCATGCATTTTACACTGTCAGCAAGAAAGCTGGCCTCTTACAGATGTAGCAAAAATGTAAAAAACAGGATGTATGCATTTCACATTGTCAGTAAGCTAACTTGCTTCCTTAAAGAATGGACAACAGGAAAACAATCTGTACGTGTTTCTATCATATTACACTGTTAACCAAGGACGTTTGAATGGATATGCTTTCATCAAGTCAACATTTATACACGATGGTTTCTTAAAAGACAATACCAGCATTATTTCTCTACAGGATGAAAAGCTATTTTTCTGCAAACACCAGCAAACAGATGTTTTCATACAAAGACCAAAACAGAATACCAAGGAGAAAAACAGGATGTAAATCCAATATAAAGATACTATAGCAAATGAAATTGTTAGGAGAGGTATTTTGTACAGGAAAGTTATCTTCTATGCTGATCAAGAAGTAAAGTGGTACAGTGTAACTAAAGCTGCAACTGTAGTACATGTGGTTTGTTATAAAAAGCTATTTATTAGTTACTACTTTTTAAAGTGACAAAGTTTGGTGCTGCATCAGTGTATAGTCTGCAAGTTTCTGTGGGCAACAGACTGTGAAGGCAATTATAACTAGACTTTGATTTCAGCAGAATCCAGCCAGTAAGACCTTAGTGTCTTAAGAAAACTTCGGATCCATCACAGTAAGCAGCACCTTTGATAATTAATTTTTCATCAACCATATAAGCTCTGCGGTGCATGCAATAAGTATGTAGCACTATAATATCTATAACTAGATAGGTAGGGGTTCTAATCTCAGCACTGGTGACTGTGCTTGTAGGTTAAAGTATTTTGAGGCCTTTTCCACCCAGTAAATCCCCAATTGATCTACTTACAGGGCCTGCTGATGTCATTTACCTTAGACGCACTATTGGACAGTCTGTAGGTGTGTAATCTCTGTGGTGCATGCAATGCATGCAATAAGGATGTAGCGCTATAGTACAGACAACTAGATAGACAGGGGTCCTGATCCCAATACTGGGGAGCATGTGTGTGTGTTGATTATACCATTTTGAGGCCTGTTGACCCTCCCCCATTGCATTACTTTACAGGGTCTGTTCATGTCATCCACCTTAGATCCACTGTTGGAGAGTTTCTAGGCATACAAGCTCCATGGTGCATGCAATAGGTAGGCAGCATTATAACCTAGTTAGGTAGTGATTTGAATCTCAGTATATCAACTGTATATGTGTCTGTGTGAAGCATGTCCCCTGTGGTTGTCATGTGTGTTGGTTATACCATTTTAAGGCTGGTTGACCCCCTCCCCATGACATTAATTTAATGGGCCTGTTGATGTCATCCACCTTAGATGCACCATTTGAAATCCTACAGGCCATACCACTCATCTGTACAGATGTATGCAGAATGTCCAGATGTTTGCAACATATATGTGGTCTGTGTCTCATAACAATGAGGTTTCCTGTCAAATCACTGGCAAATCCATGAGAGCTGATGTTACAAATAGTGACAGACATGTCAGCTTCAGACATCATACCTTTCTGAAACATCATGCTGATGCCAAACATGTTACCCTATCAGTTGTCTAGGTTTGTAAGAGC
Organism: Protopterus annectens; assembly: GCF_019279795.1. Lineage (NCBI taxonomy): Eukaryota > Metazoa > Chordata > Ceratodontiformes > Protopteridae > Protopterus > Protopterus annectens. The sequence goes on along the minus strand of NC_056731.1, from coordinate 768,061,190 downwards.
AATATGTGATAAGTGTCCCTATGGGGGGTTTATTTCACCATTCCTGAAGGCATTCTTAAGATTAATTGCTGTAAGAGTTTGTGAGTTACATCCCCAGCATATAATCTCTGTGACGCATGCGATATGTATGTAGCACTATAGTACATAAAAGTAGATAGGTAGGTGTTGTAATCTGACTACTGCCAACTGTGTGAGTGTATGTGTTTCTGTATGCATATCCCCTGTGTCTGTTTTGCCTGTGTGTGTGATGGGTATACCATTTTTGTGCCTGTTTCACTCTGTTAACTCTCCTATTGTCATCCTACTCAGGGCCCCTACAGATGTCATCTACCTTAGAAGCACAGTTGCACATTTTCTAACACAAAGGCACTGTGGTGCATGCAATAGTCATGTCAGTCTGTATTGCATATAACTAGGTAGGTAGGAGCTCTAATCTGAAAAGTGACAACTCTGTGTGCATATGTGTTTCAATGCATGTCCCCATGCAACAATGTGTATGTGTTTGAGATGGCTGTACCATGTTAAGGGCCTATTAACCCCCCAGTGGCAATCCTAACAATTGTCACCCACCTGAATAGTAGTGGCAGACACTGCAAAACTATAGTAGCTCTGTGGTGCTTGTGTTATATATATAGTACTATTGTATGCAAAATTAGGCAGGTAGAGGTTCTACTCTGAACAAGGGCAGGTCATGAGTGGGTGTGTATGCATGTATGTATATCTCCTTGCAGCAGTGTAACTGTTTTATGGCCACCAGCATACCTCTCAACCCCTCACAGAAAGACATCTGGTTAAAGTCATACAGAAAAGTGGGGCAAAGGCCAAACATTGAGCACAACCTTCACATATTGCTGTGACATGCATGGAAAGTAGATACCAGAACAGGTGGTGCATTTGAATGCATTTTCCAAAGGGTATGAGTCGTGACATGACAATATCTGTCATTAATTTCTAACATTAGTCTTTCATGATTTTCCACCAATTTGCCAGAAAACCACAATGTTATGACAAATGGAAATAAAGTATGTGGTAACCATCAGGACATTCTGCAGAAATATGTAGAGGTGAGAGGTATGGCCGCCATCTGTACTACCCTGCAGGTTGCAGTCCATGTATGGCAAGGTGTGACCTGTGACAACAACTCAAGCAATACAGAGGTCCCCAGAGTGCAGGACAACAAACATTTCATAAAGTTGTCTACTAATTGCATACAGCAGTTATTGCACATCAAAAGTGCCTTAATGTTATGACAAATAGAGTAAACTAAGGCAATGTCACACAAAGAAGGTGTCATATTAGCAAACCAAAGGAAATCCTATGTGTTGCATTTGCCATAGGTATGGTATGTCCTGCCAACTGTCATTTTACTAAAAGATGTGTCCCAGAGTCCACATTTGATAAGGTGGCAACCACAATTTGTGTTGTAGTGGGTATGGAATGGTGCCAAGGTTCTGGCCTCAAGCTGAATGCAGACAACAGTGTCAGCATACCATACGGCAAGGACATGGCTCCACTATTTCCCACATCAGCATCAACCCCATAATCACACACACTACGATGACAGACCTGGGTACTCAGCATGCTAACAATGTTGCATTCAGGCAACAAGTAGTGGCAGTGGTCAGAAAAGACTTGCATGTGGTTCACCACATAGGTAAAGGGACTACATCCAGACAAAAGGTGGGCATTACCTCTGAATAGTTCACAGTCAGTACAACAATACATTAGCAGCATGGCCGGTCTACTATGCATCTATGCAGACATCTGCAGAAACTGTAAAGGCTATATTAACACCCACAAAGGTCATCCATGGCCTTCAACACCTGTTCCACGCAGACAGCCTCTAATGAGTACTGCCCCAGTGGTTATTGGTCAGGTTGTCCACAGATGTCGGTGGCATGCCTAGATGGCAATATTGTGCTCAGCCCTTCAACAGCTGCCCCATATACGAGAGTATAACTCTGTGTACATTACCAGCACAACAGTCCTGAATCACATATGACACAGCACAAAGGTTTGTCAACTAGAGGCTGCCCTGTTTCACAATGCACTCCCCAAACTTGCCAAACACAGTACCATGCAGATCCTCATCAACTGCTTCAAGGTTGAGTGGATGGGAAAAAAATACAAACATCTGTCCCAGGGTCCAACCTGTGTCCCGCAATGCCATGGCCAACAGGTGCTGATTGATGATTGTGTTGCAGATGAAGTAAGGGACCCAGGTCCAGTACAATAGTAACATCCTCTGTAACTATGAACCTGTGATCCTAAGGAACCCCATGTGACATACATCAGGACTAGCTTGCTGTATCAAGGGGTATGCATGCTAGGTTACGCTGTCTGCCCCCGTTGTCCCTCACACACTGGTCCATGCATACCATGGCTACACAAAGGTGTCCATGTTGCCATCCCGCCATCTTGAGCTTCTGTAATGGCAGTAGCTCACCACGACTTACACACTCAGACACCTGGAACAGAAACAGAATAAGGACAACACTCAGTCAGCAGTACTAACAGCAATAAAGCATCATGCCACAAAGGTACATAGACTTTGATGCTTACGTATGACAACTGGCAACAGGCAACACCTTACAGGGCATAACACTACTACACTAGTCCCATTACCTGTTCTAGATTCACCCTGTGCATCAGACACATATTAGCATGTCCCTGCATCGACTGTATGGATAACAGGAATGTGGCACAGGTATCATCACATGCACAGGGTGTGGTATGGGGTTGGCAAAGGCCTAGACTGTGACATTTAGCTGAAATCATGTGTGTGTGTGTGTGTGTGTGTGTGTGTGTGTGTGTGTGTGTGTCTGGAGGGGTGCCAGTCAGCTGGGCCATGGAGAGGAGCTGTGTGCATCTGTTGGTGACCTGCATGTGACAGTGATGTGTGAGTGTGTGCATGCACACAGTCAAGCCATGTGCTAACCCTACACGAGGGTATGTTGGACAGCAGTGGAGCATACATGGCAGAATGTACAGTTCACCATCTCTGACCACGAACATGGGAAATGGTTCTACCAGGAGTGACACTGACACCACCATACCCAAGGCCAGATGCAGTACTGCTTCCTGATGGTGACCAGTGTCTACTGCCTCTGTGTCCCTCACCGGACTGCCCAGGACCATGTGCTCATGGCCTGCCATGTTGGACAGCACCCTCCCTTCATTGGTGCCGATGGTACTGCCTCTACGGGAGTCTGAGTGTGCAGGGCCACCCGGGCTCTCAGCTGATGTTGCTGACTTATGTCCACATGTCCAATGCCCTACTCCCACCATATGTTCAATCACAGATATTTGCATGTTTACGGACTGACAATGTCTCAGGCCATCTATCCACAACATCAGCAAAATTACATAAGGCATCACCAGTGCTGTGGAGGGAGTCATGCATGCCAGGCAGTGTTGCATGCATGCATGACTCCCTCCATGGCATGCATGCATGCCAGGTAGTGTTGCATCCTTGACCCTGAGCATCCATCTGGTGTACACTCCACAATGTGAGTGCCTCCATGAAGGACCGAAACATATGTCAGGTGACACATGCTGTGACTCCTCTTATAGGGGCTGGATGGGCAGAAGTCCTCCTTCGAGCACCCCTGCCAATCTGCCTGTGTGGGACCTCACCAGCTCTGTGGCTATGGCTAGAGTATACAGTCACAGATGCCATAGTTGCCACACTACCCTAAGTGCCACCACCCACTGACTGCCCAATATCTGTGGCTGCTGGGGACTGGGTATGTGTGGTCATACTGACCATGTGTGGGGACATTGGGGTGGAAGTGGGATGTCTACCAATGGGACAGATTTATCCCCCAACAACTCCACCTGTGCCTCACAATGGCCACCATCATCATCAGTGTCCGATGAGACACTGACATTAGGTTGTGAGGGGGACACACTCCAACAGCAATGGTCACCTGTGAGGGGAAGACAACATGACTACATTAATTCCTGCACTATATGTTTGATGATCCGCACACACACACATACATAGACACACAGGTGAGGTACCATAAAGGCATTACACAGACCACACCTTCTGACTGATGCCATGCACAACACACAATCAGACCACAACAGACACAATCTGGACAGGCCCTCAACAACATGCAGTGCAGCTATAGGTTCATAGGTTCATAGGTTCATAGGTTAGTACTAAGCTAACTGCCCTTGCGAGCCATTTTAAGCTTAGCCAATTATCCCTTGTGAGACTCAAACCCTGCACCTTGTGTTTGTAAGGCAAACACTGTAACCATTAGGCCACCCATGTCCAGTTAATGTTGCTAGTACTATACACATGTGAGATACATGAGAAGTTGGAGTATATGATGGACCTTCACCTAACACACAGTGCACCCTTGTACACAATAGCAATGCACACCTGTATAGCACAGTGGCTACACCTATACAAAACTATGTGGGAATATATTACAGCTCCTGCAACTATGCTACTGTGATTACCAATGTGATGCACTGCAGTGAACCCCACCACAAATGAACATGAGCAATATGGTTATGCTTAACAGATGTGTGCATGGCAAAGTGACAGCCCTTAACATGCCTAGGGTATAGGTGACCCATAACATGATAGTTCACACTCACCAGCTACAGGTTGATGTTCCCCAGCCACACCAGAAGTACCTGTGGAGTTGTGGTGGAGAGGTGTTGTCAGCACACACACATATGGCAATGGTACAGGATAATATGTGCATTTATCAACATGTACAGTACAAGTGACCTGACATATGCATACAGATATGCAGATCCTGCCATTATGAATGCTACAGTATTAATATGATGACCACTGGAGGCTTATCTGGATGGTCGTCAGCTGTGGACTCTGTCACCCACCTCCAAAACATATGTACTGATGCTTTCCTGTGAGCTGCTGGCTGATGTTAGGTTTGCCAGGAGCTCCTCTATGGCTGAGAGTGGTGGTTGTGTAGCAGGCCCTCCCCCTGTACCAGCACGATCCCTGGCCACAGCAGCGGCCCTTTGCCGTGCATGGTGTATGAGATCGATAGCACAGTGTTAGATCTGTTCATAGCGCCTGTCCCAGTGGTCCACATTATTCACTGTTGCTACTAGGTCTGCCCACAGGGCAGCACGTTGTTGCTGGTTATGGTGGCTCCTTGACAACAGCATCTGGTGATAGAGTCTCAGCACATCGATAATTGCAGCAGTCTCAGCTTCTGAGAAGGCTGGGTTGTGTCTTCTGTACATTCCACCTGAAAGACATGAACAGGGGAAGACATCACAAGATTGCATACATTGCTCACTATTATGTACAGACCATGCACATCCACTTTTGCCAGCACTATCCAGTACTAACTCCCACATCATATCCCCACCATCTACCAACACAGTATGTCTATGGGTATTGGCAACAAACTGGCAATACATCATGCATTGCCCCCCTGATCCTGATGTTTCATGCTACTTGCTGCATGTGCTATGAGGTGTTGCACTGAATGTAGCTGTTGCACCTATTACTGCTTGGTCATAGGCTGTCTACGTGGTCTGCTGTGGTGTCAGCCTCCTACTGTAGTAGTAATCACTTGGTCTGTTGGTCCACCCCACATATCTCCCTGGCCTTCCTCCCACAGATTCTGGACTATATGGGCAGACAATGTCCTACAGTTTCCTCAGCCAGTGTGGTTGATATTGGTGTCCTGGCACTGTGTAGCACCTGCCACATGTACACGGATGGACAGACATCTACAGACACCAACGAACACACTGTGTGAGAGATGCAATGATTGTAGGAACCTGCAGTCCATGCTCTCTGCCTGTCAAGGCTGCATATCTGTCCCCAAACAGGTTGTCAACACAATCAATACACCTCACCCAACAACCACACCTACACAACACACACACACATCTGCAGTGGTTCTAAACATCCACATCCACAAACAAAGGGGATCTTTGAGGCCAAGCCACACATGAATGCCACAGACATACATAGTACATACCACACATGGCCACACACCTGTGTCCCACAGCCATGCAGGTGTGAGCCCTTTTCAAACATATTACACATAGGGGACTCCAGTGGAGACACAATGGTGTGCTTCTGACCTGACTGGGTATGTGGATGGTCACAGTTACTTTTCTGACAGTTGACAGACTTGGCCATATTGCATATGTACTGCTGTTTCCCACCAACAGGTACTGTAATGGGTCTGTCACTGTACATGCTGGTGTGCCTGACCTTACATGTACATCCATGGACTATATGCAATGAGACATGAGTGAGCAAAGTGGTTATGTGTCCCAGGTAGGTATGTCCCTAACCTTATGAAGCATTCTGCTGTCACCCAGATGGATGCCGCAATATGATCAAAGAATTATTGCCCTTAAAATGTGCACATTTATCCTGTGATATTCCAAGGGTTCCAGTACCTGTGCATCTTGGATGATATGGTATACAGATCACGATGCTCTGCAGGAGAGGCCTCCATTTGTCTTCAATGGTCCTCATGCAGCTGGCAGTGCTTCCCACCAGCCACATAGTGACTGCATTAGTAACATTGGTGAGTTTATCACTACCAATATATACAAGTCTCAGTACAGCACACATTGAAGGCCATGCTGCTAAATGCTAGAGGTGTACACATGACTTTGCCCTCATTGCAAGCAGTCATACCCTGGGAACAGCAGACATCTGTGCACTCACACAGACCATGGTTCAAAGCTGCAGAGAGCACCCCAGCCTTACATGGTCAACCATCCTATCATACTTGCAGAAAGCAAAGTGTAGTCGGTAATGCCATGGGACATGGGGTTTCTGTATATATGAGACACCTCCACACTGTACAGGCAGTAAGATGCACAGGGGACACTGCACGAGCAGTCCACCATTGCTAAGATAAAACTATGCAAATCAGAGATAGGTACCAGCCAACAAATGTGACCAGGATGCACATTCTGCCTTTATGGACCTCATCAACTGTATTAGGAGTCAGGTCTGTATCCTGATCCTGGGTCAGTTGAACGAACCTAACATACACTGTAAGATGTGCCCATGCCAGCACACAAATGACCAGGAAGACATCAATAGTGGTTGTACAAACACTTTGGTGCAGCCAGGGGCTACCCCCACATGAGGTGAAGGTGTATTGCAGTTGACATCACACAACATGGGTTACCATTACAGCATCCCTACAGTGTCATCCTCCATGGCAAAACAACCATCATACAGTCACATTTGCAGTCACCATCTCCCACAATATCCAACTAGCTAGGCTCAGCCATATGTACATCTCCAACATGGAATACATTCTCCTGAAGGGGTTTACACAGCCTCACAGCCCCCAACCTCCCATTCAGGACTGGCACCAATATGCACACATACACACAAGCACTATATGTACATTTGTACAGTATACATACATATAGTCAGGTATACCCAACAGGCTTACATCATCCTCTGCTAGGATATGTACACCTGCCTGGTGGACATGTGTAATACATACTGTTCCTAACAAGGATGACATACCGTCATCTGTGACAAAGTATGGGCCGGTGCCCATTCTGGAGCAAAGTCGCCTTAGTGTGTACATGAGAATGGAATCGGTCCTGCAAACTGCACAACAAACACAGCACTTACATTGTCTACATCCACTACAGACAGTCATCTCCTCGATTGCATATATGTCTGCAACAGCACAGGTAGCGGCTGCTTACTTGTGATGCACAAGGACACTAGCTATACCAGTGCTGTCGGTATAGCATACTGGATGCGTGACAGAGTTGGTGTAGGCATCACCACTTGTGTTCCATATCAGTATATCAGGATATGCACAGTATCTGCCCTGTCTCCTATATGTGGGGAACAGGTCACCACTGCCATGTAATAGTCATGCTATATATCTGCCATGGGAGCCTATCACATCAGAGGATGCGTCCTACCTGACCCCAAGCATAACCTTGCAACACCATAAGGATCTGTATTGAAAGGAGGACCAAGTACTGCCTTTGTCCCATCTGTTTGAGGGATGACCACTGTCACCACTTTACACTAAGGTGGGACATCCCCCACTCAGTCACATGATAGACCCAGCAGCCTAACGAGGCTATTCTGCAAGGCCATAGCACAGTTTCAAGTGAACCCCATTAACAAGGACATGTGTGACCTGGACACACTCCATTATGCACACTTAGGGTTTGTCAAGGAAGGGTTCATGTCTGTTACACTCAGGTGACCTTGATGACACAGTCACCAAAGCTGTGGACGGGGGGGGGTGACACTGCAAAATGCCTACCTTGAGCTGGACAAACTATGTGACAGTATAGCCCATATGGCCATCATAGATATAACATGGCCAAGTATGCATCACACCATATATTACCATAAGGGTAGCACACCAGTGCACTGACACGACCCACCTATTCCAAATAGGGAAATGCACCACAAGTGGCTCACCCATAAGTAGATGTGTAACCTGTTGTTCCATGTTTGGGCCTCTGTTATGCATGATGTACACATCTGAGGTGCATGTAACACCCATTAGCCTATGTCCAACCATGTCTGCAGATGACTGCATGTGTTATGCCATCACCGGATTCCCCAGTGATGTGGACATGACCATTGCCAGACACATGCAGTCTGAACCCCTATGGGGAGAGTGACATATTATGCATCCTAGGCATGCAATCAGTCATGAGTCTGATGTGGGCACAAGTCTTTGGAAACATGATATGTCAACACAATATTGCTTCCATTCTAAGATAACCTTTCTACATGGCCCATTTCATACATAGGGTATGTCATCATGGGGCATGGGGTATAAACATCCCCACACCCCCCCAATGAGGACCATTAATGTCCATAATTCCCTGTTCATCATTCACATCACACAACACATGCAGCAGCTGGGGATATCACAGAGGTTCCCCAACAGGGAATACCAGGCCATCAAACATCTACCACACGATAGGCCATAAGGCCAATCCTCTACCCGGTTTCATACATAATCCTTATGGGTGACCTCAGTTGGCATGCAAAGCACTCATGGACTTCACATTGCTGGGACTGCTGCATGAGTGCAAGTCACGCTCCACTCTGTTAACACACACACACACACACACACACACACACACACACACACACACACACACACACACACACACACACACACACACACACACACACACACACACATACACACACCCTCAACCTCAACCTAGTGTGTGACATGAAGTGGCCTTGTTGGCAGCTCAGATGTGTGTCCCACACAATCAGCCTGTGGTAGAATGGGCACCCTGTCCACATCAGGCAGTGTAGCTATTTACACCTTTGCAGGTGTTGCCTGGATAACTGGATGATTAACTGCACACACACCCTTGGGATACAGCCTGTGTCCCTGTTGGATGGGGGCATTGGGTGCTGCCTTGCACACACATGGGCTAACATGTGGCCTAGTCATATGGCTGCTCAGGGCCCATAGCCTAGTTATGTGATATGGCACCAGGACTAGCAGATATGGCCTGAGTGGTGTGACAGACTGTGTTGTTATGTGTCCACACCCATCACTGTCATCGACTGCTGGGTGTCCCCTATGGGCAGCATTACTGTACCACATCATCCAACCTACATCTGAAAAATAGGTGAGTGGTACTACGAGTGCATGTGGACATTCCAGCAACATCTGTGCTGCAAAATAACTGAGAGCAGTGCATATGTGGTGTAGGGTGTCCTCCTCATAATTGTCTGACATCTGCAGTACTGGGATGTTTGCAGAATATGCACATGTGCCTCATAGATGTAGACCCACTGCCAGACAAATGTGTATTTCTGGACACCGGTTGGACAATACGTGGTAGTTGTCCCCAGAGTTTGGGGAATGTGTCTGTAGCATGGCATACCTCTGGCAACACAGTAATGAATATCTGGTACTGTATGCATTCCCTTACATTGTATCCTCAATATGTATGTACTGCTGCTGAGCCAGAGCCAGTGTCCCCCAACTACTAGTACAGACAACCTGCTGTCCTGCTGCAGGGAGTCATCAGGTATGCTAGCCATAGGTGTCAGGCAATCAGATGCAGGTGTATAGTACACAGTGATCTAGCCAGAGTACCTCATTAATGGTGAGGGACAACTGTACAATCTTTGAACTAAGCCTGTATGACATTCACAAACTGAGAGGGGCTCACTGACAGTACATGATCTCATATGCTGGCTGTATCCACCAGTTCTTACTGTCAGTATTGTACAACAGACAATAAAATTTGCAGTCATATGTGAGCTGACCATTGCTGGGGTGATTCAGGGGCCAGAGCTGTAATCTATGTCACTGCAGACAGAGCCATAAGGGATGGCCGTAGGTGGTGGACAGCAGACTAACAGCAACATGTCAGTCCAGGCAATGCTGTGGAGACCTACAGTTTAAATTCTTATTTACCATGACTGCATCCTCCCATCTGCATTCCATTACATGCTTCATTCAATGACATACCTGGTGTAGTGCTGTACACCTTTGAGTGAAGAAATCCAGTTGTATCCTAGAGAATCACAGTCTGTCTTCATGAATAATGGGTCAGACCTGTTTACCATAGGCAGCAGCTTGCCTTTTGTAGGTAATGCTCATAAACAGGTGATTGCCTGTGCACCAATCTGTGACTCCCACTTGCTAATTGCATCCAGAACAGCTGGGTTGTCCTTCCATTAGCCAGTGGCATGGCAACACAGTGCTATAATTAAGGACTTCATGTAGGCCTTGCCCCTTTTCCTGGCCTGTGAGGAGGACATTATTGAGGTGTGGATGCTACAGCATCAAGGACAGTAGGTAGAAATACTGTCCACTCTTTGAATTGATGTGTTATGTTGACAGTTTTGCATGCTATGGCTGGCCATTGTTAAAAGTCTTTCAGATTCTGTAGCAGTGTACTGTTGAACAATGTGTGTTGGGATCAGTAAGGAGACAGGCAAATGTGAGTGTCATAGATCCTTTTTATCTGAATCTGCAGGCTGCTACAGTTGATGCTGTTCTATCAGCTGTGTATGTTTGTAGGGGGAGACTGTAACACATGACCCTTTCACATGAGCACCCCCCAACCCTTGATGTATGGGTGTCTTGTGGATGCTGTGGTCTAGGTGTTTTGGAAGGTATGTTAGGTCTGTAGCAGGTAGCTGGACACACTGCTGGATGTGTAGCAGGCCTGTAGCAGGCTGCTGTATTTTGGCCAGGAGTCCAACTAGGGATTGTAAAGACATAGGGGGGACAGCAAGCTGTTACTGTCAGTAAGGGAGTGGTGTCAATTGTTCTGTAACATCATGGCCTGGTTGAGGATACCTATAACAGTCCAGGTGAAGCATGTGCCTCTGATACATATGTTATGTAATAGTGCCATCCAGAGAGTGAGAGGCGACATTTAGAACACATGTTCATAATTGTGAAATGTGTCCGACCCTGCAGGCCTTTCACATACTACTGTGGGTGGCAGTGACTGTTGTGGGAGCAACCAGTTTTGCTGGACATTGCATGACTAAGTTATTCCTGTGTTGTGTTGATATACATGTAATTGTTGTGCCACAGACTGGGCTGTATGCCAAGACTGTGGGTGTCAAGATGTGACACATGCTAGAAATGCGACAGATAGATTATTTATAATATATTAACAATATATATTATATATTAATAATAATATATTATATAGATCATAATCATATATCGTCATATCATATTATAATAATATATATAATATGGCATATTTATAATAATATATTGTATTATGTCAGGTGTATTTGTAAGACATATGTTCATACATACAGTGTGTTACACATGACTGGCATGGACACGTGTTCAGATGGGTATGATGTGTGACACTGAGCTATCTGTCATGGTTTGTCATCCCACTGTGCACTGCATTGCTAGTATATCAGCACACAGAATAGGTTTTATGACAACCCTGCCATAAGTAGGGGGCACAACTGTGTTCCTTCAGCAACAGTCTGTGCAGTTGTCAGCTGTACCTGATATTGTAGGCGTCCCGTACATAAAGCAGCAGCAGCATTTATCTGTCTGTGTACTGGTTTGTTGTCTGCATCAGGGTTGGCATCTTTTGAAATGCACAAACTGGGACATTTTTGGTACAAACATCAGATTTTGCAGGCCAAAACATACCCACAGCCAGTACAAAGGATAGATCTTCACTTTTTTTCCCTAAATAAAAGCTTCTTCTTGTAGCATTTTAGTTGATTATTCTCTTTCTGATAATGTTTAGGTGTTTCAGATACAGAATAACTGTTTTATGCAAGTATTACATAATATATAGGGATAACTTTTGTCCTAATCTTAGAGGACATTAGCCATTTTGTCAACTTTTTGGCAGGACACAACTGCCCAAAGAGGGACTGTCCCTCACAAAGTGGGACAGGTGGTAATCCTAGAAAATGTACACTGTGGTTTGTCCCAGTATATATAGGAGTAGTGTGTCACTGGCAATTAGGATATGTTTGTAAAAACGACTTATTCTCCATCACTCAGTTGTCCTACTGGTGTAATGCACTATGTTGTAGTTGATAAGGTCCTGGGTGCAATCCTTGGCAGCAGTAGCTTTTTTTCCCTAATGTTATTTCACTGTACTGCATGATATATTTAGAAAAAATGCATTAATTCCCCAGAGCTACATTGGTGTAGTGGTACATTTCTCTGGCTGTAGTTCCGAAGGTCCTGCGTTCAATGTGTGGCAGTGGTGTCTTTTTTCCCTACTGTTACAAGACTACTGCATGATATATTTACAAAAGCAGTACTGAGTCCCCACAGCAAGTTTGGCCTACTGGTGCATTGCTTTGACTTTTGTGCACAGGGTCCTGGTTTCAATACTTGGCAGCAGTGTCTTTTTTTCCCTAATGTTATATGACTGTACTACATAATATATTTCTAAAAGCAGTCTTAATTCCTCACAGCTGATTTGGCCTTGTGGTGTGTTGCTCTGACTGTAATGCACAGGGTTGTGGGTTCGAGACTTGGCAGCACTGGTTATTTTGTTGTTGGGCAGAGCAGTGCCTGAATGAGACAGAGTGATTAAAGCAGTTTTAAGTGAGTTTGTGCGGTTATGAGTGCTGCAATGCCAAGTGGCACTTATGTCTGCTTAGATTTGCTAAGCATTGCTTATCCCCACTTAAACTCGTGCTATTTCCAAAAAAAAAGAAAAGAAAAAAGGGTGATAGGAAAGTGGTGAAATGGGGGCAAGCAGGGGGAAAAGCATTATGAAAGGCAGCTAGGGATGTGCAGGATGGGTGTAGGAAAGGACCATAGCTCTTCATTTCTTGTGCAGTAACAGCTGTGCATGATGTGGACAATTTGGAATTTAGAGCCTCACACCACACAGGGAGGGGTGTGGGTGACATAAATTTGATTAATTCATGGGGAAATTGATTAATATCAGTGTACATGGGAGAAACATGGAGAGCTATATATGAGACAACATTTTTTGGGACAGATGCCCCCTTTTTTTTCTTTTCAAGGTGAGAGTGGGATATTGGGGAAGGGTTGTAGGTTCATTTGGGGAGATAAGTTGGGTAGGAGAGGTTGCTTTTGCAGACAAGCAAGACAGACAAGACAGCATACAGGGGTGGTGTATGACACATGAGGGGGGGTAAACACCTTGGATGGGGAGGGTGGCTGGGAATCGGAAGACCAAGTGCCCCCAGATGGAAACAGTGGGACTGAGGTCTCCACCCATGGGCAGTCACCACTTCATGGCCCAGAAGGTGGCTGTGCTTGAGGCTGGACACCAGGGCCAGCCTGCCTCTCAAGGTGTGCCAGTCTGCCTTCTATCTGGCACACATGGTCATCCAAGTCTCACTGGATGACCATACACACCATATCTCGGAACTGTTGTGTGGTAGGGACATCTCTGCACCTGCCTCGGGGGGGGGGGGGGTGACAGGCCCTATCCCCTGAGGAGGTTCCACTCGAGGGTGGTGCAGGACCAGCAGAGGAGGCAGCTCCAGGTTGGGTCCCAAAAGTGCTGGGACCTGGTGCCGAGGCCAGAGGAGGCGGGACAGGCGGATATGCTGGGATCTGCCAACCCAAACATGCTATAATGTTCAGGTTTGTCAAAGCATATTGATTAGTCATCAACAAAACATTTCAACGTTAGTTATGCATGCATGCATGGGTGTTCCAATTAACCCAGAACAATAGAATTACATAGCATACGGAACACATTGTAACAGCATGCCAGAAACAGTTATGGCAACAAGACAATAACAGTGGAATTTCAGCAAGGTATGTTAGTATGCAACCATTGAAATATATGAACCATAATACAACACAAGGCCCAACATAAGTTTTTCAGAACAATATACATGGAAATGAAGCCATACCCATAGAATAACAATAATAATTTGTACTGCAGATAAAGGAGTGGTGGGAGACAAAAACATTCCATTAACAACTGTATAGGCTATATTGTTCACAACAGTACTACTCAATACTCTACAGATCTGCCCTTACTTTATATTTACATGTGCCCTATAGCTTCTGTAGCATGTACATACCTCTCAAGCTGTCAACATGGAATGGTATGGGCCCAGCTGTAAGAACTATAGGTACATAACTACAGGGCACTTGTACATGTCAGCGTAACATATATGAGTAACAAGGGGTACCCTGCACTGATATTGTGTGAGTGTGTTACTGGCATACTTCAGTTGGAATTATGTCTATGTCCAAGGTTAATGGCAACAGTGATCAGTAGCCATGATAGCGTGACACTTAAGAGGCAAGCATCGGCCACAGTGCATGGTGTATATACCTAACCTGCTGTAACTTGCAGGCATGAGTTTGGACTGTTAGCACACATTTGCACATGCACGTGGCATACAGCCGTACCAACAGTAAAAAATGTCAGTGGTCTAATTCAGTTGGAATACTACTCTACTGCCTTACATTTTATTAAACTGAGTGCTATCAACTTGCTGAGCACTGCTGTTAGCACACTAGTACATCTGGACACTGTTTATTAGTATACCCTTCATACAGCTATTACAAACATTTCTTTACATGTAAGCTCTGTGGAGAAAATATCTGTTATAAGTGCATGACAGTTTCTACAAATAGGCAAGTCTACTTGTCTGCAACTATAAATATATGTTAGTTCCAGTCCTTGGATTCAAACCCTGGTCGGTGTGTGCAAAAATGAACAACATATCTACTTCTTCTCACACTGAGTTACTGGGCCACTGCTGTGGGCTGCTTGACTGGATTGTGCCTAAAACTCACTTGCTTACAAAGTCAATCCTGGTAATATCAGTAGAGTGTCACAGAAGACTGCAGTGACAGTTGCACATACATGCATTAGATTCATTCATGACAGAGATAGTTGAACTGTGTATTAATACTTGGAATGCAGGTGTACACATTTAATCCCTAGTGGATGTGAATATGTATGATCTGTATAGACCATAGCAGGGTGCTGGGTTGCATACCCAACCAATATACATTTGCACATCGTATATTTACAGTCTCCACCTATTACAGCCTCATACTTGCCTGCAGCAGTGGACCTACATTCAGGAATACGTAGAGCTGAAATGCAAAGTTTAACAGAAGACAGTCCTGAGAGGAACATACTATAATACATTACACATTACTATTCAAGGTTTGGATCTTAATGCAGAACATATATAAAATTGCATTGTATCTTGTTTTACAGCTCCACATCTACACTTTAGCATAACACTTCTTTATCAGAAAAACTTTACTCAGTTCATGGTGTCATAGCCATATTTACTGTGGAGCACCTGTAGAATTGTATTTCTTCAACAACAGACCAGAATAAACACAACAATTGGTGGGAATAACTTTATTGAGGGTGACATGACACAGTGGTTTATTAAATTCAAAAGTCAGAATGCAGTTGT
This sequence comes from Protopterus annectens, assembly GCF_019279795.1. Classification (NCBI taxonomy): domain Eukaryota; kingdom Metazoa; phylum Chordata; order Ceratodontiformes; family Protopteridae; genus Protopterus; species Protopterus annectens. Next base: position 768,045,301 of record NC_056731.1, on the reverse strand, counting down.
ACTAGATATCCTCTAGATGATGAATGAATGTCAGTTATTACCGTCACGGTTTCAGTCACAGTGTATGTTTTTACAAGATGCTTAGTATTATTACAGTATATACTTATGTTATTCCTATACAGTATTGCTACAATATTAGCTTTCTTTCATCAATAGTAGCTTGTTTGATGTCTTCATCTGTATTGCACAGTACCTGGCATTACTCACTTATATCAATGTGGGTCTGGAACACATTTTATTGCAGTACACTCAAAACGCACTATATCTAATGTCAGTAAACAATGTACTCTTTCTTATTTATTGTACTATATATTGCAAGATAGATCTGTACTCACCACACTGTCAGTGCAGTCTCTCCAGGTGCCCCGCATGGGCCTCCATGTCGCAAGTCCTCTCCTCTGCAGCTGTAGGGGAAAAATACCATTATGCATACCTGTCTATCACATATTCAGGCTAGAATTTGGTAAAGTGATGGTTCATATACTTACAAACTACTGGAGCATTCCTGTCCCGAACATCTTAGATCCACTGGGCCAAGAGTGCCCCCTTTCTCTGCTTCAGGTCATCATAATGATGATGCACTGGTTCACCAGTACGGGGGAATCTAGTGGCACTGATGAGGTTGTGTGTCAGATGGTCCCAGACCTCAGACTTGTACTGAGAGCCCAGGTGCTGGCCCTGCAGAAGTCTGTCATCATGGTGTTCAACAAGGAGCTCAGCCATGACCCTGGACTCCAAAATGCCCCAGCACTGCACCTGGAATCATGCATCTCCAGCTCCTGCCATAGTTCATGCACAGGTCAAACTCCAACAGGTTCTGCCTGTATTCCTGCCTATGCAGCTTAAATAAGGCTGTTACCCCCCTTTGTTGCCATTGGACCATTTTCAAAAATGTTAAGCATGGCTCAGCAGTGCACAATCCCGCTAAGCTGAGTTGAGGAGTGCTTAAAGTGGCAAGGGCTTAGCAGTGCTTAGCGGTGCACAAATCCGCTTAGCTGAGCTGAGGACTGCTTAGAATGGAAGTGCTTAACAGTGCTCAAACTGGCTAAGCGGAGCTAAGCATTGCTAAGTATTGCTCAGACAAGTCCTGTTTAAGCATTTCTTAGCTTGGCTCAGCACTGCTTACCATGGTTTAGCTAAGGGCAAACAAGAGCTCTACATGATAAAATAAATATATATTGACATTAATTACTCATTATTGATACTTTATTGTTATGTGCTTGTGTTTTACTTTAATTACTGTACCTTGGTGTGTGACTGAACTGTATTAGACACTTGTGTTTAACTGGGGCTTTTCAACTCATATATCCACTGACATTGGGATTCTGGACCAGCTGCACTAACCTGGTTGACAAATATCAATAACTAGGGCAAAAAACCCAGACATATAAATAGAACTGCTTTCCGATGTAAAAGCTGAATGGCCTGTCTTGGTATTCAAACCATGCACCTACTACACACAAAGCTGTGATTCTAACCATTCAGCTAATTTGACTGTAAAGATTTCAACTATACATTTCTATATAGCTTTTCATTACATGTATGAACTGCTGAGCAACCCACTACACAAACATGCTTAAGCTCATGCTTAAACTTGAAAAAAAAAATAAAATAAAAAACAAATGTGACAGAAAAAAACACATTGGGACATTTATTTTCCATGCCGTACAGCATTCTGACAGTACAGGGGATGTGTTACAGAAACTGTAACACACCCTGTGTGACATAAATGAATAAAAAAATCATAACTGTCCGAGGACACTTTCTTTAATCTTTAACTGCCATATGGCACCTGAACAGTGCAGGGGGTTTGTTACAGACACTGTAACACACCCCTGTGTGAAATAACTAAACTACTGTATGAATAAGTGTCCAAGGATACTTTCTTTCTTGTTTTAGTGCCATACGCCACTTTCACATTGCAGGAGGTGTGTTACACACACACACACACACACACACACGCACACGGAGATGCGATCAGCAATCACAATTACTGTTATGATATGCTAGCAATGTAACACACCCCCTAGCACTGATTCAGTAACCGTGTACATGGTTCTCCCTCAACAGTGCACATTCATTAATATGCAAGGTGTGCTGCCCAGGGGGAGGTGTGGACATGGCCACCATGCACTCCATGTAGAAATTACACTGTTCCTACACAGAGTTTAATAAATCTGGGGAGAGTGTAGGTGTATGTGTGTGTGTGTGTGTGTGTGTGTGTGGGGGGGGGGGGTTGATTACAATGTGACACCTGTGCAAATGTGTGTATGTGGTGGGGTTGCAATGGTTGCACTGCATGCAAATGACGAGTTGGAATACATTGGCATGTCCACTATTTATGTATTTGCATATTTATTTATTCATTTGATAAGAATCAAAATTTCAAGTGGAGAAACTCATAACAGTAATTGTGATTGCTGATCGCATCTCCGTGTGCGTGTGTGTGTGTGTGTGTGTGTGTGTGTGTGTGTGTGTGTGTGTGTATGCGTACGCTCATGCATGGAGAGTCATAGTGGGTTGCAATGTATGTAATTAACAAAACTAGCTGAAATATGTAACTGTAGTGATTGCTAATTTATTTATTCATTTGATCAGAATTAGACATCTGAGGTATACAACATCATTAAAGTTACTGTAGTTGGTAGAACAACGGTGTGTGAGGGGGTTCAAATGCAGTACAAGTGCACCTGACAGCAAAGTGCTGAAA
>NC_056731.1:767955091-768037591 GCF_019279795.1 Protopterus annectens | reverse complement strand
ACCTCCCACTACTAATAGAAAAAAAAAAATCCACCCAAACTCAAGCCACACCACACATCCAAATAACCATCCAACCACTGTATCCATAGCCTTTCTAAGTGACAACAAACAAAACTCTTCCAAAGCAGTGTATATAGCATGAATGCATACAGCATCTGCAACAAAACTAAGGAAAAACCTGAATTCAAAATCACCACTCACACATCCTGGATTCAAACTCACCACCCTCACATACAAGCACTTGCAGAAAATGGTTAAAATTGTCCGTCAAAGATGAAGAAATACTCCCATCAGGTTACAAAATAATGAGAAATGACCAAACCACTAAATGTGCTGGACGGGGTAGCTAGCATGCTCCTTAGTGTCCCAGAAATAGCAATATAACCCAGAAAAACTCTCAAAATTTCATTCAGAAGAGCTAATAAAAACCTCCAAATGGAAACAATATTAGTACCATTGATACATATTTAACTGGATAACCATGTAACGCAGGAAACAATTCTTCTTGGTGACTCCAACATAGATTGGTGAAAACACTAGCACCTCCCGGTTAGTTATCAGTCTATTTAGTCTAACCTAAGGCATTAAATGTACAATAAGGTATGGTAAAAGCTCTGGCAAAGCTGGAAGTCTACAACGCATATTATCCATTAACCTTGAAACAATAAAACAGACTGCAATATTTCCTAATGAACTTAGTGACCTCCATTCAAGCTACATAATAACAGACTTCAGGGCTAGCACCAAAACTCTGTAAGATACCTTACCAACTTCAACAAAAACACTTTCATTGAAGCCATTAAAAACACTGCAAGTGAATCCCACAAAAACACTCCCAGTAGGTGATGCTGTCTCATATTTCAATACCACCTTCCTGCAAATTTGAAACCAAAAAAAGCTACTCTGCAATATAACCAGGTCAAAGTGATAACTGCACCCTGGCTAACATGAAAAACAAAACAATGAAAACTATGGATATTGCTTGGAATAAATGCCACAAAAAAGCAAAGAAAAGAGTTGCAAAAATTACTGACACCTGCCAAAATTGTACCCAAAACAGATTATTTTACATAAAAAGACTATTAAACAACAGCACAGATAACATATTCCAATAATCTGAAATTGATCTGTTCTGCTATATTCAGTCTCCTAAAGCTGGGTTTCAAGCCCACTCTAACCCCTTTCCCATCAAAACTAATGCCACCACAGCTTGCAGGCACAATGAGTACTTAATAGGTACTACCTGTCACATCTCTCAAAGGAATGTAGTTATATCTCTTCTCACTTCGATCTGTAGTAATAATCAGATAAATAACTTCTCACTCGAACCAGTCCCAGTTACTACAATAAAGAAAGACTTGAGCAAACTAAGGCCCACTATATTAGCAGGAGACAATGTTTCTGCAGAATATCTTAAATTAGGAGTAGATGGAATAAGCTATATGGTCTGTATATTAATCAATACATCATTACAAGAATCTTATATTGGCTCATAAGCATAAACTGCTTCTCAGCCTGAACAAGAGCAAAACTATGCTTTTTGGAACTTCACAGAAGATTCACAAAGCATGTCACTCTTTAATTATCCTTGACTTACACAACATAGAAACAATCTCCATCTTTAAGTGCCTAGGATTATGGCTTGATCAGTCTCTAAACGTCTGTTTTCACATGGACAGAGTGAGAGCAAAAATAAACCCACCCCCCCTTCTAGGTAAAAAAATCTCCCCTTTTCTATCTCAACCAGGCAGAGCAACCATTGTTAGAGGAGTTCTCCTGTTTCAGATAAAATATGTACTTCCCATTTTTGCATCTGTTTCAAAGAAAAACACCATCACATTCCAGACAATCTCCAACATCTGCCAATTCATTAGAAATTCACCCCTCTATGAGCATCACTGTATCATCCTAGAAGAACCCAAATGGCTATCCATAAAACAAAGAACGAACTTACTGTTAGGACCCCAACTCTACAAACTACTCCAAGTCCAGATGCTTAATCCCCTTGCTGCTAAACGTCATGATGAAAAAAAAAAACTCCTCATACATCCTGAGACTGTACTTACAAGCCATATCAACTCTTGATACCCCTCAAACCAAACTCCACAGCACTGCACGTGCTTTCTCCTCTTAGGCACATACTCTTTCTCAAGCTCTCCCCTATGACTTAAAGGGAATCGACACTTCAAATTCAGAATGAAACTCAAAAAAGCACCTCTTCATCCAAGCCAAATGCTCCTGCTTCCACACAGGACACCTCACCTCTCACATTGTTTTTATCACTTTTCCACTCGTCTTTTCCACTCATAGAATTACTAAGGCTTGACCCACTTTAGAAACTAATGTATGTTGTTTGTTTACTAGAATTTACATGTACAGTTTTTGGTACTTTTCCGTTATTGGGGCAACACTTTAAACGCAGTTGCAGAGCTCTGAATCCAGTGTCTTGTCATGTCTTTTGGGTCTTGATCTAACCAGGTGTGTGCAAAATATTTTAATGGATAATATTTAAGAAAGGAGGTGTGACTTCTACATTTTACACACACCTGGTTAGATTAAAACCAAAAACACATGAGAAGACTCTGGATTTGGAGCTCAGCGACTGCGTTTAAAGCGTTTCACTCTTAAGCCCAGCCGGACAAATCAGATAAAGAAAATGTAACCAAAACCCGGTAAAGCATAACCTTGGTAAAACACTGATAATATATGTTATATTAGGTACATGATCACTACTTTAACTCCTGTAGATTCTTTGTACTTCCTGACAATGTTTATTTCCATGGTCAGAGAAAGCCTTTTAAAGCACTAGCTGCCGCTTTAAAATAAATGCTTCACCGCTAACAGCTGTTTTATGATTCCAATTACAGCTGCCAGAAGCCAGATAACTGTAAGTAATGAAATTGTGGTTTTTGGATGATGTAAGTACAAGAGTTGTTGTAATGGGCTGCATGGTGTTTAAATTATGGAGAAATTCATTTCTTTGTACTTTTCTGTTATCGGAGCAATAGTTTAAATGCGGTTGCTGAGCTCCGACTCCAGTGTCTTGTCATGTATTTTTGTTGTTAATCTAAACAGGTGTGTATAAAACATTTTACTGGATAATATTTAAAAAAGGAGATGTCAATTCTAAATTTTACACAAGGCCAAAAGACATGACAAGACACTGGATTCGGAGCTCAGCAACCGCGTTTAAACTGCTGCCCTGATAATGGAAAAGTACCCCTGGTTTTCTATGTAACTAATCTGAACTACTCTGTTATTGCTTACATTTCTGCATTTTTTTAATTTGAGAAATGTTTTATATTTCACCTACACTGAGCTGGAAATTGATGAAATTGATCCATATTGATCAGTGCACTACTCTAGAAAACAAAAAAATAAATAAATAAATAAAGTAAATAAATAAATATATCCCAAAGAGAGGGAAAATATATTACACCAATACATAAAGGAGGTAGGGCCACCAAACAACCCAAATTACTCTTGAATCCCCCCAAAAACTTAATCAATCATATTTACCTCCAGTAGCCTCCCACTAGCTAGCACTGCACTAAATATAGTCTCATCAAACAACAACAAAATTATATCTAAAAAGACTTGTGAAACAGATGTATATAAAAAAAAACAAAGAAAAGAAAAATGGCTTAAAAAACACCAAGCTAAAACTTTAATAAATACACAAATGCACCTGGTAAGTGCTTTCATTCAGCATGAACTTCTTCAGACCAAGTCACAATACTACATTAACAGGCAATAAATAACGGAATCTAAAGTCACAAGATCAGTTAATTCAGCGCCTTAACCCTTTCCTTTTTAGAACTATTTTAAAGCTCTCTCTATCATTAATACCTTAAAAACACAAAAAGAAAAATATAGCAAAGCTAGACTTTCCACTGTGTGATACCTTAAACCTCTGTATAAGAGGCAGCATGGGATATATGCAAATTACCCTTTAAGGACCTCAGATGTTTCAGCTAAATGGCAATGCTGAATGTCCATGACGTTTTCTTTTACTTTTAAGTCTATTTATGGACAATTTCAGGCCAACAAAGCTAAACCCCTCTAGCCTTGGGCATGCACGTTTCTGCCTTCTTATGGCATCACCAGCACAGCATAAGAGGAATGTTTGACTTTTGGAAACACAGGGTTGTCGTACCCAGCTGACACTCATTGTTTTTATCATTAATACTTTGAAAAACACATGCATTCAGCCTGACTTGCCAACAATACTGCTTCCAGTCAAGGTCATCCTCAGCACCCCACCTACACTCATAGTTTTTAATCTGATCAGTCACAGTAAAAGAAACTTTATTATTATTATTGTGTAAATGTCATGAAAGAACATGCCTGGCCAATGCATTAGCAGTATCCTGCCTATCAATAGCTCTCAGGTGTTCATAAATCCTGAAATAGACACCTAGTGGTCCTTCCTATATAGAAGGCAGGACAAGACCCACACAGCACTAAATAAACTACATATCTGGACATACAGTTAATCCTTCCTGCCATATTAAATTCATAATTCCTTGCTGGTGTTATAATTTTGGAAGCCTGTAAAACATATGTGCAATAATTACAATTACCACATCTAAGCAACCCCTTTAAAACACACTCATCTAAAAATACCACTTTTTACTTTATAAAAATGTTCCTTGAGATTTTTACCCCTTTTGGTAACAAAAACAGGTGCCTCACCTAAAACTTTATGAATATCCTGAAAATTAGACAGAAACTTCCAATTATTAATAATTAGCTTTTTAATACTATACTCATCAATGGAATTATTTAACATGCAAGCCAGTGAAAAATCCTTATTGTCCTCTCTAACATTAACACTTTTGTTAACCAACTCAACACTCTCATGCTGTCCACTCTCACTTTGTGACAACACTCTATTAAATACCCTATCTAACATATCAACAGGTATCCTCTTTCACTAAACCTGATTTAAGCACTTCACATTCTGCCTCAGAATGACCAAGTTACTCGGTTAACCTGCTAATTCTATCAAACTGACTACTGACAATATTATTCTTAAGTCTAAAGCTGTGCATAATATTATAATGTAAAAAAAATATTACTCTGTACAGGCTTTTTATATATTTGGTACTCAGCTTATTACCTTTCTTGTACACACTCAAATCCAGGTAATTAACAGACTTTCTATCGAAACTGAATGTAAACTTCAAAAATTCAGACACTGAATTCAAATACTGCATGCACAATTGACAGGTCACTTCCATTCCCTTCCAAATAAAAAACAAATCATCAATAAATCATTTATAAACAACAACATTACTAAAAAATTCAGTCATAAATAAATTCCTTCTCCCAACCCATCATAAAAACATTGGCATAACTGGGGGCCATCGCTGCCCCCATTGCTACTCCATTAATTTGTTTATATACCACATTATAAAATTCAAACAAAATTATATGATAGGATGACATCCAAAATACTAATTATCAAACTTACTTTATTCAACACAAAACACCCAGACATATGAAGCACTCTTTCAACCATTTCTAAACCCACATCATTTGGAATCACTGTATATAAAGACACAACATCAGCCATAACTAACCACACATCATCCTCAATGGTAAAGCCCTTAATAAATCTACAAAAATCAAAATAATCTTTTACATAAGAATCGCCTCTAACAAATAATTTTTGCAAACATTTATCTACATAGATGGCCATGGATTCAGTTTTACTACCACTACTAGCCACAATGGGCCTAAAACTAACCATATCCAAATCCTTATGAATCTTGGACAGACCAAAAAACCTGCCTAGCTTAGGATTCTAAATACATAAAAAGTCCACCAAATCCTGTTCTATCCATCCTTCCACAAACCAATCTTCAATTAAAGCATCTATTAACCTATAAGCTCTACTCACATCAGTCAAATTAACTGTAATATAAAAATTTATTATTACTCAACATATTGACCAAACTCTGGCAAAAAAAACCTGTAATCCATGGCCATCACGTCATTTCCTTTGTCTGCCTTGGTGACATAAATATATTTATTACATTTCAAATCATGCAAGGCTTTCCTTTCCCTTTCTGTCATATTATAAAAAGCATTAGCACTTTTCTTACCAAGTAAATCCCACACTTCTTTTTCACAAGTAACCAAAAAGGCCTGTAGCTCTGGGCTTAAATGTGGATTAAAAGTGCTACATTAAACAAAAACAGATTATTTTTTCTTAGTTGGAACATCATTAAAAAAAAAAACATTTTAAATTAAGTTTCCGAACATAGTCCCTTAAAGAATTTATTGTTGATATTAAATCCACCCTAGCAGAGGGCACAATTTTTTTGGAAATCACCTCCTTGAATCTCTGTTCACAAATGACTGTTCCATCTTCCATTGTTCTTGAGTAACGACCTCTGTTGGCCTTTCCATTATAACGATTGTTGCCTCTTCCCTAATGATTTCCTTCTACCTTTCTCAGCATCTGCATAACTATTTGCGACCATGTCCTCTTTCCAGTGCCCCTATCCTACAGTGTATATACATTTTTGTTCTATTCCAGTAGGGTACACTGTGGATACATCTTTAAGCTCAGCATTTTACAAATCCTTTTCAACATACATATTTGTACAAATCTAGTTTGATATACACATAACATACAGTTCTAATAAGGCTGTAACACAAGGACCTTACATGAAGCATGTTGACATTCAAAAATGACACATACCCATTTGCAAAATTCCAGACAGCTGTGCTGGCAGTATCTCTTGTTGTCACACTTCTATATAAATTATGTTGATATTCACAAATAACATATAATTATTTACATAATTCCATAGAACTGGGCTGGCAGTATCTTTTTTCATGACAGCCACTTAAAAAGTAATCTCAAAAGTTAATTTGAACATCAGAAGATAAGACCAACTTTTTCAGGCTTTGTTATCTGCTTATCATATTCCTTTTGTGTTAAACCAAATAACCCTGATTTCCCTTGGGAATTCTAGTGTAAATTATCACCTTTTCTGTAAAAAGTTTTATTTTTCTGTCAAATGTGTTTACTGAGAACTGTGGCTAGTGGGTCTATAATACATTGTCGAACTCACAGGAGTTCAAACGATGTAATATCGAACCATGAAGTTTGAAACCCAAGAATTACGAAAACACAGAAGAGCAATTTTTTTTCCCAGGGAAAAAAATTGCTGTTTTGGTACAAAAACAATAAAAAAAAAAAACCACTTGAAACTTAAACGAATGTGGGGGGCCACCCCTACTTAAATATACCAACTCCGAAATCACACCACAGTGGAGGAAATAGCAAAGCCCCAAAAACGGCCCACCAATTTTTTTCCCTGGGAAAAAAATTAGTGTGCCACGGCTTTGCTATTTTCGTATTTTGAACATTTGGGTTCAATATGACAACGTTCTGACTTCTGTGAGTTTGACATTATAATATAGACCCGTGGTTAGCATGCCTGGTGTTTGGCATTAAAAATGTTACGTCAAAGATTAACTTTTATATCAAGAGATACAACTGACTAGGCTCTGCTATCACCATATCAGACACCATTTGCAGTTAACAGGCAGCTTTGGTTCCCTGTAGGGATTCCAATGTAACGTATCAATTTTTTGTGGAAAAAAAGTCTTACCTTTCTGTCAGTTGTGGTTGGTGTCTGGGGCTAGAATGCTTGGTAGTTGTCACTAAAGAAACTGACCTCAAAAAGAAACCTTTCAGTTAGGAGGTAAGACAATCTCTGCAAACCTCCACTATCTATTTGATAGACATTGTTTTGTCTAGCGCTTAGACTCGAGTCCTGGTAACTCCAACACTCCTTCCCCAAGCCACATGAAGAGAAAAGTTATCCTGGAGGCTTTGGCCTTTATGCTGGCTTTCCCTTCACCTCACCCTCTGATGAGTGACTCCACTGTGATCAGATTGTTTACTCCTTGGGCTGCTCATTCTTTCTCTTGGTCCCTTTGGTGAGTTCCTCAAGAAACCACAAAGGACCAGGAGTAAGCATGTACTCTGTTACTGTTCAACTGTTCTCTACAGGTTAAGGAGAACCACTCATGATGTCATTGGGGAAAAGGCCTGGGGATGCTCCTTTGGTAAGCTGCTATAGAGAGCTTCTTTCCCAGGAAGAAACTGTCCTTCAAGACTCTATTTTCTCTGGGAGGCGACACCCACAAAACAGATAATCAAATTAAACATTTTCTTCTCCTCTTAGAGTTCATAAGAGAAGTGGCTAAACTTTATGAAGGATTATTTTTAAGTCTTTAGGTATCTAACTGGGAACAAAATGAATTTCCTGAATCCCACTAACTATATTATGTCATGTTACAGGTGGGTTTACTTCTTCCTATAGCTGTTCCTCCTTTGTTGACAGCCATTGGAGATGTTTTCCTTGCCTGTAATTTTCCTGACAGTCAGCCACTTGCTTCAAGAGAGCCTAATAAATTAGATAATAATGACCCCAGACTCACAATTTTCTTTTTTTCTTCTGAATCTCTAAAAATCTGAAACAGAGATTGATTGCTGGCTCACTTTCTGCAGTGTCTAAGAAATCTCTATATTCCTTAGTATCTTCTCTGCCTTAAGATTATTAACCATTTTTGAATTGTACTTGTGACAGTGCTAATAGTGTTGTGTTAAATGTTATGAAGACCTACCTAGCTACATCATCAACAAAGCTAAGATTCTGAATGCTTACCTGGATAAAGAAATCTTTATAGTTCTACCCCTGCTGAGTTGCTTAAATCCTTTGATGTAAGGGGAAAGTTAATTCAGGGGGTTAACCATATTTTAATCCTCCTTGTAAAGTATAAAAAAGGAGTACTCCCAAAATGAAGGACTATCTAAAATAACAGACTGACTATATGCCCCCTCATCTACTTTCCTCTTTCCATCCTGGCATTCCTGTAAAGCTGTCCCAAAGTCTAGGAGTTTACTTTTCTTTGTATTACCAGATTATTTTAGCCACTGGGCCATTGATGATCATTCTGAAAGGTAACAACTGGCAGAATAATTACTTTCTTCTCTTCTAGGGATTCTTCTTTTCACAACAATTCAAACCTTCTCTTGGTTATCTGCTAATTTTTGTTTTAAAAGATATTTATCATCTCATTTTAATTCTAAAAAAATAAAATTATTTTAAGTGCCAGTTTACATATTCAGCTTGTTTTGTCCTTTGGTGGGTCCAGAGCTCCAAGATGTTTTCTTCAAGTGTCTGCATGGCTCTAGGAATAGCCATTGCAGGTTGCACAGCATTCTCATGTTTCTGCTTGGAGATTACTGCTTTATTTTAGCAGACTCTTTCATGAGTTGTCAAGAATCTTTTGCAAAAAAAAAAATCTCTATCTCAGACTGATTTTTCAGGTGAATACAGGGAAGACTTCTATCATTCTGTCTCGCAAGACAGTGATTTTGAGATGTATGATCCCGTAATGGATTTTCTTCCTTAGTACATACAGAATTATAGGATTGTATTGCCTCTTTTATAACGATTCCTGTAATCAGAGTTTACATAAGAAATACTCATTAGTTCTTCAAATCAAGCTCCTTTTTTTTCCATTTCACTTTCCAAAATTTGGGATTTCTGAAAATGTGATTTATTCTAGTTTATGAAATAGTTGTCTTTCTCTACTCTCTACCCAGGTCTCCTTTTATTCCTTTACAGACCCTACTCAGTCTGTAACCAAAGTTGCATCAGACTTTGTAGTGGGAGCTGTGTCCTAGGTGGTCTAAGTCCATGGCCTGTAGAACTAACAAGACAAATTTGAAGAACATAAATGTAATGAATGCTCTCAAATTTCTGAACTATCTTGAGCTACAGGCCCTCTTTTAGTAATCAGTGACAGCAGCACATTGAAGAGATACATAAACAAAAAGGGGGATCAGATCCTACCTTCAATGCAGAATAGCTATGAGAGACAGGGTCCAGTGATTTAATACTATCTTTTCCACCAGGCTGACTATATTCATTCAGAGCATTGCATTATTAGACAAGCTCACCTGGCTCAAGACAGACCCTAACAATCAGAAGCTACTCCTGGTGGTCTTCCAGGATATGTTCCACCTTTGATGAACTCTTAAAGTAGATCTGTTTGTCTCCAGTCACTCACAACAAACTGTTTTAGGTCTTCCTGCTCACAGTCCTGGAAGACAGTTGTCTGTTTACTTTTTTTCCCTTTTCTCTGATAACCAGAGTTCTTCGCCACATGCAGAAAGAGTCTCCAGGAATAATTGTGGTGACTCCGTAAGTTATTAATTCTAATGGTGAATCATTCCTGTCTCCTTTTCCTCAAAGACTGATCAAATTCTTCCTTCATTCCATTTTATAAATCTTCCTGTTTCTTCCAGCACTTGTGGGAGGAGACTTTTACTCAGTCTGACATCCATAGGCAACTCATGAACTACATCCACAGTACAACAAAATTTCAGGATGGCTAATCCACTCTTTGTTTCCTATGAAAGTAAAATAAAGGGATGATCAGTGTCAAAACAGACAGTTTCTAATTGTTGTCCCATGCTATTTTTTTTTTGTTATCTTCAGTATAATAAAACATTTTCAGGCAAAGTCAGAGCCCAGTTAACTAGGGCTGTGGCTACTTCAGTGGCTCTTTGTAAATTGGTGAATTCTCGAAATATACTAGAGATAATAACTTTGTCATCTGGGCATACTTTTACCAAGTTATAGCAGATAGATTCTTTATCTAGAGCAAGAGCAAGCTTTCTAGAACTATTTTCCAGGAGGTCCTAGACTCTCAGTCTTTCTCCTCCGATTCTTTCTAAGTTCTGGTTTCTGGTATTCATCCCAAATAGCTTAGGCTACTGCAACAGTGATGCAAAGATAACCATAGTACAGCTGCATAAGTAAACCTAGCAAGATAGAATACGCTGGGTAAAAGCTGGTTATCATACAAGTAAGCAACAAAGAATATAAGAAAAAACAGTTAACACAGCTATAAAAACAATCCATTTACTGCAGAGAACAAAATGATAAGTGCTTTCACGCCACTATGGAACTTCATCAGACAGTCATTTCAAAAAGAGAAAAAACATTTAAATACAAAATTACAAAAATGAATGGGCTAAAACACGATTTTAAAACCAGATTTAAATGGACAGCTTAATTTACGCCTAAGCCCTTATCAGCCTGTAGCTTCAAAATCCAGTTCAGCTCAAGACACTCAGTACGATTCTTGGTATCACCACCCCTACAATTAAACCCCATACAATTGTAATACTAAAAATAAAATTGTAATACTAAAAATACAAAATTATGATCATTATCAGCTGTATGAGTATGTTTATAAAGGGCATTCTTCAGATCACCCTTTCTGATATCATACATATACTCTCTAATACGATCCCTGAGTGCACGGTTAGTCTTACCTACATAAAAACTTATATACAACTTACATATCGCTAAGTATACCAAATTGGCACTCTTACAATCTGCATAGAAATTAAAATTATAAACATGTTTAGTAAGTGGATGTATAAAGGTTAAATCACTGTAGATATAATTACACATATTGCAAGATGTACATGCAAAGGTACCAAATCTCTTTGATCTAGGTAATTCTTTCTTACACAAATTATAACATAATCTTCTTTTTATAGAACAACTATTTTTAAAACAGAAGCGCGGTGTATCTCCCAAAAGTGCCTTATAGGTTTATTTACACACATGCACTTTATGGGCTGGATTTACAAAGGCTTGCACGAAGTGTAAGAGCAGTGTAAGACAGCAGACAGGCAATATGTCTGCCGAGCGATTCAGCAATAGCCGGCAGGAGCGTGCATGAGAGCTTCTAAAGCTACTCTTGCACGGACAGTGTTATGGTATGCAAATTACCTCATTTGCTGCTGAACGCTATGCAAATGAGGTAAATTTACGATCCGGGAAACACTAACCTGTCCGTGTAAGAGTAGTGATATTTGCAGAAATGTACTCCGTTGGTAACGGAGTACCGTTCTGCAAATAGCTAAATGGAGCTATGACAGCTCCAAATAAAGGATGCATCTAGTGGAGGAAGCATACCAATGGCCAAATATAAGGCCATTGGCATTTGCAAATGTTGTAAATTCTTAAAATCCATTATTTTTTTTCCCCTGATCGCCAATGTTTAAGCGTAGCACAGCGGCGCACAAACATGCTGAGCTTTAAATAAAATGAAAAAAGAGAAAAATAGCCACAAATGGGCATTTTCACTAAAAAGCTTGTTCTGCCATGCAGGTGAATGGCAGGCTGAAAACAACATGGCCACTGAGTAGTGGTTGCTAAGGGGGGAAGCTCAGTGCGAGAGATGCAACCAAGCATTAGTAGGCAAGCCTATGCAAATGAGGATAAGGATAGTGAATCCCAATTTTACCCGGCATGTGAGCCATGTCCCTAGAGTGTAAGTGTAGGAGTAGGGGAGTAGTAGAGTAGAAGATAGGTGACATCATAAGGGGGTATGTCTGAAAGACTGTAAGCTGATTAGAGCACAGTGGCTTGTATTTGCCCTGAGTTGTTCATGATTGCAAGAGGCGTGTCTACAGTTGTCCTAGCTGAAAACAAGAAATCAAAGGTGTACACCATGGATATATCTGAAATTTCTTGCAAACGGGCACACAACGTGTGCGCGTGGGTGCACGCATGTGCACACGCATGTGTGCGTGTGCGCATGTTTGCACTTGTTTGCGCGGCGCTGCCCCTTATGGAAACAGAAAGGGAAAAAGGAAGGAAAATAAGTAGTAGGAAGTTAACCAAGGAGAACTAGCAGAGCTGCCAGGTGAAACATATCAGAATCAGCCAATTACACAGGCAGTCGACTAGCCCAGCCCAGCCCAGCACTT
This sequence comes from Protopterus annectens, assembly GCF_019279795.1. Taxonomy (NCBI): domain Eukaryota; kingdom Metazoa; phylum Chordata; order Ceratodontiformes; family Protopteridae; genus Protopterus; species Protopterus annectens. Next base: position 768,024,765 of record NC_056731.1, on the reverse strand, counting down.
TAAACTCTGCAAACAGCAGTCTAACCTGTTTTTTCACAAGAACTCTGCAACACTGCAGTATACAAAGAGTGGAAACTTAAAATTCTTAAGGCTGACAAAATATTAGGGGCTGCCATTGCTATCATAAACCAACATGTGCAAGGTGCTGAGGGTGGTGATGTTGTGAATGCTGCTGAGCAATCCACAGTGAAGAGACGGAGAAGGGTGTACAGACCCGGGGTAACCTACCAAAGGCTACATGAGCTGGAGATAGTGGAGCGCTATAGAGTGGACAGAGACCTCCTGCAGCAAATTGTTGAGCTGTGCCGGCCATGCCTCACACACAGAACCAAAAGAGGGGAACCCATCCCAGTGGATACCAAGGTATATGTTGGTCTACAAATACTAGCTACAGGTACCTTCCAGGGACCAACTGGTGATATGATGGGGGTTTCACAGGCATCAGCATCCAGGGTACTACACCAGTTCCTGGATGCCATGTCAGCACATGTCGGTGAGCATGTATATTTCCCCAATTCCAGTGAGGCACTGGCCAGCAATATGCGTCTTTTCCACCAAATAGCAGAATACCCTGAGGTGGTGGGTGCAATAGACTGCACGCACATACACATCAAAGCACCACCCAGTGAACGGGAAAGTGTCTACATCAACTGCAAGGGCTTCCCCTCCATCAACTGCCAGGTCGTGTGCGATGCCCAGGGCATAATAATGAATGTGTCTGCTGGCTGCCCTGGAAGTTATCACGATTCCCACATCTGGCATCTGACGCAGCTCTACCAGAGATTTGCCAATGGGGACATCCCTGATGGTCACCAAGTGGGGGATGCTGGATACGCACTGGAGCCGTGGCTGATGACACCCATCAGAAATGCACACACACCCGAACAAGAACTCCATAATGAGGCACATGCACAAACAAGAAACATTATTGAGCATGTGTTTGGGATGCTCAAGTCATGGTTCCGGTGCCTGGATACATCTGGTGGAGCCTTGCAGTACTCACCATCTACATGTACCCAAATTGTCATGGTATGTGCCATGCTACACAATATGATCCTGCGAAAACAGCTGCAGCAGGAACAGCATGGGGCAGGGCCAAATACCCCCCCCCCCCACCATTACCAAGGCCTGCACAGGCACAGCGTGACTCGGAGGAGGAACAACCTGAGCCTGCCCCAGTAGGCAGAAGGAGGCGTGCCCAGTATGCCCTGGCCTTGGCAAAGCGGCAATGCATAGCACATACACTGACTCAGTAGGAACCCTGGAAATGACACCTCTCTCTGACTCGCACATACAATAAAAGGGATGCCTAACTTGACACTACCTGTTTTCAAACATGTATAGGTAGTGTACTATGTGTATCCAACATAGGCAGCCCTGCAGCACCACCTGAGGCACGATTGCCCTATTTTAAGCAATATAAAGCAGTGCTAAGCACATTTTCCCACTATTTAGCATATTTAAGCACAATTGCGAGGAGTTGCACGCCGCGCAACGTTGGGCAACGTTGGGCAATGTTGGGCAAAGTCAGGCAAAGTCGAGCAAAGTTGGGTAAACACGCTCATACCTGCTTTACTGTTCCTTAACCAGTCAGGTCTGCCCAGCAGGAAAATAAAAAGCAGTGACAGGGCTCGAACTCAGGATACTGTGCACTATAGTCACAGTACTGAACCACTAAGCCCTGACAGCATTTCACTGGCACAGACACAGCAGGGCAATTGTAGACTAACGCAAACACAAACAAATGCTGTATCATGCCCTCTGAACTTCCCCACGAGGCCTATGCAGACATATAACAGCAGGCCAGGCAGTGTGATGTGGGTTGGGTAGGCTATGAAGTCACAAACTAATATACGTGAAATTGGAAGCTAAGTTCTGTAGTACAGTAGTATGCCTCAAGCCAGTACGATAGACAACAGTACAGACTGAAATGGAGTACCTGACATACCAGTACAGGCCTAGCAAATGTGTATAAGTGTCAGGTGAACCCCTCATCCTATGTACTCCCACAGTAACAATCAGGTGTGCCCCCTGGGTAGAACTGTACAAATAATAGCTGTCCCCCCGTATGTAGAAATGTTGATAAGTCTATGCAAAGCGACTCATGGAAGCCCTGCAGGCACAGCATGCTTCCTGTCGATGTACAACACAAATGTGAGTCCTGAAGTAAAAACCAACTTGATTTTTCACACACATATAGTATATATGTCCATACTAGGCATGCTCACACACTTAACAAATTTAGCAAATTTCAGTCAGCAACATACTGAAAGGTCATACTGGGCATGCTCACACACTTAGACCATGTCTGAGAACAACAGTGGGCCACACATGTCTGGCAGCTGCAGTTCTTACCCCAGAAACTTGTCACTATTCACCAATCCTGCCTTGCACACACAGTTATATGAAAACATACCCATATAATATATTGGACTCCTGTCATAATCAAACTATGTACTACAAGTACTGAATTTGTTCAGAGAAAGTGAAAATTCAAAGAAGATCAATAAATCTCCGATCAGCATCATCAATAAACAATGAGCACTCCTAACATTATCCAATCCATGTTCTGGCAAAAATATTGCCAAAGAGTCCATAGAGAACCATGAAGCTTTCTTTCACAATGTCATATATAGCAATGTAAACACATATATGTTCTGAGTCAGTGCAAACTGTAAATGAATACATGTACATGACTGACACTACCAACATCTTGTCAGACAGGTTCATACATATTTACCACCCTGTCACTGACAAAAGAGCCCATTATCATACCTGGATATTGTGAAAACCCAGAAATTGCATATACAATGGTTAAACAGCACTTTCCAAACCTAAAAACACGGTGTCTATGGGATGACATGGTTTCCCTAGCTGTGTCATATGTGAACTCCAAAACAAACAGACCCTACACCTGTTGAGACTCACCCGCTGTACAGGATATGAAACTGCTGAATGCGTTACAGCAACATTTGGCACACCCCACAAGTGTTGGTGCATAACAGACCATAGGAACTATTGTCTTATAAACCTATTAAGCCTGATCTGCAAGGCCATGGATTCCATCATGATGGAACTCATAAACAGAGCTATTGTGAGCCTAAAAACACCCAACCCTACCAATTTCGGTTTGGTCAGGGGCAGATCATGGTTCCCAAACCTGCTAGACTGTTTTCAAGGCAGTCACCCAGGACATACATCAATGAAATGAGCTATACACGTCCCACATAGACCTTGAAAAGCCCTTGTCCAACATCCCAGACACATGTTGTATACACAAAATCAGCAACCAGTGCATAAATATGTATGTAATCTGATGGATTGCCAACTGGGGCACAGATAGATCCCACAAGGTAAGAATTGTGGTCTCCTGTTCAAGCTGGTAACAACTGCTGTCCCCCATGGCTCAGTCCTGGGACCCCTCCTGTCTGGTGTATACTTTTCTGAAATACAGTCAAACACACGAGGGCTATGTTTAGCAAAGTTTGTGGATGACTGCAAAAAAGTTGTCATAATCGATGTTTGGGACAACAGAGACATCCTTAAAAAGGGTCTCAGTCAGACATATGTGGTGTAAAAATCATGGCCTCGAGCTACAGTCATACAAATACCACATAGGTGCCAACACCCTAAAAATGTAGGTGATAACAAGGGATCTATGAACACATGTGGCTAGTCATCTCCACTTCCAGAAACATATTCACAAAGTGGTTAGAAAATCATGCTATGTGTTCCCACAAGCTGCCAAAGTCTTTGCATGTAGGTCAAAGGAGGTTCCCTCTACCCATCAGTCATCAGACCTGTCAGAGAGTACCACAACACACTTGCGATGAATAGGACTGTGCACCCTCAGCAGCTGGAAAGACCACTGAAGTACCTCAACAAGAGGATTACTGGCCTCAAACAGTTGCCCCATGCAACAAGACTGAATATAACTCAATCTGTACTCTGTTGCATACTGTCTACTCAGGAGATCTCTGCCCAACAGACAGGTCCATGTCCAATGCAGAACTGATGTACATGCGCTATCTGAAGTAAACCCAAGCTCACTGTACCACATGCTCTAGGGATATCATCATCACAACATTAAATAGAACATGTTGGAGGGATACATTACTAACTCACAGACTTCCCTTGCTTTGGAAAAGGCTCCCAACTGACATTAAGCTGAGACCCTCACTGACACTCTTCCAGAGGAGCCTTGATGAGTGTATGTGAAACTGAAGTGTCACACCATGGATCACTTCATCAGCTCTACTACACAGAGGCCTAGGGAACTAACTCCATGGGTGGTGATAGCTGCACACTCTGGCCATACTAATATATGCCTTCAGGCAGATAGCCTATTACCTACCTATGTACCTCTATATATATGTAGGGGGAACACAGTATAATCAGCCAAAGATGGATTGGCAGAGATGTGTGTAAGAGGGTGACCATGAGGGAGCCATCCAGGACTGTCCCACCCAGCACACATCCCAATGGCAAGAAAGACAGGAGGTGCACATCTCTCCCACTGTACATAACAGCCACCAGTATCTGTAAGCATTACAGTGTATGTGGTCTATGTGCCTGCTGTACAACATGACTGTACAATGAAGTACACATCTACTATCTGTAGACATGTACCTGTCACATAGGTTCATAGGTATGTAGTAGACTATCTCCATGAAGGCATATATCAGCCTACACAAGTTGGGCAGCTTTCACCACACCATTTGGTAGTCTCCCAAGGCCTAGTTCTAATAGTTAGTACCCTAAGCCCCTTTCTAGTGGGGCTGCTGATGTAACGCCTGCATGAATTGTCTGTTTCCCATCCACTCATCAAGGTTCCAACTGAAGAGTGTCAGCGAGGGGTTCTGTCTGATGTACATTGAGACTCTGTTCCACAGTAAGGCAAGTGTCTGGGATGGTACTCTATCCCACCAGCATGTTGTATTCATCGTTCCGATGAGGTTCATATCCCTGGAATGTGTAGGGCGACTCAATGTTGTTATGTGTAGATGGAGCATGTTCAACAGTTATGTGTTGGACATGGTTCTGTATGTTAGGCAGAGTGTGCCTCTGAGTAGGCGGTACACAATGAAGAACAGATTTAGTTTTACCAGTTGTGTTGCATAACACAACTGTTTGAGGCCAGTAATCCTCTTGGTGAGGTACCTATGTGGTCTCTACAGCTGCTGGATATGCTAAGTCGAGTACATCCAAAATGGTGCACTGTACTCAATGATGGGTCTGATGATGTAAGAGTAGAGTGCCAACACTACCTCTTTGGATCCTGATGCAAACCCTTTGTTGATTAGGTGGGCCACATAGGATCACCCAATCACTTTGGCAACATGGTTGTCAAAGGAAAGATGACTATGTACATGTGTCCCCAGATCCCTTATCACCTTGTCATTTTAAGGGGGTAACACCCATGTGGCAGTTTGTGGGTATTGTGTTTTCAACAAAGAGGATCACTATGCATTCCTCCACAGTGAGCTTGAGGCCATGATCCTGACACCACACATCTGTCTCATAGAGTTCCTTCTGGAGAATATGTCTGTCTTCTGGGGAATCTATTATGGCAAACACTTTACAGTTCCCAGCAAACTTAGTCAACCACAACTCTCCTGTGTTGGCATGTACATTTGAGAAGTCTATACCAAACAGGAGGAACCCCAGGACTGAATCCTGGGGGACACCAGTCATTACCAGTGTAGAGTCTAACATTTAGCCAGCAACTCGTAATGTGTGGGATCTATCTGTGAGCCAGTTTGCAATCCATCTTGTGATGTATGGATTCATGGCCAGGTTGGTGAGTTCATCTATGATACCTGACTGGGGAATGGTGTCAAAGGCCTTAGCAAGGTATAGGTAGGCTGTGTGGAGCTCCTTTCAATCATCTGTAGCCTGGGTAATTGTCAAAGAAATCCGCCCAGTTCAGGAGGCGTGGTCTGCATTTGATGAAGCCAAACAGGGTGTGCTCAACTGTGTGAAGGTTCCCAATCTCTGTATTGTTGACTTCCATTATGATTGGCTCCATTGCCTTGCAGAACACACTCATTAGGCTCATAGAGCATGAATGCCAAGGGGTTTTTGTGGCCCCACCCCTGTGGAGTGTGAAGAATGTTGCTATGCAACATTCTATGGGCACATATCCTGTAGAGAGCATGTAGAGAGAGGTGTAGGTATCCTTGATGAATATGGATACATCCTCACCCTATGTGCTATAATTCAGGTTCTGATGCTGGAAGGTATGGAATGAGTAGTATCCTGGTAGTGCTGGTGTGCTGTCTGGAGCCTTGAACTAGGTTACTGATACTGCACAGATATCAATATTCTCCATAATGAGAAGTGCCTCAAGTGTGTGCATCTTGAGGCTGAGACTTCTGGCAATGAGTAGCATTTAGCTCACTTTGTGGTTATTTGTGTTGGTTACGAGGTTTGGTTTGTCCTGAGTGACCGGTGTTCCACATCTGACGTCAGCACTTTATTGGTCCCATCTGACCATAAGCTAATTACCCTACATATCCACATCCTGGACCCACACCCCCATTAAGGAAACCATGTTAAAAATGTCTCCAAAGCCAACTTCATGCTTATTAAGACAGAAGTGCTGAACTGCAGGACACCCATGCAGATAGACAATACAGTTACAACTAATGAATCCTTCACAATTGCACTTTATAAGCATTTACATGACTACATGCATCGTGCTATCTCAAACAGAACCAAGACGCTATCCTCCAAGAAAAGGAAGCCAATCTGGTGTTCCCCTGCCATAAACAAACTGCACAACAGAAGGAAAATACTGTTGAAAAAGAGGGTAAAATCCCATGAGAGGAGGAGATCCATGGTCCACATCAGTAAGAAGCTGTGGTCCATGATAAAATCCTCCAAAGCTAGTTATAAAAACAAAATCGACACTGATTCTAAACACAACCACAAAGCATTCTATAGCTATGCAAGAATCTCAATGGCAACACTCAGATCTGTTCTGAGTGATGGCACAATGGCACTAAATATACAGACCCAACTGATATTGCCAACATCCTGGCAGATAGGATCAGTGCTAACTTTACACCCCTCTCACCCATGAAAGAGCACATCTCTATAATGGAAGACTGCAAAGTTGCTGTCATCATGGCTGCACAGGTAAAAAACACTCTCCAAAGCCACAAACACAGCATCCATGGGACCAGATAACATCCCAGGCTGTGTTCTACACAAACTACAGAACGAACAGGCACCACACTTATGTACCATGTTCAGTCATAGCCTCACCTCAGGCTTTGTGCCTGTTGAATGGTGCACAGCGACAGTTATCCCACTACACAAGGGGGGAGCAAGCATGGACCCCAAGAACTAGCGCCCCATTAGACTGATGAGCCTGCTCTGCAAGGCCATGGAATGTATCATCATATAACTTATTAAAAAAGACATTGGTAATCTCCAAACTCTGGACCACAACCATGTTGGGTTTGTAAAAGGCAGATCATGTCTCCTAAACCTGATAGACATCATTGAAGCAGTCACCAGAACCGTAGACAAGGGTAAGGTGGTTCACGCAGCCTATGTAAATCTTGCCACGGCTTTCAACACCATCCCCCACTCTGGAATTATAGATAAACCCACTAAACTAGGTATAAATCGCTATGTCACAAGATGGGTTGCCAACTGGCTAACTGACAGAACACACACTGTGAAAGTAGCAGACTCCAAGTACGACATTGGACCAGAGACAAGTGCAGTACCACAGGGTTCAGTCCTGGGTCCTGTCCTGTCTGGTACCTACTTCCCTGAAGTAAACTTTAACATGGAAGGTCTGTGGCTAATGACGTTTCCAGATGACTGCAAACTAGGAGCCATAATTGAAACCACTGAAGATGTGGACATCCTACAAAAGGGCCTCACTGAGACAGATGCCTGGTGTCAAAGCCATGGCCTCAAGCTCAATGCCAAAAAGTGCATTGTCATCCCCTTTGGTAAAAACTCTGTAGCCGTGAACTACAACATAGGTGGTAGTATACTTAACACTGAAAGTGTAATAAGAGACCTTGGGTCACAGGTGGACAGTGGACACACCTGTGATAATCACATCCCTGCAGTAGTCAGGAAATCCTTCTACATGGCACACCTCATCAGAAAACGTGTCTCGTGCAGAATAAAAGAGGGCATTGTTCCCCTCTACTCATCACTCACTAGATCCATAATAGAGTACAACGCCCCTTTTGCTATGTACCTCACAAGACATCTACAACAACTGGAAAGCCTGCAGAAATACCTCACAAATATCATTAGCGGCCTGAAATACATGCCATACACAGACCGTCTCAAAATGCTCCAGCTGTACTCTCTCGCATATCGCCTACTCAGAGGTGATCTCTGCCTAACATACAAAGCTATGTCAAACACAGAGCTGTTGGACATACTCCACGCAAAACACTCACAATCCCTCTGATCTTCGGCCCCAAAACCCAGAGTGAAATACAAAAGGAAGTGATGTATCCATTTACCTTATGGATACCCACACCTTTAGGTTAGTGGCACAGCATGAGGCCTTGGAGACCATGCAAGTGCAACTAACATTGGGCAAAGCTGCTTATCTGATTGTAGCCTGCTACAGATCACCTACCTTGTCTCAGGAACCTCACTCAGTATTCCTGAGAACAGTGGAAAATATAAAGGTCCTACCAAACACTATTATATGAGGAGATTACAACTACCAAAACATTGACTGGGAGAATTACTCATGTACAACGTCCTTTGCCCAATGCTTCCTAGAGTTTAAAAACTCAAACGCTCTGGAACAGCTGGTCACCATGACCACTAGAGGTGACAACATATTGGACCTGATCATCACCAACATGGGGTAAAAGTGTTCCACAACAGACATAAACCCCTCACTGGTAATATCAGATCATAAAGTAATCACACTGGACATCCACATCACGCCCCCCCCCCCCCACAGTCAAGGAAACTACTGTGAAGAATGTTTCTAAAGCAAACAGCACACTTCTCAAGACCAAAGTGGAAAGTTCAAAAGCACCCTTGCTATAGGATAACACTATACAATCTGCAGAATCATTTACAAGTGCATTCTATGAGCATCTACAGGGATGCATGGATCGAGACATGCCAAATAAAACCAAGATGTAGTCCTCCAAAAATAGGAAACCAATCTGGTGGTTGTCGCACATAAATAAGCTATACAACAGAAGGATGGAATGAACACGATAGAGCAAACTTCACATAAGGAAAGGCATCACTGATCATTATTAGGAAGAAACAATGATCGCTCATAAAATAATCCAAGGCCAGTTTCTAAAGACAAATTGCCAAGGAATGTAAGAATAACAGCCACAAAGCCTTTGTTAACTATAACAAACATTTAGGTGGTAACTCTCAAAAATGCTGTCAGCTACTGCAAAATGGGAAAAAGATACACTGAACCAACTTCCACTGCCACATCCTGGGGGACAAGTTCAGTGCAAACTCCCCCCCACATCACCCCCAAAAGGGCCTGTGTCCATCTCAGAAGAATGCAGAGCACCAGACTTCATGGACATGCAGGTAAAAACAGCCCTCTCCAAAGCTAAGAACACAGCATCAATGGGAATGGATGGTGTCCCAGGCTGCGACTTACACCAGCCCCAAAAGGAACTACACCCTCACCTACATTCACTGTCCAGACTCAACCTTATCACAGGCTATGTACCCAAAGAACGGCATACAGCAGCAGTCATCCAGCTCCACAGGGGGTGCCACAACAGAACCAGGAAACCATTGCCCTATAGGCCTACTCAGCTTGGTCTGCAACGCTATGGAGCAAATTATCATGGAACCTATAAACAGAGACATTGGGGACCTCCAGACACTGGACTCTACCCAACTTGGCTTTGTTAAAGGTAGATCCTGGCTCCTAAACCTAGTTGACTATTTGAAACAGTTACCAAGGACATAGATGGAGGTGAAGGTAGTCCACACAGCCCACCTGGACTTCACTAAGGCCTTTCGACACCATTCCCTACTCTGGCATCATGGACAAGCTTATCAGCTTGAACGTTAACAGCTATGGCACAGGATGGGTGGCCAACTGGCTCACAGATCAAACACACATGTACAGAGTTGCGGGTGCCATGTCCGACTCTAAACAAGTCACAAATGGCATCCCACAGGTATTGGTCGTGGGACCCCACCTGTTCAGTAGATACTGCTCAGAGGTACAGGCAAGCACAGGAGGAGTATGGCTGAACAAGTTTGCAGATGACTGCTAACTATGGTCCATAATCGACTCCACGGCTGACACAAACATCCTACAAAAGGGTCTTACAGAGACAGATACCTGGTGTCAAAACAATGCCCTCAAGCAGAATGCCAAAGAATGCATAGTCATCCCCTTTGTATAAAACAAAGTGCACACAAATTACCACATAGGTGGTAATCCAGTATGTACAGAGAATGTAATTATGGCCCTGGGAACCCAGGTAGATAGTAAACTCTCCTTTGATGATCACATTGCCAAAGTGTCTACAAATTCCTTCTATATAGCCCACCTAATGTCACCTAATGTAATCCACTTTGTCTAGTCTGATGATGTCACCATCCTACAAATATACCTGTGGAAAGGAGAACTCCCAGTAATGTGTATAGCTTGTTGTGTAAATGTGTACTGCTTTAGTATCACAAGGTAGTTAGATAAGGGTTTGAATCCTGCACTTGACAACTGTGTGTGTGTGTGTGTGTGTGTGTGTTTATCTCCTTGTAGAGGAGCAACCTTTTTGGAGACAACTACAACACCTTAAAAGTGATATACTTATCTTTGTCAAGTCTGATGATGTCACCATCCTACAAATATACCTGTGGAAAGAAGAATTCCCAGTAATGTGTATAGCGCATTGTGTAAATGCGTACTGCTCTAGTATCATAAAGTAGTTAGGTAGCAGTTTAAATCCTGCACTTGGTGAGTGTGTGCGTGTGTGACACAGTTGGTCACTGTGTTATGGGTTTTGCTTTTACTACTGTATGACATATCACAATGACAACAGTATGTGCATTGCACATCGGGTAGCCCTGTGGCAAATACATATACGTACATGTGACCTCAATTATTTCATAGGTAGGAACCCTGTTTTCTCCATGAACACATCTGTTATCTTTGCCAGAGTGTGCTGCTGCTTTCCAGACCTTAGGTCACATCTGTATGCTTATGACAATCCCAGCCACTGCAGTGATCCCTGGCCCAGGTCATCCGTGTCACACACACTCATTACAGTTTCTATTGAATAGTGTGAGTGAGGGTTAATGCCTGAGGTATATTTCAGACCAGTTAAAATGCAGCAAAGTCTGTCAATGATGGCTATTCATTACAGGTGTACAACAACCTCTGTGGATATGCATGCAGACCCCTTATTGCTTATGTGATTCACCGAGGGATTTCAAAATACATTTGGAAATGTGATTACCAAAGGAGAGATGATGTAACACTTGGCTGTATGTACACATCGGTACCTGTCAACATGTTGGGGGCTACTACCTATGTGGTAATGTGGGGATACTATGTTTTGCAAAGGTTGATGACCATGCTTTAGTTGGCTTATAGCTTTACAGCATGGGTTTGACAACAGGTATCTGTTTGTATGATACCCTTGTGGAGGATGTGTGTGTCATCTGGAGAATGCATTATAGGCCACACTTCACATTTCCAGACGTGGACGGACATATCCCTACTGTGTTTGCTTGTACCTAAGTGAGCTATATGGCAATCAGGAGTGGTCCCAGGAATGGGTGCAGGTGAACACCACTGGTTATTGGCATAGTATAGTTCCTGAAGGGTACAAATGTTACTGTGTGTCCTACATCTGTGTGTCAGATGTCAAGACATCATCTAACGATTGTTTATAGTCAGGCTGTTGAGGTTATGTATACTACCAGAATGCAAACCAATGACAGACAGTAACAGTATCACTCACAGCACAGTGTCAAACTATGTCATACACACATGTGTACCCAAGTTCCAAAATGTGTGTAGTACAATGCATACTGGCCACCAATAGAAACTATGGAGTGTTAACACTGTGTAATAGAGGGCATGTCACCCTGTCCATGTGTCCACTAGGCACATACATGCAGACAGTGCACCTCCACCATGTTCACAAATGTACACCTGCAAACCTGTGCTGCACACATCCCACATGTACTGTCCACTCTCTAACACATGCTGCCAATAATACACACATCAGCCAAGTGGCACGTGGGTGGAGAATACACTATTGGGATTAACACTGGTGTAAATAATACTACATTGACAATCATATCTTTAATGCATCATGCCTGCTCAGCTACACCTTCAAGGATATCCTTACACTTTACTGCTGACAACATGTTAACATTGCTATACTGCTATGAAGTCACCCTGTGCATCAGCACCATGTTAGCCTGTTCCTGCATCAATGTTACAGATGACAGGAGGTGGCACAGGTTTCATCATATGCACAGGGTGTGTTGTTGGTTTGCCAGAGTCCTACATTGAGCCATACAATCGACATGTATGTGTGTGTGTGTGTGTGTGTGTGTGTGTGTGTGTGTGTGTGGGCCAAGAGTACTGGTATGGGCCAATGTTGATGTAATGTGTGCGGGTATGTGTTAGCCCTATGTGTCTTGTTTATGTGTGTGTGTGTCTGTATGCACACAGTTCCACCATGTGGCTGCCATATACGGGGATTTGTGGCACAGCCACAGACTGTACCTGCCAGGCATTACAGATCACTGTCTCTGGCCACAGATATTGTACCTGTGCCAGGCAGGGGTGCTACTGACAGTATCAGGTACTAAGCCAGACTGAGTACTATCCTCAGTGGTAGACATATGTACACTGGACCCAGGTCCCTGCTGGGACTGTCCAGAGCCACATGCATGTGGTCTTCTAGGACAGTCTATGGACAGCCCACCCCCAACATTGCTGGGGCTGCTACTGGCACTACGGGAGCGGCTGTGAGTTGAGGGACATCCGCGGCAACTGCCAGCTGCTGATGTTGCTGGCATACGTCCACATCGATGTCTCAACCGTCTCACACTGTCCTGACACATGGACATGACATTGCAGAGGACATCTAATGTCTCACCCCAATGTCTATCAGTGACCTCAGTGTAATTATGGATGGTACCTGCTAGGTCATGGATACTGTCATTTAAAGCGGTGTTATGTGCCCTCTGTGCCCTTAGTCCCTGTCTGGTGTACCGTACCATACATGCCTGTGCCTCCATGACAGCCTGGAACATGCGTGAGGTTGTAAGACCTGTGGCACGTCTGCCAGGGGCATGATGACCAGCAGTGCTCCGACGAGAACCCCTGGACATCTGCCTATGTGGTACCGTTCCAGACCTCTGGGTATGGCTGCTGTGTCCGGATGCATGTACCATAGGTACCACACTGTCCTGGCCATTGCCGTCTGTACACTGTCCCTCAGCTAAGGGCATTGGTGATGATGGATATATTGGCAGTATGACTGTGTGCATGGATGGGGTGGACAGCTGTGTACTGTCGATTGGTGGCCCAGTGACAGACCCTGGCAAATATGCCTGTGCCTCAACACACCTATCCTCATTATCACTATTTGTGTCAGTGACATCAGGTTCCCTGCTGCAGTGAACCATCCCAACCTCAGCACCTGTGAGAGGAAGATAGGAAACACACTTTACGACCTGTACATGATGTCAGTACACATGCACACATGCACTCATGGACACATGCACACATGCACACATGAACACATGAACACATGCACACATGCACACATGCACACATGAACACATGCACACGTGCACACATGCACACAAATACATTCCTCACTAAAACAGAGACACACACACACACACGCACACACACACACACACACACACGCACACACACACACACGCACACACACACACACACACACACCACCAGCAATCCAGAACATACTCAATAGCGGTTGATGGTGGGGTACAGTATCACAAGACAAACAGTCATATCACACGTGTCAGCATGCAGGACATGTGTTGCTCAACAGCATGCAATGCGAGTGTAGACAGTCCTTGCTAATAACAGTATACATGGCTTTGATGCATGTGTGTTGTTGTTCAATGACTGGCCTCACCCTGGAATGCAATGTGTACATGGACACAACGTTGCTGTGCAAGTATTATAAGCTCTTCAATGTGCTGTGCACCATCACTCACAGGTATACATACCATGGCTGGATGTTTATCTGTGTGTCACATAGACATCCATTACTGATTAGAGCGTCTGTGTCTTTAGCAGATAATTGTGGACACAGGTTTAGCTCATGCATGCTATGTATACACACAGGATGAGTGGTGCATGTATACCTGACAGAATACCATTGCTCAACATAGCCACTGAACAGCAGTTATGGTGAGTGTAGAACATATTGTGGACATGCCAGTGCCAGCCATGACATGGCATGCTACAATACAACTGAAACATTAAACATCACACATACCCAATGTGTGTCATGTGACCTATACACTCAATAGCATTACAAGACATATATGTGTCACTTTGTGCAAATGGTGATTGCTATGCATATTGTGTATAGGTGCATATGTTTGCAAACACACAACATTGAGGTGTATAGCGATGAATGCTATGTGTAGTACTGTGGTTACTGTAACTAGATGGCGTGTAGTACCATGAGCCATCATCATGCAGCATCATGTGGTCACTCAAGACTACTAATGTGTGCTAGACCGGCACCTATCATGCTGTACCTGAACCGCAGTACCATGGCTACATTCACCATTTCACAGCCAGTTGTTACATGGGTTTGTAAGGTGCCCAATAGGGAGCATTGCCTAACATGAATGTGCTGTGTGTTGAAGAGTGTCGCACTGCCCCTTGATAGGCCTCTACCCCTCAGGTATATTATGTGTGCTGTGTGGATGACATTTGGGATACTGGAGTGTGACCTTACAGCGTGTGTCTGAATACGTCATGTGTAGCATGTTAACATGTACTGCGTATGACGAAGTTGTGCATGTTGTGTGCATGTGTATCGACTGCCTATCCAATGTCCACTATAGTGTAGCCACAATTGTTTGGGATGCTCTGTGTATTGCATGTGTTTGAGGCAGCCACTCACGTTACTGAGATGTGCATAGTCTCACAGCAAACATGCACAGCATGCTTTATGCCTAGGTGTGTTACATATGTACATGGCCTACACCTTACCTATGACATGCAGATTTTATTTGCAATATTAAATGTAGAGCACACTCACCAGCATGGGTCTGCTGCCTGGGTGTCACACCAGAGGGACCTACAAGGATATGAAACAGTTGTCAGCGGCAACAACTGTGGCATTGCTACTATGGGTTTGCAATCTTACAGTAGCACAATGGTTGACAGTCACAGGCCTACACATCATGTTCCAAATTATCAGTATTGCACAACACCAGGCTCCACATCTTCTAACTACACAGTACACATCTCACATATGCATGATCTAACAATAGAGGTAACAGTAGTCTACAGATATGCCATGTTACCTGCACGCTCCATGTGAACTTGCTAGGGGGATCCGGCCTCCATGATGATACATGTATGCTGTTGTTGTTGTTGGCCGGGAGCCCCCAGGCTCAGGAGTAGCTCCTCCACTCTGGTGTGGGGGGGATGGGTGGTAACCCCACCACCTGTGGCAAGCTGTTGCCTATGGACATCAGATGCATGCTGCCAGACATGTCTAAGTAAATCACTGCAGTGGTGGCATACCTGCTCATATGTCTGGTTATGCATGCCTATGTCATTTATCCTATGGACAACATCTTGCCACAGTGCAGTCCACTCATGCTGGTCCTGGCTGGTTCTTGAGAATAACAGGGTGTAGTTTTGGACGAGACTGGTGGTTAGGATTTCATCCTCTGCACGACTATAGGTAGGGTTGTGATGGTGGGCCATGACCCTGGAAGACAATGAAACAATATGTGTGAGCAAGTCATGTAGCACACTTAACATTCCACAGTACAGATATCACTGAACTGCCATAAATAGCAAACTATTGTCTGTCAGAGGATACACACTTTCAATACCACATATCAGTGCTCAACCCACAACTGTCTGACAGTGCTTGACATGCTCTATTTATTAAAACATTTTCTGCACAGCAACAAACAGAAACCACTATGTAAGACTATGCAACAGTACATGGCACACTGTATGCGACACAATGCACCACCTAGCCACAGGAGGTATATATCAAGCTAATGCATAAAGAAATATGTAATCCATTGCAATGATTGTAAAGTCCAGTTACAGTATTACCAGTATACCACACTAGTTGTTGATGGAAAACCCCTGCCTAAAATATGTGCACATTCGTGAATATAGGTGGCATACTGCTGTACTAGATTATACATGTTGCTAGATACGCACTTATATCCTGTAACACACATATGACCGAGGGCATGCTACAGGCATACCCACACACACATCAGACATACATGCAGGACACAGACGTATGGCAACCCAGATGAGCTTTATGTGTGTACCATACAGTACTGTGTGTCAGTACTTACAAACCCTTATGCCTGAGGTATGTAATCTTGTGCGGACTACAGGGAACACACAAAACAGTGTTTCCAAGCAATGTGGACATACACCATACTGTGCTGTTTAGGCCTACAGCTTCAGGTAGTACTGCAGTTCATACAGGATTTGGATTCACCAGCAGTACCAATCAATGAGCATACATGTACTGCTTTATCCTCCAATGGCACACCCCAGTTAACACCAGGGGACTACGTCAGGCTGTATGCCATACTGCTTTTTCTGGCTAGCAATTGCATACACATCTTTTGCTGGGATCAGAGCTAGGACACATAATACCATGACAGAAACAGTTTCCCACTAAGCTATCCCACATATACACAACTGTGACACATTCACCAACACATTCACCATCACACTCAGTCAACCTCACATAGCAATTATTGCAACAAGTACATGTGGGTGTATATTGGTTCATAGGTAGGTAATAGGCTATTGGCCCTAGGGCCTATAGAAGCCTAGCCAGATGGTACCCTGGCCTTTGACACCCAAGTAATTTAATTTCATGTGCCCCTGTCAAACAGAGCCACAGAGGTGATTCCCAGGGTGTATTTCCTATCTCCCATCCAATCATCAAGACTATTCATGATGAGTGCTACTGAGGAGCTTTGTTTGCTATTGATAGGTAGTTTGTTCCAGAGTATGAGATGTCTCTGAGATAGGAATCTATCCCTCCAGCATGTTCTGTTTATTGAGGTGACAAGGTTTAGGTCCCTAGAGTGTGTAGCTCGTAGGAATTGTGATCTGTTTATGTGGAGCATGTCCAACAGCTCTGGGTTTGACATAGCTTTGTATTTTATGCAGAGGTCACCTCTGGGTTGGCGGTATGCGACACAGTCTTGCTGTGGTTTTGTGAGATGGTCTGCATAGGGTATCTGCTTGAGGACAGAAATACTCTTTGTGAGGTATGTCTGTGGCCTTTCCAGTTGCTGTAGATGTCTTGTGAGGTACATACCAGAAGAGGCATTGTACTCTATGATGGGTTTTGTGAGTGATGAGTAGAGGGGAACACTGACCTCTTTTTCCCTGGATGACACAGCTTTTGTGATGAGGTGTGCCATGTAGACAGATTACATGACTAGTGTGGCACTGTGATTATCAAGAGGGAGACTACTGTCCACCTGTGTCCCATGGTCTCTTATCACACTTTCGGTGTTAAGTCGACTACCACATATGTGGTAGTTCATGGGTACAGAGTTTTTAGCAAAATGGATGCCAATGCATTTCCGACATTGAGCTTGAGGCCATGGCTTTGTCACCAGACATCTGTCGCAGTAAATATCTCTCTCTCTCTCTATATATATATATATATATATATATATATATATATATATATATAGATATACATACATATAAACATCCATTCGTGTACATATAGATATACATATAGGCACATATACAGTCCACCTTTCATGGTGGGAATATCAATTATGCAAAGTATGTGAGGTATACAGTTATGTAATGATATTGCAAAGTCTTGTGCGAAATGCATTGAAGGTGTTCTCAGCCCATGTGGCTTTAGCAGGCCTCACTGGCTGCAACACTGCAAACCTAACAAACCATACCCACAGCGTTTAACCACCACATGTCATATACCAGCACTGTATGCTGTCTTGTTTGCCACACACTACTACCTACATACAAATATGCACATAACAACCTTCACCAACATATATATGACCTCCCTTCAGAAACAGTTGCAGTATGTCCCTTGCTCTATGCACATGTACAGATGCTAATATATCTAACACAGATATATCTCTCCGTATGTGTGTGCCATACACACACAAGGTTCACACTGTTGTAAGTCCCTGGACCTCACAGCTGACTTGTTGGGCCTTGCTGCAACATGAACAGGTGTCACGTGTGAGCACACAGTAATATTAGAGGGTGTATACATAGCTGCAAATGCTAGATTAGCATACTAGCCTGGTACAGCAGTTGCCAATGCTAAGCTACACGTTGATATGACTATCATGCATGTGTTACTCTGTCACATCCATGTTTATATAGCTGTATGCGCTACTCCCCCAAACAGCCATTGTCCACACTACTGTACAGAACACAGATAACATGGATCAGATGTTTGACATTTAATGGTGAGCTACATATATCACAGTTATGTCCCACTGCACACAGCTACACACTGATTTGTCCATTGCAGTAGTTATGCAGAGCATCTATGCATAGATACATACTACTGTCACATATTGATGTTTCAAAGTATGGAGAGTAGTCTTCAAATACATCTACTACATGCCAGTAAATACATATCTGTTACATACCTTTTCTTTGTATGTGTTCGTAGTTTTAAGTTCGGTGTGTCTTTGCCCTTTTTTTTTTTTTCGGCTGGTGTGGGTGGGTGTGTGTGTGTGTCTCTCTCTTGCTGTCTCTGTCTCTGTCTCTGTCTCTGTCTCTCTCTCTCTCTCTCTCTCTCTCTCTCAGTATCTGCAATGGGATGATTGCATGTGTGGGCAGCAATTACAGCCTGCTTTTATAGGTATCTGCACATGTGCATGTGATGGCCTCTGCACCAATTGGTGGCCACCATTTGGTAATTGCATGCAGCCTGCTGTGTGGTAATTGCAGTACTCACTGTCATAGCAACCCAATGCTATAAATTGCTATGTCAGGTAGGCATAGCCCTTCCAGCTTTCCAAAGTGGGGCCCATGCTTGTTTGCTGTGGACACCGTTATGTAAGTCAGAAGGTTGGTATAGTTCTTATATCTGTAGCTAGGGGTGTAGCCAGTGATTTAAATTTTGTACTCAGACCTGAATGTTGCCACTTCCAGTACACAGTTGTCAGTGCAGGATTGTACTCACCCCTACAAATGCTAACACAAGGTACATGGGAGTATGTAGTTTCTTTTCTACTTATACAATTAACTGCCATACAAAAGTAGTTATTGAGATGTATTCATTTGGCACATGAACTGTTTGTGAACTGCTATACTGTGAATATTAATGTACTCACTTCTGCACAGTTTGTGCTTTTTTATTGTTGACATTAGCACATGGTGCTCAAGAAAACTGGACAATTCCAGTACTGAGTATGCCTGCCTACAACCTTGGCAGACCCTGAACACACAGGTATATTATACAATTGGGTGGGGGTGCAGACATACAGAGAGCATTATGTATTATTGTGTGAATATTATCTTGCTGGACTTTAATGGTTGCTGTGTACCTGTTAGTTTAGCAAGGCAAGTAGTCTGCCTGCATAGCTCACAACTGTGGACCTATCCAGATGGTAGCCAGACGTTAGGCTGTTATTCTCTGTCTGTGCAATGCACAGGTCTTTCCAGCACTGGTACAATGCCATTGTTACAGTCATTTGCTACCAGTACATGGCTACATCCTTTGGTATTTCAGTGTTGTACTCCTACATAAGGGTATGCTTGTGGAACTCCTTCCAAAGCTATTTGCACAGTGTGTAACAGCAGAAAAGCTGATATGCCTGTGTGTTTCTGCCTCGACCAGGCCTCTGAAACACTCAGGTACATATTTGAACAGAGTGAGGTAAAGGTAGATAAAAGTGAGGTACACCTTAAAAATATTAGGGACAGTAAGTGGAGACTTCAGGAGAACCAGTGCATATGAATTACTACACCTTTTCTGAAGTACAAGTGGTGTCTAACACCTACATATTGTCATTATTCATTAGGTGTAATACCCCACCTTTCTGCCTAAAGTCAGCACTTTTCAGGGGATTCAGAGGGACACAGCTAACATATGTTTCAAAATCAGGGACATCCCTGATATGTAGTCACAGTTGGGATGTATGTCCTCTGCCCTAGTCAGATATGCCAGTGTTTGTCCTGCTATGGTTCTGTGTGGGGATTGTAAAGTGCTGCTGTAACATCATTTACTGCTAGAATGGCTGGTTCTTTTATCACAGTTAAGTAATGCAATTCCACAACAACTGCTGGTAAAGTTCCACATAACAAGTTTTGTGTTATGGCATTCCTATTTTTCCTTTACATTCACTCATTCTGATGCATGATATATCTATTTCAGCAACAACCTGCTGTATATCTACTGTGGCTTAGTGGTACTTCATGCAGTCCAGTGTATCCAAGGTCCGGGGTTCGAGACTGACAGTGGTGTTTTATTTTGCTGCTGAGCAGAACAAGGGCCCTCACATGCAGGGTGACTAAGGCACTTTTAAGCAGTTGTAAGCGGGTTTGTGTGGGGTTGCGTGAAGCTTAGCAATGCTTAGCTAAACGCACACAAGCGTACACTCGCTCAAACCCTCTAACTACTGCTTAAAAGTGCTTACTCCTGCTAACCCTTGTGCTCATTTCTTTGAAAGAAAAGAAAATGGGGAGATAGGACAGTGGTGAAAAAGGGGCACAAAGAGGGAAAGACAGTAGGGGAAACAGCTCAGGATGTGCAGGACGGGTGTAGGGAAGGACCATAGCTGCCCATTTCTTTTACAGCAGCGGCTGTGCATAGGCAATAATTTTGGAGGGAAATATGAAACCTTTCACCCTTGGGAGAGGGGTGAGGACAACAAAGTATGTTGTATTGCCAATTGAATTACATTTTATATGTCCAGCAGACATGTGTGCAAAATGGGCAGCTATGTATGGGACGTAAATTTTTTTTGGAGCAGATTGCCCTTTTTTTTCTTTTTTCCAGGTGTGAGTGGAATGTGGAGTAGGGGATGTAGGTATATTTGGGGAGGTAGGTTGGGGAGGTAAACAGACAGGACAAATAAAGACTCATACAGGGGCAGAATATGACACATGCGGTGGGTGAACACCATTGACGGGGAAGGATGTTTGGAAATTGCAAGCCCATGAGCCCACAGATGGCAACAGTGGAACTGAGATCCCCACCCACGGGCAGTCACCACTGCACCTTCACAGCCCAGAGGGTGGCTGTGCTAGAGGCTGCATAGGAGGGGCAGGCTCACCCATGAGTCGCGCCACTCGTGCCTCAAGCTGGTGTAAAGGATCAGCAACAGAACGCTCGATCTCCCTACACACCACAGCCCGGACCGTTCGGAGGGTGATAGGTGGCCCTCCTCTGCCCACGCTTGCATGGGGGGGATGAGCCCCATCCCCTGTAGCGCTTCCACCCAAAGGTGGCACAGGGCCAATGGAGGAGGAGGTCCCAGGCTGGGCAATGGACCTGCTGGTGCCAGGTGCCATCGCCAGCTGAGGTGGGACAGGTGGGTCCGCTGGGACTGGCCTTCCCATATGTTCTATGTTTAGGAGGATTTAATGAAAATATGGGTTAGTAACAGTCAACAGCATTCCCAATTAGTTATAACAGCATTCAGAAGTATTCCCATTAACCCAACACACCAGAGTTCCAACAGTTGAATAGCAAGAATGACACATGCATATATGGAACAACAGTGGACATTACAACAGCATGCAGGTTTAATTGATGGCAACAGGCCACCAATATTGTGGTATTTGAACAGGGCACATGCATCAAAATAAATGCAGATATTTATAAACCAATAGGACTTATGTCCCAACAAATGTTTTGAGATTAGACATACCCACTGAGGTGTGGAATTGCATTTTTTATGCACATACAGTAGGGTGGAAAATGATAGCTCCATTAATAACTTATATATCCTTCTAGTTTACACTACATTCCTATTAACTGAAGTTATATGTCCCCTACATGTATTATTACACTACCCAATTGTCCTTAAATAGTGAAATGGGTTATGCTAGATCTTTATATACTTGGGCTGTATCTGACATACAAACTGTCCGGGATGCAGATGTTACTGCTACATATTTTGTGAATTGCTCAGACACACTACTGCTGAGATGGTATACTGACAGCTCTACTTTCCTATACTTATCTAGATATGTTTAGGTGAAATTATCAGTTATATGTTAACAGCTCCCTACATTTCTGCCAGCACAATGACGTTTCTGGGGAACACAATACCAAACTACTCATGTGCCAGATTAACCTGTACATGCTGGGCATGAACCAACAGTTGAGGACTGTGAATATGCTTAAAAGCTACTGGGACTCCCTTCATCCACTTTATATGGGCCTACCCAAGTGTGTGTTAACAGCACTTAATACAACAGTACTATTTGTATAATGCAAGAGTACAACAACATATCAAAGAAAATGACACAGACATACTTCAGGAATTATACCTTTATTAAAGACGTAAAACACTTTTCTAGAGGCTCTCTCATTTATTTTATTTAACAGTACATGCAGAATAATTATTAGAGAATTATTATACCTTTCTTTATTGTGTTAAAACACTTTTTTCAGGCTCTCTCATTTATTTTACATAATACAAGCAGAATAATTACTAACCTGCCTGGTGGCACAGCCTTAGCAGCCTATCTGCATAGGCTTGCTGATTCGCAGCACGGACACCTGCAGCTGTGAAGTAAATGAAGTGATATTGAGACATACCTATCCATAGTATACACTAGAATAGCAATTCTTACATACTTAATTCCATGGCTACTTACTCAGCAGTGGAGCATTTTCCATCTCACGGGCCTCCTGGATCCACTGGTCCAGTTGATCTGCCTTGCATCTCTTCAGGTCTGCGTGGTGGTGTCTGACCTGCTCACCAGTCCGAGGGACACCTGTGGCACTGGTGAGTTCATGAGCTAGACGGTCCCAGACTTCCGCTTTGTATTGGGTGCCCTGGTACTGGCCTGGCAGGAGTCTATCCTCATGATTATGGACAAGGAGCCAAACCATTACTTTTGACTCCTCAATGCCCCAACGTTGCACTTGAAAACGAGAGCCCTCTCCAACACCGGCCATTGCTGCCTGCAGATGGGAGCTACAACCAGTTATGCCAAGTATTCCCACCTATGGAGATTAAATATGCATCATTTCCCGCACTTATTTGTGGTTGGCCAGTTTTGAAAAAACTCAGCTGAAGGCACACCTGCTTAGCAATGGGTAAACTTCCATTGATATGTATGTGTGTATTGAAAGTGCATGCTTACGAAAAGCTGTCATGGCTTAGTGGTTCAGTACTGTGATTATGGTGCACAGTATCCTGGGTTCGAGACCTGTCATTGCTTTTTATTTTCCTATTGGCCAGACCGGTTAGGAGGTGTGGCTATGTTTTACCGACTTTGCTCAGCTATGCCCGATGTTGCTCTACGTTGTCTGACATTGCTCTACAATGCCCAACGTTGCTCTACATTACCCACTGTTGCCCGACGTTGCTCTGGTTAGCGCGGTGCATGTTAGCCTT
This sequence comes from Protopterus annectens, assembly GCF_019279795.1. Taxonomy (NCBI): domain Eukaryota; kingdom Metazoa; phylum Chordata; order Ceratodontiformes; family Protopteridae; genus Protopterus; species Protopterus annectens. The sequence continues at coordinate 768,000,957 of NC_056731.1, read as the reverse complement.
AGAGTTGAGGCAGCGTGCCCTCATTAATATGCATGGCATGCTGCCATCTTACTCTTAGACTGGCATTTCCGTGTAAGACTACTTTAGTCTTACACAGAGGATTCATGAATCCTGGGGTATGTCTTTTCCCCCTGTTGTGAAATCTCAGTGCGCACACACACACACACACACACACACACACACACACACTTGTTTTATTTATGACACATTTTATGAAAGGTTTTTTTTTGTTTTGGTTTTGCTCATTGTATTTGTTTAACTGATTTGCGCTAATTTTTTATTTGTAAACTGTTTTTGCAAAGCATTGTAATAAACTTGACTTGATTCTTTGTTTGGTAACTAGACTGTAGCTTTAAAATGGAGAAAGTGGCCCAGGTCACTGACACGGTAAGTAACTACAAATGTGTTACTATTTGATTATGACACTGTGTGCGTGTGTGTGTGTGTGTGTGTGTGTGTGTGTGTGTGTGTGTGTGTGTGTGTGTGTGTGTGTGTGTGTATATGCTATACCTTTATGATTTGTGGCTGAAACGGGACTACTTTTGGTTTCAAAATAAATAAATAAATAATTTAAGACCAAGGCTCCAGTTCAGAGGCAGTAGAAACTACTGTTTATTGGCAGTCAGTTGATCAGCTGTCGGGTCCTCAACACTATAAGATCATGGCAGTATATAATGGCTAACCCATGTGAAGATGAGTGAGAAGGTGAGTGTTGTGTTTATATCATGTTCTACCTCTTCTTCTCGTTTGTGAGATTTCAGAGTTTTTATATATATATATATATATATATATATATATATATATATATATCAATATATATATCAATATATATATATATATATATATATATATATAGTTTATGTGTATGAGAGCTTTCCCCCCCGTTGGGGGGGGGGGGGTGGTGCAGAAGGTGAGCTTGCCCCTGCAAAAAAAATTTTTTTCTGTGTGTTTTACTTACTGACCTCTCAAGGTTTTAAATTTTTTAGAGTCAAAAAAATCTCACATTGTTTAAACGAGATGTAATATTTCATAGAAAATCCAGAGAGAGTTATTAGTGGTATTCAGCAGTGATGGAGAGAGCCAGCATGAATGCCCCCACCCGCACTAAGAGTCTGTCTTTTTGTATTGTAATCAGTGATGATGGCAGCTGCAAGCTTTAATGATGAGCAAATTGCTTATTTTTGCATTATACAGGGGTCTGTTTGCATATAGTTAAAGATGAATAAATCATGATGAAATCCTCCAAGGCATAATAACAGCCACAAAGGCTAGTATACCAAAAATATATTTAAAGTTGAGCACTTTCATCCCAAACAATAGTATTAAAGAATTTTATCAGACCTGAAACCTGCTTTTAGAATACCACAATGGATGAAAAACATATTAAACATTTAAAATAATGCCCAAGCTTTACAATTTATCTGTGCACAGTCATAACCCGTGGGGGTATCCATTAAGTCATAACATTGGTGTTTAATGTGGTGAAATGTTCACCAAGTAGGGAGGTAGACAGCACCACTGTGGCCAGGAAGTGTGAGTTTGGGATTTGTGCCTTATTGTCATTGTCTGCACTAGTATTGGTACCAGCATCATCTCGTTGTCCTATCCCAGCATTTATAGGCATCAGCATTTCTATGCTTTGTCCAGTGATTACAGAACAGAGCAACAACTACCAGGTGCATGAGTATTAGTGCTACATGATGACCACAAAGATCATGCTGGAGATAAAAAAGTTTAACTTCTTTCCCTAGTACTTCTTCTATAGAAGTGATTAAAAATAAACACATTGGAACACCAAACCTTTTTACAGAAGGCAATTAACAATACTTAGCAATGTCATATCTTCTTAAATAAACAAAGCAAACTACTATCACTATGAATAAACCATATACAAATTGTAGGTAATAATATGAATTTTTTTGTAAAGCATATTCTACATTATGAGCTTTTATAATAATATTTCAAAATGCAAGGCATTCTTTAAAATGCCTAATTCGGTTTAAATTAAATTAGTGCCTATCATAATTGCCTGCCATAACAGATACATATTTGCACTCCTGGGTGCCATTATGTTGTATGGTAAAATGATCTTGTCTCCATCACATCAAAAGAGAGAATTAACCATATCACCTCTTCTTGATACATTAGATTTTCCCAAGATAAAAATATCTGAAAGCAAGAATTCTCTAATAACTGGATTCATAAGCCTGAATTGTTAATGGACTGTTAAAATGCATCCTCACTGTATCAGTTACATATTCCTGAACATTGATTTTCACATTGCATTTTGACCATCTTATCTAACATTTGGGTTTTGGGCAGTTACAAAAAATCCATATATTACCACGTGAGACTGACAAGAAAAATATTGCGCAAAAACAAATTTTTGGATTAATTGTGACCTATTTTCTTCCTAAAATTAAACAAAACACTGTGCCCATGTTGCCTTACACACAGGCAAACTAAGCAGCCATAGGGAGTTGTCTGGCTAGGTGTGCTTAACTGATGACTATTTATTTGTTTTAAAGAAAATAAATTTAAATAAATAAAGAAAAGGCCCACAGCACCCCCATTTAAAGAAGTTACAGTTGTTGCTCCCAGTACTGTGCACTTTCATTCATTTCCTACTCCATCCCATCCAGTGTTTACCTGACTCATTGTCTAGCTTTTGGCCCACAAATTGCGACTCTGGCATTTGCATGAGGTATTTTTTTGTAAATGTGAGCAGGCAATCAGATAAGGTCAGTGGTGGCTTTGCAGGATTGGGCTAGTGACCATGTGTTTGTGTGATGCTGAGATGAAATTCATTATTGTTGCACGTACTTAATTTACTTTCTTTCTTAATCTTATTAGAGATGAATGCAGACAGAAAAGAAGCTTAATTGCTGGGTAAAGAGGAGCTCCTATGGTTAACAATGACCAATCCTGTTTGCTCATTATTCTGGCTTTGTATGATTAATGTGATATGTGTGAAGCTTTTGTTTACTTGCATGAAAAACATGAAATCCATTACAGTAACTATTATTATTTTATGATCAGACATCACAGGTGTACATATTCAACAGACTAGCTAAAATTGTTGGGTATGTTTCTGTCTGTGAATGAAAATAACTGAACCTGCTGTCATGATCAAGTTAAACAGTCATTAGCATGGCATGCATGTGTGTGTGAATCACGTTGGAATGCTTTACTGTGGCCATTTTAATCGTTATCAGACAATGATAGTCTTTAAAGTAGTTGTAACTTTATAGGTACAGAGATGTCTGTTGATAATGGTGACTTACCCCTGCTGTTGTTTGTTCACAGATAAACAGTCATTGATCTGGCTTGGCAGGAGCAGTGTCACATAATGTACTGTATTTGCTAAAGTCAGTGTAAAATAGTCAATGCTGTGGCCAGATTTTTCTGCTTTATACAAATTTTCATAAATTTTCTGAAATATGTCTTAATACCACTACAAAATCTCTGCTTATTTTTCTTGTTATAGGCTCCCTAAGTTTGGCAGCAACACTTTCTACTTTCTGTTGTGTAAGTCATGCTAAACAGTTTTATTCTCTGGAATTATTATCAAAAAAGCAGTTGCTTAACAGCAATCTTTCTAAACTCATGCATATTATCCAGAAACTCTCTTATTTTCTCTTTAACAATCTGCAGTTGTGCCTCTTCTTGTTCTGTGAGATTCCTCTTATTCTTTAATACTTTAACCTTCATCAGCCCCTCTAAATAATACATGTTAATTCTTAACCATATTTCATTTCCTTTTATTTCTACCCTATTTTAAACTCCTCTTTCATTTTATCCCACTCACTAGCTATAACTTCTGCAGAAATTTCTGTCTTCCCTAATAATTCTTCAATAATTTCTAGCACCCATTCCCTAAATTCCTCTCTTTTTAACAGGTAGGTGAAGAAGTGCCAGTGTCTCATTTTTACTTCATTACGTTATTGTAACAATGTGAGATATTGCCAGCTATACCAGGAGAAGTAGGGCAGTGGATGTGTAACATATGCCTGCATAGCTAGCTGGAATTTTGTAAGGAATTTTATATCATTTGTATATCAAACTGATTTGTACAGATACTTGTGTTGAAAAATGTATTTGTAAAGCTGCTTGTATGAAAAATGTACCAAAAGTGAGTCCTGACTGTATTGTAACTGCTTAAATGTATATGTTTTAACATAGGATACTGGAAGAGAAGAGGTTAATCTCAGTCCAGATAACTTTGAAAAATAGTAAGAAATTAAATAACCTGGCTTAGGGCCATAACGATTGTATTCTACAGTTCTGATTACAGCCAGAGACTAAATGTCTATACCAGTGAATTGTTTATTAGCTCCTATAGGAAGAGTGGAAGTGTTTTATAGTTTTATAGCTTCCAAATGCTATAACACATTTCAGCAAAGCAATATCTGTGTGTATGATAACACATATGTGCAAGATTCTAGGTCAGTTGCTAGGAATGGGAGATAGTATGGGAACCAGAAATCAGATGACCAGATGTATGTGATGTCATTCTGTAATCCACCACAAAAAATTATGTTTTAATACCAGATGAGAGAAGTTTCGGGGCACTCTGTTTTTGGAACCTGACAAAGAAGGACCCCTCACCTACTTCATCTTGCCTTGCTCTAGTAAGTGATCAGGGAATAGTAATTCTTTAGATCAATTAGAAAAATATAGTGAGATTAGTTAAGTACTGTTTTTTTCTGTATCTGTGTGAATCTGTTCATCTGTATTATTTTAATATTTCCTGTGATTGAAACTTTGTTGTTTATTGTAAATAGATATTTAGTATTTTCATGTTCTTTTATTATCTATTATTAAATACATTTAAACTTTTCATTGTGGCTGGTCCTATAGAGAATAGTTTAATCTTTGAGAGTACTCATATCTATTTGGTCACTCTGTGGCCACTCCTGATAGTCTTACTGCATTTGTCAAAACACTACCATTTGTATTAATATTATTTTTACTCAGTATAATTGGGTATCCTTGTAAGAGCCTTACAGTAGCTGGCTTTGGAATGTCTGGTGGCAGTAATTACCTTATAGTCTGTGCAGAAGGAGGCATAGCTAAGTAAATCTGTGCCAGCCTTTCCCAGGTGTCTGCATATGTGTAAAAATCAAATCTCAAAGAGTGGGTGTGTGTCAGCTACTTGGAGCAGAGACATGAAGCACTGGTCTCACAGAGAGAATGCTGGAGGACTTGGCTTGGACACTCAACTGAGGACTTAACTCTATAGTTGTGCCAGTGGGAAGTCTTACTGGGGATCCTGGAGGGAGACAGAGAGAGAAATCCAGATCCTGGACTGAGTGCATTCTCTGTGTACTCTTAAGGGAAATTGTGCTTGATACAGAGAGCAGCATCTGGAAATACTGTGTGTATCTATTTTTGTTCCAAGTGAACATCCCTCTCCAGTGTCAGTGGCAAAGATCTAGACTCCTTGATTAGTGGCCCAGAGAAGGGACGTCACACTTTATCTTAGTTGTTATTGGAACATGATCTGAAATAGTTATTGGATGTGTGTTGGAGCTTTCAATTAAATGCACATGTTCCAATGAAATATAATTTCTGCCTAGTCTAGCCCTGTTATTCTACCTTGGGGATTAATATGAAAATTCTCTCCAAGTTCCTACTACTGAATTTAAGTTTTCCATACCAAATATATTCATCCTTCAGAAATCTCCCCCCCTTTATTATATTTTCCCTTCTATGTTCCCCAGATACATCCTCATTGTTGCAAATCAAGTTCCAGTCCCCATCTACAAGTAATATTCCCAATGAAAGTTGATTATTTTCCCTCAAATTTCTTAAACTCCATAATAGCAGCTTTGGGTGGAATATAAATACATGCTAGTGTAATCTTTCTGCCTTGCCAGTAGCCCCTTACTACCACAAATCTACCATTATTATCCTTTTATTTTCTATTCCTATGTGAGTTCCTCTAGCAATTAGTATCAGTACCTCCCTTTTCCTTTATCCTGATACTCTGCTAAATATCCATCCTGAAATCCTTTCTTTATCATATTCACATACTCACTTCTTCCCAACTGTGTCTCCCGTAGCATTGCTATTTCACTCTACACTTCTTAATGCAATTCAATATTCTTACCTATTTCTCTATACCATTGGGGCCATTCACATTCCAAAATAATATGGGTAGCATAGCCATTATGATAGGAAGCTATTATTCCCACGTTATGTGTGATAGCTTTTTAAATGTCATTTTTAGCTTCTGTGTTACATGTACCCACTAATGTTTGACAAACTATTTTATACAGTTGTTTCTTGTTATCTCCATTTGAACCTGTGTCACATTTTGCAAGACCTTTTGTTTTAATGAAAACCATAAAAAAAACCCAAAAAAACCCAAAAAATAAAAAACAAAAACAAAAAGCAAAGACGCTCATAGAACAACCCCAGAACAACCTATTAACTTAAGCACACAAAACTGTATATCTTCAAATAATGAAATTTAACCCTACTGATAGGAATAATTGTCCCAAATTGATGCTCTCCCCATACATATTACCCAACTTAAAATTAAGGATATCTATACTAAGGTGTATATTACAGCCTGTGCTCTTACTTGCATTAATTGATATCTGTTCCTGTCTTATCTGTATTTCCCTCCCAGATGTGAAAAAACTCTTGCATGCTTTCAGATAACATTAACTTTTAGTCTTAAAAAAAGTGTTCTGACTTTTGTAGCCTGCCCTTATAGTCAGCTTGTCTCCATGGAAAGATAAGAACAAAATGTACAGCTGCCCTTAGCTGCAGACTTCTCAATTCGAGCTGAACATTTGTTTGCTAAAGGAAAAATTTTGCTTCATTCACTGTTCTCTTATTTACTTTCTTACACAAATAACTTGTTATTCGATTAAGGCTAGGGCCTTAATGCAGCCATTTACCTATGCACCTATACAAAAGTAAGAAAAAAACATATGAACTCTACTTATATTATAATCTGTGCACTTTTACACCCTACCCCCACATCAGCAACCTAAGATTAGATCATATTACCATAACCCTGTTTTTGTCCACTCTTTCTTCCCTATTCACATTATAATGCCTACATTTCTTAAAACTAAAACAGAAGGGAAAAGGCTCTTGTTTACTTTTGTATCTTTATCACATACAACAATAATTGAAAATGGTTTGCTATAAAAGATGCAATTTATATCATGAAATGTGTTATACAAATACTGTTAAGAGCATTGTTTTACTTAGTTACTTTTTTCTTTCCTTCTAGTGCCCTTCCAAATATTAATGGAGTATATGTTTTTGAGGCTTCAAGTTTAACAAAGTCAGCAAAAGTCCAGTCTTTCCATTTTTTCTTATAAAGCCATATTTCACAAATGTGATTGATGCTAACTGTAATCACATATTTATTCACTAATTCCAGTCTTGCTGGTCTTCTTCCTGTTCATCTCCATCTCCCAGTCCCAGACTATAATTCAAGTCCAAGGTACTTCCGATTCTTTTAGTCAGCTCCTGTGTTTTTTACTGTCTCACAAGCATTTTCTTTCAGAACATTGGAAAACATTTCACTGGCAAATTCTCTCTATGAGCTTTATTATAAGAAACTGAAAAGCAAAGTCTTTTTCTGTTTGATAGATCACTTTTTGTTGGACTAACTTTTGTATTTCCTCCTTAGCCTGTTCTGTTTTGATCCTCCAGTTAAAAATATTCTAAAGACTGCTGGATACAGCAGCTTGTAACTCACACCTGCCTCTCAGCGTTCTCTGATTGCTGGGATAAATTTGTTTCTCTTCTGCCTGGTATATGGTAAATAATAATTTTCTACAAACATTTTGCTGTCTCCAATTTTTAATACTTTTCCCTTCTGCCACAGTGTTGTCAGGATCAAGTATTTCTGCTGGTATGATTGCATCTTTATTAATACAGCTTTTGGGTGTTTTCACATCCCCAGATTTGGAGCATACACTCAATGTGCCCTTTCAATTAACAGATACTGCTGTGGAAGGCCAGTCTAGTTGCTTATTTGTGCTTTCATAAAATGAATACAGTTTGTTCCTTCCAGTTTCTCTGGTACAGTAGATATCAAGTTTTTCCTGTATGTTCTGTCCTCTAATTCTGCCATTTTTAAACAGCTCTTCATGAGCAGTTTCATACTCAACCATCCTTTTTTTTCATTTCAACCTTTGTTTTTTTGCAGTTTTATCAGTTCATCTAAAATGCCCTTTAAGGTTTCTTTCATATTTTCCAGTTTATCTGATTCAAAATTCTCTTTCAATGTTTTATTTATTTTAATCAGCTCTGAGTATATTTGATTTATTTATTCCTCTAGAATGAAGCTTGAACTTCCTTTTGCTGAACAGCTGCAGGATTCTTCCCAGTCAATGCTTTCTCTTCCCCTTTCCTAGATGATTTTCTTCAGGCTCTCTAAGTTTCTTCTTTGCTGACATCCAGGCAGTGTACTTACTAGCCAGTAACTGAATTTACTAAAACTAATAGAGTTATTGACCTTTATCTCTCAGTTACTTTTTTCACACTAGAAGAACTAAAATTAAGCTGTTGAATTGAGTGTAGCCATCTTGGAAGTCTCTTAGCAAAAGCAGTTTTATGAGCAATAAACACATGCATATACTTAGATGGAGTAAAAAGAGTTTGAATACTTTTCAATTCCATTTGTGTATATATTATCATACATTTGTCCAAAACATTTTAATACACTTTCCTCAGTATCCTCTTTTCTGTCATGGTTTTCTTTAATAGTGGTCAGTGCCACTTTTTTATTTTTATTTCTAATATGTATATTTTATAATTTAATAATTTTTCTAGATGCAAAAAGCTTCATAATAAATATTTGTTCATACATAAACTAACACACAAAATAATAATTATAATTAAAATAAGCATGAAGAATTTAAAAGGCTTCCTCCCCATCCAGAAAATAAACTTGTCAGCCACGTCTCTTGAGAGAAGTCAGCTTCTTTAGCATGAAACAGCTGTGCAGCCTTTTGCATACTTTCAAGCTCCATTTGATTCTGCAGCATCACAATATGCATTGCACTCATTGCAATAGTAATTTGGTTCACTGAATCAAAAGTTGCAGTATTCAAAACCTCTAATAATTTGAACAACTATCTGAGTTCCCAAATTTATTTTACTGCCCCTTTCAGAAAAATACCAGCCCCGGAGGAAACATTGTCATTCAAGTCCATACGTGAATGTCTTTTAAATGCAGTTCATTCTAAATTATGATTGTAAATCCAAGAAGAATCTATCTACTCAACCAGATTCATAATGTCCTTTGTCTCCATCTTTCTGTGAGCATTGCTTATTTTCCCCAAGGGGTAAGTCTCTGTATGTCATACAGCTGCAATAACTCAGCCAGTGTAACAACATCCTGATCAGTCTGCTGGTAACCAGAGGTAAGCTTGGTTTCCACAGATACAATAAAACAAATGCAACATGGCAATGCTGCATCCTCCAGCCCTGTTATACACATGTTGGTTAATATTACAGTCACTGCACCAAGCAGGAAGTGTTCTGTTTTTAATGTCCCAGACTCTAATTCAAGTCCAAGGCACTCATGATTCCTCTAGTCAGCTCCTGTGCTTTTTCCTTTCTTTGAAGCATTTTCCTTCAGAACATTGGAAAACATTTCACTGGCACTAGCAAAATCTCTCTTGGAGTGGAACCAGTCTAAAGGGGCAACATTGTGCCAAGAATTATGTCTGTTCTTTTTGTTTTTGATTTCCCAAATTGTCCCAACTGCTGTTCTTACCTCTGTCTCTGTTACTGGTATTAGAAACTATGGAATGCCTCCATCATATACCATTGGTATATGTGTACACACCCAGCAGTTACTGACATTCATTGTCTTGGCATAACTTGACAATGTGTCAGAAAAAGTATTAAACTGAGTTAAAACGAGCAGATATCACTGGATTGGTATCCTAAGTGTTTATTTCTGATAAAAAAATTGTTCAGTGTTTACAATACTGATGCCATCTGATGAAAGAAGGAAGTGCAATAGATGAATGATGAATACCAATACATCTGTTCCAAATATCAAGTAGGCTGAGGCTGAAGATGAATCTCAAAAGTTTGCAAACAAGGATGATTTATCTTCTTTTTGAAGTTTATTTATTGTAGATTCCTGAACAAATGTCACATTGAGTTCTGTGCTGATAAAAGTCTCCTGAGCAGTGCTTAGTCACTGGACTCATTTCCTGATTCCTGGGCCAATTCTCACTTATTGTCCATTGTAGATAATGTTGCTAGATTGCTAGGTCTTATTTACAGCCATATCAATCTCCCTGTTTTTTCTTCTGGTACAAGATGAGATTGGTTCATCATTGATAATGGGAGGAATTAAATTGTCGGTATCCTGTTGGTATTTGTTGTTAGGGAGGGCCTTCTTAACTTGTAAAACATGAATCCAGGAAGTCAATCCTTCACATAAAATAGCAGTAGATGAGGTAAGTAGAACCAGGACGTGTCCTTTCCATTTTGGCTGAAGGGCATGGTGTCTGAAGAAGGACCTAACAAACACCCGATCTTCTGGGATGACAGTGTGTAGAGAGGTGGTATCCAGTTGCTGTTGGGCTGTGATGACCTGTGAATAAATATGATGCAGAACAGAAATGAGAGACTTGAAATAAAGAAAAATAGACTTATCAACATTTTGTAATATCAAATTACTGGGCAATGGTGTAGCTGGCATTCTCATTGGTCTTGCCATAAGAATTTCATTCGGAGTGTGAAACCAGAAGTGATGTCAGGCTAAAAGTGAATGATTATGAAATATGCTTATGCTAGGCTGAAGTAAGCAAAAATGCATTTATTCTTTGGATGCTGTTTTTCCTCTTCTGTTTCTGACATGTTGATTTGCAATTTATTTGCTAGCTAGAAAACACTTTCATCTGTCCAGATGTTAGAAATGTGAAGCCAGAAGTGATGCCAAGTTAAATGTGTATGATTGTGAAATGCACTTATCCTAGGCTTAAGCAAGCAAAATGTATTTCTCTTTGCATGTTGTTGTTCTTTTATTTTTATGACATGTTGATTTGCAATGTATTTGTTGTCTAACAAACACTTCTGTTTGTCCAGATATTAAACAATAGAGTGAGGGGCTAGTTCACAGATAGGATGGTACCTTCTCCTGAAATAACAGACAAGGATGAAACAGCATTGGAATGCAATGATCATTGAAATTTTTTAAGACTCATTTGGGATGCAAATAAAGAAGAAACAAATATGAAGGTAATTGGACAAACTCTTACTGTTGTGATGGGTGTGGGGCTAGCTGGTTTATGACCAGTCTCCACAGCTACAATGAAGTCACACAAGGACTTTGGCTATATAATTGTGACTTAATGAAATGTTGAGAGGCAAGTGTGAAGTTGCTGTGAGAACATCCTACCTGTGGAAATTAGTTAGTCATTTTAAGGTACAGTATTCCTTTGTAGCAGCTAGCTAGGAAACTTAAATAGCTAGAGTTAGATTTTTTTCTGTATGCATTCTGTTTATTGCACTTTACTTTAATTTTATTTGTATGTGCCAGCCTATGTACATCTTTATTGGTATGCTATTTTTTTATTATGTAAGTAAAACCTGTTTTAATTATCTTTAAGCTATTGTGGCTGATATTTACTTATTACAAGAGTATTTATGCAGTGTTGTTTAATTGAGAAGAGGGTAACTATTTACATTGAGAAACACCACACTGTAAGGGCCACTTCTTTGAGAGTGCTTTGGCCAACTACCTGTAAAAGAAATTAAGTGGAACAATCAGACCATACCAGTAACTGGAAGCCTCTGACTTTATTCAGAGTGGTGGCAGTGCTACCAGGCCCAGGAAGAAAGCAGTGTGGAACTGGGGGATTCAACTGCCTTCTCTGGAAATTGTGTGCATTTGTATGGATGTGAAAAATAATACTTTGAGTGAAAGGCAGTTACTGTGGAGAGAGGGGCACTGGGATACATTGGTTTATGGAGAGAGTGGTGTGGGTCTATAAGTGAACAGTGTGGAGTCTAATTTGGATGTGTAGGTTAGAGACCCAGACCCAGGACAGTAACACACTCCTTCTATGCTGTAAGTGCCTGTGAAGAAATTGAAAACACTATCAATTGTATTAGCATGTCTGGCATGAGATTTGTATATATTCTCATATTAACTTGCATTGTATGCCAGCATGTCCAATTGTGAAAATGTAACTAAGTTTTTAAAATGTTGAGTGTTTCTCTGTTTATACAAAATGTTTAAAGAATCTGTCAGTGTTTTGTTACATTTCTAATTGCACATGTTTGCAAGGGATGTTCTAAAGTACAAACTGTCTGTGGAGAATCGGCTGATCAGTAGGTGATGGCATTAGAATGTTCTTGGTTGCTATGTGATTATTTGAATAGATGATTGACCGGAAAAAGGAACTTCTTCAAGCAGCTGATTGTTATTTTTAAAATAAGACAGTGAAGACTGTTAACCTGGAGTATAAAAAAAACTGCTGAAGTCAGTTGAAGGGTAGCTAGTTAAAGTGCTGTGCAGTGAATATCCATAAAAGGACTCACAAAAAACTGTAAGCCTGCTTTTGTCTTGCTGTTATGTTTTAGGTTAGATCAGGGATGGTATTCTCTATTTAGATTAGGAAAGTTTAGTCATTTAGAGTTTTTCTAAAATGATGGAATTCTATCCTACAGTTTAATTTTGTATTTCTGTTTACTGAATTATGGTGTTTATTGAAAGTTATTGATTTACATTTTTTAATAATCATTTTACTTATTATTAAAATGTTTGTCATTACTTTACATTGTAGCTGGACAATCAGTGCATTCTTTAGAGATCAGAGAGTGTTTATACCTGTCTAATACTCCCCAGGTCACCTCGAATGTCTGGTTCTTTCTGGCCATAGTTATCATTTATTTTGATATTTAATTTTTAATAATTAATCACCCTTTGAAGGGCGTGTAAACCTGTCTGACTTTGGTGGCAGTTTATCATTTGTTTTGGGGAGGAGGCACAGCTTGAAATCTGTGACAGGCTTCCCATGAGTGTTCGAGTGTGTGAGATTTGAATTTGTTTTGAGTGTGAGTGAGTCAGAGGTCTTAAACTGAAACACATTGCTCTGAAGTGCATAATATAGCAATAACCCATGCCTGGGTGTGGGTAATGTGGGATTTACCCATGGGTGGCGTGGTTTGGTCCCGAGGGCAAAGCCCGAGGGACCAAACAAAGACAACCATGGGTAAATCCCGCATTACCCACACCCAGAAGTGGGTTATTGCTATTATACTATGACATTATTTAAGAAAAGAAATAATTACTTTTCTTAAATAATGGCATTGTATAATGCCTCTTTGCTGCCCTTCTGCAGCTGTCTGGTATCCGTGGCAGTTCTGATGCACTGCGCATGCCTATGCAGTACATCAGAGCTGTGGCCAAAAGCAATGGAGAAAGCAAGATCTCCCTTGCATTTTACTGTTTCGCTATGTTAAATGGGTTTTACATAGCGAGACAGCTTTAAAATAAGCAACGGAGATGTCCGTTGCTTATTTTAAAGCTATCTCGCTATGTTAAACCCATTTAACATAGCGAGACAGGTTTAAAAAAAAAAGCAACGGAGAAAGCAAGATCTCCGTTGCTTTTTTTAAACCTGTGTCGCTATGTTAAACTCTTTTAATATAGCGAGACAGTATTTTAAAAGAGACTTATACTAATGGAAAAAGTCCGGGTGACCGGACCTTTTTCCATTAGTATAAGTCGATTTACAACGTGCACGCTGGCCAATCAGCGTGCACATTTTGGAATATTAATGGGGGGTCATGGCATAATAAGGAATTACATTTGGAGTGGGCAGAAGTATATAGTCCAGTCCCAGGAAATAGAGTGTGTTGCTGTTGTGATCTTAAGGTAAATTTTGGAATTTTAATCTTGTGCGCTCTGTGCTTTGGTGTTTTCCATGATGTTCCCACACTGGAGTTAGTGCTGGGGATTAAGGCTCCTTAATTACTGACCCAGGTTTTAAGCGGGGGATGTTACATATTGGTGGCAGTCCAGTGGGATATTAACAGTATTTCACAGTGCCAATACTGTGTTTTGTGGATTATTTATTTGAAACAGACTGGGTAACAGCATATTGTTCACATTTAGTGGCATTGGTTGCCACAAGGCCATCACAGGGAGAATATTTTCTAGAAGTGCAAATTTCACTGTGAATGCAAAGCAAAACAAGAGGCTATACCTCTGGCCATTTAAGGCTGGTCTCCTCTCATAATTTTAAAATTCAAGTTTTTACAGTCTGATTCATTCTCTTAACAATTCCTGAAATCTGGTGTCTATGCAGACAATGGTAGTGCATGCTCACTTTCATGATTTTACGCACTTATTGTATGATCTAACCAGTGGCATAGCTACAGTTTGTGCTGCTCGGGGCTGTCTTTGAGTTTTCTGCCCCTCCCCCTCACAAAATCATGGTCAAATGGGGCCTTCCATACACAGCCCTCCCCGCTACAGCCATTCCAGTGTCCAATTACTTGGCTGTTTCTCCCCATTTACCATAAACACTGTAATGTGCTTACTGATTTATGCTTTAATTCTACAATGATCATTTGGATTTCATTTAAAACTTTTATTTTACATTTTATAGCACAAACACTGATAGACATCTGCTAAAACAAAGCAATACAGTCTCATAATGAAAAGAGACTTAGCATTAAAACTTCTCTGCTCTTGAAGCTCAGATTCATTGAAACAGCATTGAAATGCACATTCAAAGAAAATGCATCTGGCCAATGGCTGATAAAGTTTACATTTGGGATGTTTTCAAATCATAGGCCCCTTGCACACATATTTAGGACCATGCAAACATACATGTTTTCTTTGATTCACCTTCCTGATTGTATTAAATTATATTCCTTGTATAATAGAATACACTTGTTAGAGTGTGTTTTGAATTGTTTTGAGCATTTTTCCAGTAAACAATGAAATAAAATGTATGAACTATGTAACCTATAACTCTGATGATAGTATTATCTTTAATTGAGCTTTTCTACATTGGAAGTGGGTTCTTATTGGCCCAATGGAAAATCCTGGCAAACCGACTGCAATAAATAAATAAATACAATAAATAATGAACCAATAATAATAATAAAACTGCCCAATTCAGATCACTTCTATCATAAAAGTCTACTCAAACTTATGTCATTACAATCCACTAATATCAGTAAATATTCACAATCTCTGCAAAGTAAAAGTCATCTAAATAATTCCACATTTAAGAGATCTGTAACTAATGAAGAGGTTGCTGCTAGCAAACAACTTCATAATTCATTGTTTCATCTACAAATAAAGTGCCTTTTGCCCTTGAAAAATAAATTGCCTATGTTACTTAAAAATGATATACTAGAATATTGCAATAGGGAATGGATGGCAAACTGATAACATGTTCATAGTTACCAGGTATCTCCTCCAAAGGAGGACATTCTCAGGACTGCAGCATCCACCTGCTTTAAAGTACAACACAGTAAAGTATCAATAATCCATCAGCATACTGTGGGAGTAGAACCCAGAGCTTTCTGCATCAAAAGCAAGTATAGTTCCTGTTGTGCTACTAGCAGTGCCAGCAGTCTTGGCATAGGCAGCGCTAAACTTCTCTTCCCCTGAATAAATAATGAGCCAATAATAATAATAAAACTGCTCAATTCAGAACACTTCTATCAGAAAAGTGAACTCAAACTTCTGTCATTACAATCCACCAATATCAGTGAATATTTACAATCTCTGCAAAGTAAAAGTCATCTAAATAATTCCACATTTAAGAGATCTGTAACTAATGAAGAGGTTGCTACTAGCAAACAACTTTATAATTCATTATTTCATCTACAAATAAAGTGCCTTTTGCCCTTGAAAAATAAATTGCCTATGTTACTTAAAAATGATATACTAGAATATTGCAATAGGGAATGGATGGCAAACTGATAACATGTTCATAGTTACCAGGTATCTCCTCCAAAGCAGGACATTTCGCAGGACTGCAGCATCCACCTGCTTTAAAGTACAACACAGTAAAGTATCAATAATCCATCAACATACTGTGGGAGTAGAACCCAGAGCTTTCTGCATCAAAAGCAAGTATAGTTCCTGTTGTGCTACTAGCAATGTCAACAGTCGTGGCATAGGCAGCACTAAACTTCTCTTCCCCTGAATAAATAATGAACCAATAATAATAATAAAACTGCCCAATTCAGAACACTTCTATCATAAAAGTCTACTCAAACTTCTGTCATTACAATCCACCAATATCAGTAAATATTCACAACCTCTGCAAAGTAAAAGTCTTCTAAATAATTCCACATTTAAGAGATCTGTAACTAATGAAGAGGTTGCTGCTAGCAAACAACTTTATAATTCATTGTTTCATCTACAAATAAAGTGCCTTTTGCCCTTGAAAAATAAATTCCCTATGTTACTTAAAAATGATATACTAGAATATTGCAATAGGGAATGGATGGCAAATTGATAACATGTTCATAGTTACCAGGTATTTCCTCCAAAGGAGGACATTCTCAGGACTGCAGCATCCACCTCCTTTAAAGTACAACACAGTAAAGTATCAATAATCCATCAACACAATGTGGGAGTAGAACCCAGAGCTTTCTGCATCAAAAGCAAGAATAGTTCTGTTGTGCTACTAGCAATGCCAATAGTCTTGGCATAAGCAGCACTAAACTTCTCTTCCCCTGAAGCTCTCAGCTCCTTCTAAAATCCAATTGACACTCAACTATATCTCTCAACTTTGCAGCACAAGAAATCTGGAAAGAGCCAAATTTTATGGGGTGGGGGGTGGAAGCAAAAGCCCAAAACCAGGGGCATATTTTAAGCATTGCTTGTATAATCTTAGCAAGTTGCTAGAATAAAATATTATGTTACCAAGCATTTCCTGAAAGATAGTCATTTAAGTTTCAGTCTTGATTTGCCAGAAAACCACAATTAAGAGAAACAGACCAAATGTATGAGACAAACATTTCAGACATTCTGTGAAAAATCTGGACAGTTGAGAGCTATGTTCCTTGAATTATAAGTGGTGGTATGGGTAAAGAATTCAGGGTCTTGTTTCTTGTACCTAAGGTACAGGGTTTGAGCCTGAGTAACACTAACAGACACACACACACACACACACACACACACACACACACACACACACACACACACACAAGAAGCAGCAAATGTCTGTAACCTGAACCTGAACACACATACACCTTACTTGGAGAAGCAGCAGCAAATTCCAATTCTGTGAACTGAACGAGCAAGCAGCAGCAAACATCTGACGTCTGTAAACTGAACAAACACACATTCCCTGTAGAGGCTATTCTTAAAGAAGAACACCCCCTTTAAAAAACATTTATTTAATAAAGGTGAAAACAGTTATTTAATAAAGGTGATATTTAGTCCTCAAAAGTGCCGCAGACTGCCACTCTCACCTCCTCTACCTACACCACTGTCCACCACCCTTTAGAATATTTCCTTGCAACTTTATACTTATTAAAATCTGGAAATAATAATCCCAAGCCTCCGAGATAGCAATTATTTTAAACTGAAGTTATTTCATAATTAAATCAAGTTCTTCCTTTTTTCTTCTCACACTATGTACATTTGTATAATAACAACTGCTATCTCTCTTTCCTTAATAAATCCTAGTCTATTATCTTTCCACGTAGTGTATGCCCTAAAAATCCTTATATCCTTTCCTAACAGTTGAGTCAAAAGATTATTCCCTTTACTACAGAAATGCAGCATGTCTGAACCAAACATATACATACAGTAGGCTGGTTCTTCCCACAATGTTAACACATTAAACATTTCAAATAACATTGTTTCCTTAGCCAGATATTAAAATAAACATTATCCTTCGAATGCTTGCAGTTCAAATATGCCAAACATGGTAGAATTTCACAGAAAGTTAACTTTGCATTATTTCCAACACATAATATGAAGTTTACTAGTATCCCTTTTCATATGTCCTAAAGGGACTTTAAGTAAATCGATTGATCCAGCCATCACTACACATGTATTGTATATCTTCTTATTCAATCTATGCCTCTAACACTTTATAACTAAGTCATGTAAGGTGACTCTATTTAATGCACTCACTGAATTTTCTCCTTATTTAATGATGTTATTGGATTAATTTGTGTGTTAAGGGAGAAACATCTATAATCATTATATTATTTTGTGTAATACCTTGATATATAATATCTTTAGATCTTTTTTTTTTACTCCAGAAGTTCCTAATTCAAATAGGTCAGTATCTGTATTGCTGCTTATTCCTGAAACCTTTATTTTTACTTTTTTGCCATTATCTCTACGTTGTAGATGTTTTCACTTCCTTCATTTTCGTTTTTCTTTACTATTCATTTGTCCTGAGGGGAAGTATATCCTCATCTAACTGAACATGTGATGTAGAGTCAACAGTCCCTAAGGCATCTACAGTAATGTCACTTTTATCCCATTCAAAATTACAACTGCAGGAAAAAATATGTGCCTGAATTTTGCTGTTGTCCTGTGTACTGATTTTGTCATTATCCCTAATTTATAAAATGTCATCACCTGTTACAACAACATCATGTAATGATCCTAAAGTAATTTGTCTGTTATCCTTCATTCTATGTTTCCTTTATTTACATTAGAATAATTGTACTCCATTATACATTGGTTCATATGTGATATCATACTATTCTGTGTATCATCACTATTTGTTGCAAGACTATGAAGTTAATGAAAATGGAGAATGGAGTGGATTGGAACTGGGGATAGGACAGAAGAGTGAACCAAAGCCAAGTGGGATATGCCTAAGGTCAGAAACTATTACTCAATGAGAGCAATCAGTGAGGAGCCCATGTTAACTTTGGAGTAGGATAATTTTTTTTTTGTTTGTTTCATTTTGTTTGACAGCTGTCATTTTGCTTGAGTGCAAAAAAATTGTTTCCTTGGTAAAATTCACCTCCGTGAAAAATAATTTGTTGTGTGCATTCCATCATCTGAGACTTTCCCTTGTGAGGCTTGGATGTCACCAACGATGCTCAGAGTTAGTGCAATGACTGGTTGCTGATGGTTCAGGCAGTAAAACTGCAATTCAGTCTAAGAAAAATCTTTGTAATACTCTAGGGTCTTTCAGTCTGCAGATAGTATCACAATATATTTAAAGTTACATATGCAGATAGGTGCAATAACTGAGGGGTACCCTAGCAGAAGTGAAAAATAGAGATATAACTGCTGAATCAAGAATGGCTACTGGGTAAAAACAAACTCAAGTGGTCTCCACCTTTATCTGTATATTTTAACACGTGATATGTGTATCTATGAAGGCTATAATAGGGAAGTCTTCTTTCTTACATTGGCTAACTGCTTTCTTACTTTTGCTGTCTTTCACGTTTTCTTTACTTGTAGGGAAATATTGTAATATTGGAAGGTCCTTTTCATATATTTTGCAGTTGAGGGGACTTGATGCCAATTCTGCTGTAATCTGTCAATACAGTAAGTTATTTGTGGGTTATCTAGGCAATAGTACAATTTCAACTACAACTTGTATGGCATTGCCTGCAATAATTACCTGAGACATTTGATGTAGGATACTAGCTTTTCATGCTGTCTATCATATGAAGCAAAATACAGATCTAGATAAACAGAACTAATTATGTATCAACATAAAGAGTGCTGGGGAACTATCAGGAGTCATGGAATAGATATTATAGTGCTGTAGTTCAGGTAAGGCAGGTATATAGGACGGGAGGTTAGTAGATGAGGAGGCATTTAAGTGCAACAGAGATAGGGCACAAAGTAGGGAGGCAGAGGAGAGGGGCAACAACAATAATAGGTTGAGATATAGAAATGTGATAAGGTGTGATAAGGTCTGTGTAGAGAAAGGGGTAAGACAAATGGTGGGGGAAGCAAAGACAAACAACAGATAGACAAAGAAACTAGACAGCAGGATTTAGTGTTTTGTAAAAAGAAAATAAATGCATTTTTTGTTTGTTCATGAGTAACTGCTTTCATGCATTATTTTACCAAGTAACTTACTAATAGTTTTTGTCATTATTACAAAAGATGAAGATTTGTATGTGTAGTTTTGTTAGATGTCCCTGCATGGGTACAAGCAACTCATTATTTTGCATGGATAGGCACCAGCTCTGGTCACATGTGGTTTGCTATTTTTTTGTAGTGGTGAAGTGCCATGACTATCCTTTGAATTCAGAAATAAGACATCTTAATTAAGCAGATTTCAGCACTGTTAATCTCTAGTCTCATGATGATACATAACAGCCTTCACAGAACTATACTGGGAAAGCTTGTACAGCTTTAACAACGATAATAAACTTTGGCTACCACACTTCTTTTTTATGTGAGGCAGTGCGGTATTTATTATATATAAAGTTGTTAAAGAATCTGATACATTTTGCTTCAAACTGCAGTCTCCAACACAATGCTTAAGCAAGTTACAGCTTTCAAAGCTGCAAACACATTACACTCCTAAAGATTTTTTTATCTTTCTTTTTTCTCTCTGTCTTTGTAATAAAACAATACATTTAATTGTATATTTAAACTTCCCTAGCAGTATTTTACATATATCAGCAATATAAGCTATCATTTCATGCTTTGCTTTTAATTTTAATTTAGTTTGCAGTTTCACAGCTGAGATCTTACTAAAGGTCATGAGCAGTGATGAATGCAGTATACTAAAGTCTGAAACCAGCATAGTAATGGCTAATGTTCTTTGAAATAACCTGCTTTTGTATTTTACTGCAATTTCTCTAAATATAACTTTTAACTTTGCAGTGACCACAAGATACAATCTAGACCTCTAACTATACTGGATGTAAGCAATAATCCATGACAGAGTGTGGGTAAATCCTGATATAGTGGTGCTTCAGTGGCTGGACTTTATTCTTTCGGTATATGCTCGATTTACAATGGGCACATTGATTGGGCTATCCAATCAGCATGCTCGTTTATGAATACAAATGAGATGTCATTGTATAATTAAGTAGTTTCATATCATCTTACTTTTGATAGAAGACTGAGGCACGCAGGCAAATGATACAGTATTAACAATAACAGGTATCTGCTGGAACAGCTGACTGATGGTTAAACAGCACTTGTCATCAGCTACCTAGTCTTTCATTAGCCCCACTATACTGCTATGATCAACATACTTCAAAGCTCCACTGATTACATAGCTATTACCCAAGCCTTCTTTGCATTACAGGTGGATACCTTCCAACTTTCAGGAAATTGTAGTGATATCATCACAAGAGATGGTAGCCTAATCAGGTGAGTCTAGCTTTCTGAATACAAATTACCTTGGGATATAAGACGTTATTAATATGAGTATGATATAAGTAATGTAGAGCTGCTTGATTCTGTATATACTGTGAATATGTTATAGCCATCGCCACCTTAAGTCAAATGTATAGCATTGCTGTTTTAAACATGCCTGCATCCCATAATTCAAAGAGTCTAGTGCCTTGTACAAGTGTATTTGTGGTGAGTGAACCATTAACATCCTTCTATCCATGCTGCTATTTTCTACAAAATAAAAAGTTACCATTTTTACTAAAATGCTAATACCTCTTGACATTAATGACTCCTGTTTGACATCACTTGGAAACCGGAGGAATGCATCGTGACAGTAAGATTTA
Organism: Protopterus annectens; assembly: GCF_019279795.1. Lineage (NCBI taxonomy): Eukaryota > Metazoa > Chordata > Ceratodontiformes > Protopteridae > Protopterus > Protopterus annectens. Next base: position 767,979,294 of record NC_056731.1, on the reverse strand, counting down.
TGAAAGATATTCTAGAAGGCAAGGAATTCACAAAAATTAACCCATTTAAAGGAAAACAAAAAATGGCACAGCCTGTTAAAAAGACAGGAGAACTAAAATGTAAATATTCAGAATCACAATATTTTCAAAACCCATACCCTAGAATGATCCTTTCACAGGGTCTGGGAGCTGGTAATCAAAATACACAGACAAGCAACTTAATTTTATGTATACTGAAATAAGGTTGTACAGAGCAGAAAAAAAAATAACATAATCTTGGTTTTAAAGGATAGCATAAATACACTTGAGGAGAGAAGACATGTCATGAAAAATAACAAAGAACATTGCAAAGATAAATATATAAGCATATACTCTTCAGAGTAACCAAGGTCAGATTAATGGAAAACATTTAGAGATGTGAATTAGGTGAAGAGACACAGAAAACAAGAAAGTTTCAACACTATTGCTCTTTCATACTGCATGAGTACTTGGAGTGTTTTGATATGAAACAATTTTAATTAAGCATTTTCTGAGAGGTCTTGAAAGTCCCTGTGGACATGAGAGACAGACAGAAAGCCATTAGGATCTTTACAGTGAAATCTATTACTGGCAGGGCAGCTATCGCTGCTCAAAGGTAATTACATTTTAAAACTCTGCAATTAAGGAATGAATTTTATATTGAGTCTGCCTGGCAAAAAATATATATCTGGCCTAAACAATAGTCAGAATGCTCAAAACAAAGACTGACAGAAGTATTTCATTTATGTTATATATCTCTTGAAACAAAATGCCATCAAAATATAAACATAGTATAAAGTACAATGTATGACTTTAGCTGGAAATGATGAAACATACACTGGTGAAAAAATAGCAACAGACGTAGTGCAGAGAGAACACATTATTGAGGCCATTCAGGGATAAGTCATTAGTAATATTACAGAGATGGCATAAAGTGGGCTCAGTGTCTGTTATACTTAAACAGACCGCATGTCTCCAATGGTCTTAAGAGAACTGGTGAGAGAATAAAATGTTTCTTTGTTATGGCAATAAAAACATTGTGATGAATAGACTTGTAGATAACACATCTTCAGGTATCATCTTTTATTATTTTTAACAGATTCCTCTGAACTGTGCATATGGGCAGAATTTATTCATGTAACATATATTTCATGGAAAAATAATCTTTTGAATATGTTTTAAAATTGTGCCAAAGTGCTCTTCAGTTGGCATCCCACTTCATAGTGGGTGAGATGGGGATTCTCTACATTTACCTTATAAAATCATTTGTCATCCAGTACTTCTCATAATGTACCATTGCATTAATAATCAGAGCTGTCTTACTAGTGCAATTTCTGCTTGGGACTTGGGATCGTATAATGACACAAGCATACCTCTCAACCTCTTTGCACAAGAAATCTGGACAAAGTCTGACATAATGGGGACACACTGTCCCAAAAATAGGGACACATTTTAAATATTACTTGTATAAACTTAGAAAGTTGCTAAAATAACAAGATTTGAGTTAGCATGCATTTTCTGAAGGTTATGAAGTCTGAAACTTAAATGCATGTCATTATTTAGTGACTTTAATCCTCAAAAAATCCTGCCAGAAAACTATACATTTTATGAAGTACAGAACAAAAATATGAGGCAAAAATTTTGCATAAATCTGGACAGTTAAGAGGTATGGACACAAGACATCAGAGCACTAGACAGAGTGAAGGATGAAAGGCAAAGCACTGCCTCTCTCCTCTTCTAGTAGATGGGATATGGGGGTAATATGGCATCAAAACCAGATGGAATCACTAGAGGCAACAAAAGTTGTCTGAGAAAAGTGATGTAATGGAAGGAAGGGAAATATACTGCATACATGCCGACTCTCACTGTTGTTTGATGATGTTGCATTGTTCCCACTTCCCAGCTGTTGCCCTCTTTTGTGGGACATCGGGAGAAGGGCTATAAATAGGAAAGTTCAAAGATGATAAATGGAGGACAGGAACAAAAAAAAAGAAAGAAGCAGAGCCAAATTCATGTCACTAGATTGACAGCAATCGGAGAGATGACATCCATCTATCCACCCACAACCCCTTTTTCCCATTTTTATACATGGGGTGGGGTGTCATTTCAATAGTGACCATCATCTACAGCCCAGGTTTACACTGTCGGGTTAATAGCCTGCTGCTGTAGTTCTTCCATACCTCACACACAGACACATACACACACACACACACACACACACACACACACACACACACACACACACACACACACACACACACACACACACACACACACACCTATGGTCAATTTAGAGTGGCCAGTCAACCTACTGTATGTCTTTGAAATACGGGAGGAAACCACAGCACCCAGAGGAAACCTAAGCAAACACAGGGAGGACATGAAGGCTCCAAACAGAAGGCACCCCAACCGAGAATCAAACCAATGAACCTCTTGTTGTGAGATGACAACACTGTCTGCTTTGCCACTGTGCTGCCCTGAGAGATGACAATTGCTATGAAAAAAAAAATCCAGAAACTAAAATAACCGAACCTTATAGGAAGTTTTGTTTTGCAGGGGTGCCCCCAGCATCCCAATGCGAGCATCAGGCCCTCCAAACTCCAAACTTAAATATATTAACCCCATGATTGTATAATAGAGAAAGATGAAATCTCCCCATCACCAAAACGGCCTTGGAGAATTTTGCTCACTGCTTTTGTCATCACTGTAATCATTGTTGATATATTGACATGAATACACACATCTGTTCATCTCAATGAGATTTGACAACTACAGTACACAGGTGTGAACAAAAGAGGTTCAGCAACTTTCGGTATAAAAGTAGCACAGGAGGTTGCATCTGAACTGACTACAACAAAACAAACACAAGAACCAAGTCCCAGCCACTGATAAAGGTAACTGCCAAATAAACACTGAAAATCCAAAGCATAAACATTGGCAGGATTTAGCAATTTATTCCGAAAGGGATGTTGGAAAAATAGTTACTTGTCCTTTGATAGTATGCACCCCAGGCATATATACCCTAAAGTAATAAGAGGCCAATACATGAGAGCCTCTAGGCAATGCACACAAGAGGAAGCATTTAATGAACATATTGATGCATTGAATCAACATTTTTTGAAAAGGGGCTATAAGAAGGACTTTCTGATACAGCATAAGGAGAGGGTGGTCAAGGATAGAAAAACCACTGCTGCCCCATATCTCTCTAGACGTGCTTCTAGTGCACATACGGATAGGAGCTTTGTCAGTAAACCCAGATTTGGTTTGAAGTACACAAATGATGTAGGCTCTGTATGTAATATTATAAGAAAAAATTGGGGAATACTCACAAGTGACAACAAGACAGCTGAAATAGTTGGGAACAATCCCTCTTTTATGTATAAAAATTGTTTAAACTTGAAAAGACTACTGTGCACAAGGAATTGTAATACTACGTCAAGTAACTTGCCATCTGCCAGACTTAGTACATACAGTTGCAGGTACTGCAGAGCCTGTACATATATTTCACATGAACAAGTGTTCAGACATCCACGGATGAAATATATTTTTAGTCCCAGATTCTATGCAGATTGTAGTACAGCAAATGTGATTTATTTAGCCACATGCAAGTCCTGTACAGGATTCTATGTTGGTAAGACCAACAGGAGATTAAAAGATAGACTTTTTAGTCATTCTTAAGAGATTAGGACTTGCAATATGAACAATGTACTAGCTAAACATATTAAAGAAAATGTTGGACATGAGTTTGTTTTTAGAGTACTACAGATAGTGCATGTGGGTCACCGGGGGAGGGGGTAATCTCACTAACTATACTGAAACAGTGGAACGTAAATAGATCTTGAGGCTACAGTCTGATAAACATCCTGGTATTAATGCTTGTGTCTCTTTAAAACCTGTATTGAAAGGGATGAAATTGGTTTAATGAGGTGATGAACTTACATAGCTGATTGAACATCTAACTGTTTTTAAACTGAGCTGTGTTTTTGTGTTTTTATGATCTGAACAAGCACTGGTTTTACAATGTAAAAGTGCTTATCTGGTCCATTTTTACAAATAAATACTTTTACTGTGTGAAGCTGTGGTGTTCCTGCCAATTTTTATGCTTTGAATTTTTGGTGTTTATTTGGCAGTTACCTTTATCAATGGCTGAGACTTGGTTCTTGTGTTTGTCTTGGTTTTATTTTTGAGTTCCACCCTGGACATGGCTGAGACAGCAACCATAGAATTGGAATATAATCCCTCAAGCAGAAACCTGCAGGAGAGATGGAGTAAGGTGATAAATTTACCTGAGAATCCACTTCTTGGGCTCAATTTTGTGGACACTGTTAAAGAGAAAGAAGCTGTAAGTAATGACTTTCCAGAGTTTTTGAAAGTTTTAAGAGAAATGGAAGACAATTTGTTTAAGTTAAAGAGACAAGAATGGCAACGCCTCCACCTGGAGGCTTGTCTGCACTATAAAATCATCCCTAGGGGATTAAGAGTGCTTTGTATGCCTAGTTATGGTAAAATGCATGCAGACTTAAACAATGGCAACAAATGAACCTAGACTTAAGTTTCAAATACATCACCATGTTGATTGAATATTTTCTGCCTTTTGAGCAAAGTTTATTAGAGGCAGTAGAAGCATGCAGGTTAAATACTGAGTAGCACTTTAAGGGTGAAAGGTGCATGCATATTCTAGAAAATACCTTCACCAATGTGTCTAATTATGAAATTAAACTTCAACATATAAAAACTGGAAAACTAATAAGAAACTATAATGACTTTGTATCCGGCCATATTTTTGTATGGCCAAGAACAAGAGATCAGAGGGGTGGCCAGCAAAGGGTTCCTGAGCATGACCAGAATAATATGGTTGTGACACCCTTGCCCTGGCCCAACAATCAAGGAGTCTCAATCCTCACCACTAACACCAGAGAGGGCATCTCAAATATGAAGAAAGGATAACAAATACACACAGTAAAGTGCAATTTCCCTTAAGAGCACACAGAGATCACAGTCAGTCCAGGACTGGTTGCTCCCTTGCTCTCCAGGTCCCCAATAAGGCTCCCCACTGGCACAGCTATAGGGCCCATATCTCAGCCAGCTGGGCAAGCTAAAATCTCCAGCACCCTCTCTGTCCAACCAGTGCTTCATGTCCCTGCCCAAGTAGCTGACACACACACACACACACACACACACACACACACACACACACACACACACACACACACACACACACACACACACACACACACACACACACACACACACTTTGAGATAAGTTTATACAACCACACAGACACTCCTGGGGAAGGCTGGCATAGGTTCTCCAGCTGTGCCCCTTTTACCCAGACTATATTGTAGAAATCACTGCCACCACCCAGCTAATATTTATCAGCTACCCAAAGGCCCTTAAATTGGTGTCCGATTATTACTGTGCAATATTATTATCCAATTGGTAATATAACTAAACAGTCAAGGCTTATTAGAGTGACTTGGTACAGGAGCCCTATATACATGCAATGTACTCTTAGAGCTTAACTTATCTCTACACAAAACAGCCACAGTTGAAAGGTTTTAAAATATTTAATAATAAATAATAAAAACACAAGAAAACACTTCTTACTACACAGTGCTAGTCAAGAGTTCACAGATCACAGAGAAATACTTAAAATAATTCAGTAGTACAGTTCTGACATCACAGAAAAACACTTAGTCTATTCGTTCTAGTTTCTATCTATTTCAAAGACAAAACACAAGTCTAAGATAAACTTACATAAGAGCAAGACAGTGCTGATGAGTTAGATGGTCAAGACAAAAATTCCTAATTCTCTCTGATTCTCTCTGTTTTGAAAATCACATTCCTGGTTCCCATTACATCATTCTTCACACTTCCCTGGGTTCCCAGGCTAACAGAAACTACAATTACATTCTTAACATCTCCTTGTGTTATCTTGCAGTTGGTTAGGAAGCAGAGCAATAAAAATACATTTGCATGTTTAAATCTAGCAATTTAACTCTTGGTTAAAACAACAGAAAGAATGTCTTCACCTAGACAGGCCGGAGCCAACTTTAGATCAAAGGGTCACAGCACATTTTACATGGTCAGCAGAGAGCACTGTTGTTTCATTTTTTTCAGTTCCACATCTAACAGCAGTTTTTTTCCATTTAAGACAACAAGCCTGTGCCTTACATTAATATTTACAAATGATAGAATTATCTATAAAATTCTATCTGGCTAGGCTGGCAGCCTTTACAATGGTAGTGCCACAAAATCAAGAACCTAGACTGGAGCATAATGTAGAAGGAGCAGATGATGATACCATAAGAACTGGTGTGCTGCCTTCCCATAATAGTGTACAGAATGTTGCACTGAATAACCCTTTAGTGAATGATGGTCCACAATCGAGTAATTTGATGCCTGGAGGTAACACAGTACAACGGCATAATATGAGAGCCAGATCAAAAGAAAGACCAACTGAGAAACAGGGTTTACATCACTTACTGGTGATGAAGTCATCTCGTTTGCTCAGCAGAGGGCACCACAAGAGGAAACATTCCAAAGAGCGCCCACAAGGAATACGCAAAATAAAGAGAAGAATTGCATAGTGTACAACCTTTCTGACCATGTTTTGACTGTAGTAGAACTATCTATTCTGAATAAGGGACTCGGTTTTATTCTCTCTGTACAATCAGAGGTGAGTGATGTTCTGACTGATTTTAAGACTTTTTTGTCAGACTATGACTTTAAAACTAATGTTTAATGACAATGATGCTACTAACAGACCGCGATTCAGGCATCCAAATGTTTTTGTTCCATCCATGCCTTTACATGTACAGCTTTTTATAAAAATATGTGAACATGAGTTATGTGAATACATTGATGGAGAAAGGGCTAAGGGTTATTACAATTTAACAGCATCACAGCACCAATCCCTAAATGATTTAAAGAATTATCAGGCTATAAGCATCAGATCCTCTGATAAAGGAGGGTCTATAGTAGTCATGAATCACAAAGATTATAATATGAGTATGCTTGCCATGCTGAATGAGGATACAACATGTGTACAGATCAGCATGGAGAGGGTAAGATCTATTATTGATTATGTACATAGTGCTTTGTATGAATTATTTATGGAAACTTCCATTGACCGTGACTTGTTTGATTTTTTTGTATGTGACTGAACTTAAGATACCATTGATAAAGGGCCTTCCCAAGGTTCATAAATCTTTGATTAAACCAGGCCTACATTTGATTGTGTCAGTGGAAGGATGGGTCACACAAACATTTCTTTATATGTGGAAAGTAAGCTTAACACAATGTTGGCTTCGGTCTCAGTTGTACTCAGGGACACTGAGCAATTTTTAACTGACCTCTTCATATTCTTGGAGAGTTGTGGTGATATAACAGGGTTTTTCTTGTGACCCTTGATGTAGTGAATTTATTTACGTGCATCCTGAATGAGCATGGCCTTGATACCATTAGAGATCTGTTGACACACACAGGGAATTTCGACAACAGTCAGGTTGATATGGTTTGCTGCTTGTTAGATTTGGTTTTAAACAATAATATTTTTTTGCATGGTGACTGCTTATTTGCACAAAAATGGGGGGGGGGGTTGTCATGGGCATCCCCTGTGCAAATTCATATGCAAATGCAGTAATGAACTCATGAGAGGAACAATTTGTGCTTGACAATAACAATATATACAGATCACACATTAGATTTTACTATCGTTTTGTGGACAATATTTTTATCTTGTGGGGAGGCAGCTAAGAAGAACTATATGGTTTTCTTCACTACATTAACCATACCACTGAATTATTGAGGTTTACTATGTCCATGTCACAGAAAGAGAAAGATTTTTTGGATGTACGATTATTGGTTATCCAAATGGGTCAGATAGATACCAATTTATTCTGAAAGGAATGTTGGAAAAATAGTTACTTGTCCTTTGATAGTATGCGCCCCAGGCATATATACCCTAAAGTAATAAGAGGCCAATACATGAGAGCCTCTAGGCTATGCACACAAGAGGAAGCATTTAATGAACATATTGATGCATTGAATCAACATTTTTTGAAAAGGGGCTATAAGAACAACCTTCTGATACATTATAAGGAGAGGGTGGTCAAGGATAGAAAAAACACTGCTGCCCCATATCTCTCTAGACGTGCTTCTAGTGCACATAAGGATAGGAGCTTTGTCAGTAAACCCAGATTTGGTTTGAAGTACACAAATTATATAAAAAAACTGGGGAATACTCACAAGTGACAAGACAGCTGAAATAGTTGGGAACAATCCCTCTTTTATGTATAAAAATTGTTTAAACTTGAAAAGACTACTGTGCACAAGGAATTGTAATACTAGGTCAAGTAACTTGCTATCTGCCAGACTTGGTACATACAGCTGCAGGTATTGCAGAGCCTGTACATATATTTCACATGAACAAGTGTTCAGACATCCACGGATGAAATATATTTTTAGTCCCAGATTCTATGCAGATTGTAGTACAGCAAATGTGATTTATTTAGCCACATGAAAGTCCTGCACAGGATACTATGTTGAGAAGACCAACAGGAGATTAAAAGATAGACTTTTTAGTCATTCTTAAGAGATTAGGACTTGCAATATGAACAATGTACTAGCTAAACATATTAAAGAAAATGTTGGACATGAGTTATTTTTTTTTTTAGAGTACTACAAATAGTGCATGTGGGTCATTGGGGGGGTGATCTCACTAACTATACTGAAACAGTAGAACTCAAATGGATCTTGAGGCTACAGGCTGATAAACATCTTGGTATTAATGCTTGTGTCCCGTTAAAACCTGCATTGAAAAGGAAGAACTTGGTTTAATGAAGTGATGAATTAACATAGCTGATTGAACATCTAACTGTTTTTAAAATGAGCTGTGATTTTGTATTTTTATGATCTGAAGACGTGTTGGTTTTATAACTTGAAAGCAATTATTTGGTCCATTTTTACAAATAAGTATTGTGTGGAGCTGTGGTGTTCCTGCCAATTTTTATGCTTTGAACTGACTACAACAAAGACAGAGCTGGAATATGACTCTTCAGCAACACCAGCATGGTGAGATTGGTAGCTGCAGTAGGAATGGATCAGGATGAGGATCGTAAGAAAGGAAAGCTCACAGAGGTAAGTGCACGAGACATGGAAGAAGCAACAAGTCATGGTTACGATGCACATATCCACAACAATACTGAATGATTTGCACAGAAATTAGGCATCTAACAGAAACTAAACTGAAGGGGATTCATGGATACCCAGAGGTAGAAAACTGTGCTTGCGTCTGTGTGTTGGGGGGGGGGGGGTAATGCCAGGAAAAAAAATATACAGGATATAGACGATAAACATTCTAAAGATATAGATGAATTTGACAGCAAAGCCCTCCAATCCTAAAATACTATCTTGGTAGCAATAAAGACCTTGTTTGATTTTACTACTACAAAAAGACAGATAGCAGTTAACAAAAGGAATTAATGGAATAATGTTGTTGAATAAGACTGTTCTGAAAGGGATTACTTATCAAAAGCACAAAGAAAGTGGAAACAATCTTTGAACACGAGAAAGCAGCTGAGGTACTCCAACCCAATACATTTACAAACATGGTAGGCAAAGAACATTCTAGGTCATAGCAGTAGTGTAGACATGCATGTCACTGATAACCCTAGATGCAGAGAAGCCCCCCTCCCACACAAACATGTTCAAATTATTGTGGAAAATCTTTGCTGGCATATAAAATAACCTTGCTGGGTTGTCATAGGTGCCAAACAGTGTTCAGCCCGGGGTACCATTACAGTTTAACATATTTTTTTCACTTTTCTTATGGACAAACATTGGCGGATAAACCAATATGCTGCTGGTTTAAAGATTGGTTTAATGATTACTACTGATCATGATGCAGTGATTACTAATAAGTATCTGTCAGCAATTAGTTCCAGAGCAGAATCTATAGGATTGAGATTTAGCACTGATAAATGTTCAGTTATGCATTTGGTAAGCCATGTGTTAACAATCAGATTATTCTTTTATTGACAATCTTGAAGGTAGTTGATGTATTCAGGGTCCTAGGTGTCTTGATCACTAATAAGTTTTCTATCAGTAACCATGTTAATACAATGAAATGCAAAGCTTTACATCAATTAGGAGTTATGATCAAGAATATTACATTAAGGATATTAGTTGCTTAACAATGATTTGTTGTGCTTATATTTGTCCTATGTTGGAGTACAAGAACACTTTCAGTATTTATAACAAGAGTTGGCTTAACACTCTTAAATGAGTGTAAAGAAGATTCAGTAAGACATTTTGATGCATCAAACATAAGTCTTATAAGGGCAGGCACATTTCTATACACCTTACACTATCGTTATATATAGGGTACAATATTGTTTGCGCATAGAGTATTTTATGATCAGTTTTTATAAGAGCCCTGGCTATACATCCCTACTAAGGAAAATTTCATTGAACTACAACCATCTCAAGTTACATATGATCATAGGAGGTTACTAGGCTAATGGTCCTGGGGCCCTTACAAGCCTAGCCAAGAGTTTATCCACAAAAAAGAAACCTCAGTCAGCACCTGTTGCCCATGTCAGTGAGGGCACAGGTGGAACCCCTGGGACAAATTTGTGGTTTTCCATCCACTCATCAAGGTTGTGCTTAAAGAGGGTCAGCAACGTACTCTGTTTGACATGTATGGGGAGTCTATTCCAGAGACGGGGCAGCCTCTGGGAGACAAACCTGTCTCTTCAGCAAGTTTTGTTAATGCCGCATATTAGATTTAGGCCTTTCAATCGGGTAATGTGTGAGGAGTTAGACTTTCGGATATGGAGCATCTCTAGTAGGGCAGGGTCTGAGGCTGACTTGCAGGAGAGACACAGATCCCTGAGTAGAGTGATAGTGGGTCCACACAGGACAGGTGTTGAGGGCATGGATTCTCTTTGTGATGTATTTCTGTGGCCTTTCTAGCTGGTGCATATGTTTGGAGAGGTACATACCAAATGGGGTATTGTACTCAATTATTGGCCTAATGAGGGAGGAATACAGAGAGGTAATAATCTCCTTTTTTCTGGATGCAATCCCTTTACTTATGCGATGAACCAAGTAAAAGGCTTTTCTGACTACTGCTGCTACATGATGGAGAAATGCAAGGTTGTTGTCAACCTGTGTACCCAGGTCTCTCACCACAGGTTGTGTGCTCAGGGGGTTGCAGTTGATGTGGTAATCAGTACAGGCTGTGTTTTGCTGAATGGTGTGATAATACATTTTTTTGCATTTAACTTAAGGCCATGACTTTGGCCCCAGTCATTTGATGCTGTAAGACCCTCTTATAGTATGTTAATATCATTTACGGAGTCCATGACAGCACCGAACTTACAGTCGTCCACAAACTTGGTCGGCCACAGGCCTTTTCTCTTTGCCTGGACCTCTAAGAAGTAGATGCCAAACAGTAGGAGGTCCCAGGACAGATCCCTGGGGTACCCCACTAGTGACAGGTCTGCTGTTGGAGGTGGAGGCACCTTCTTTGACCTTGTGTGTCCTATCGGAGAGGCAGTTGGCCACAACCTGATGAGATAGGCATTTACACCAAGTTGTGTTAGGTTTTCAATGATGTCCGACTTGGGGATTGTGTCAAAGGCTCTGTCCAAGTCAAGGTAAGTACAGGTAGTTCAAGGTAAGTTCATATGAGTTCATTTAAAATATTTTAAGGCAAAATTTTGTCACTATAAAACTTATTGCATGCTGGAATAAAATACCTGCCAGAATTAGGGCTAACCAAATTGGTAGAAACTTTAAGCAAGAATTAAACAAGTGGGCTGGGAACTGGGCTCGTTGTGATCCTTGTCTTGTGGCTTCTCTCTTTAGCCTAGAATAATGTGACATACTTAGGAAAAGGGAAATAAAATCTTCAAAACTACATGCAAATGGATGACAGAAAATGGCAAAGGTAGTGCCTGCAGATGCAATTACACACATATGGAAGTATACAAGTGTATACTCACTTCCAGATGAAAGGAGGCATTCTTGGAAATTTGAGGAGCAGTAAGGAAACACAAAACCTCCTCAAGTCTCTGTAATTTCGTTCTCATTGGTTCTGCATGTAAAAACATAACAGAAGGGTGAGTGGCCTCATGTGAGCAGAGGAATTTTCCACCAGCAAACTGCAATTTCAAAGAGAAGGGAGATACAAATAAATATGCCACAGCAGGATTTAATATGGTAAATAGCAAAAGTAACTTTCTTTCTTAAAGTGGAAGATTGCTCTCGGCATATGTGTCCCCTTACTGTAAATATAGAAAATTCATTGACATATGGTGGGAAAAACTGGAACTATACTATGTAGTTAATGATAACAATGGTGTGTGTGTGTGTGTGTGTGTGTGTGTGTGTGTGTGTGTGTGTGTGTGTGTGTGTGTGAGAGAGAGAGTGATGCAGGTGAAAGTACTGGCAGTAAATTTCCATTCCATTCTTGTTTAGTAAACTCTATGCAGTCGGTCACCTGTTCCAGATGGGACTCATCAGCATTGAATGGATATATATGTACACATACATGCATATGCATACACACGAACATACACAAGTATATAAGAATACCTAAATGACTGTATGCAATAAAAACATAAATAAATAAAAATAAATATATTATCCCATTTACAAAAATATATAAGCATCAAACCTCTCTCTTGTGTCCAGTAGGGGACTTAATGATTGAGGAAAGAAACACACCTTCTCATAACAAAAAATGCAGCCACAGACAGAACTGACAAAATGATAGTCACATCAGAAAGGTATCTGAGAACATGACTGGCATTTGGCAGAATGATGCAGATAAACATCTACCAATTTCATAGTTTGCAATATATTTATAGCATTATGATGTTGTCACTATACACACCTGTGCTTTGGTGTGGTGAAAAAGTTAGCAACAACAATGCAGCTAAAAAATCATTCTGTTTGTCTGCTATGTAAAATAGAGGTTTGCTTGTGTGAGAACCACATAAAGAAGCAGTTATGAATTGAGGAAATGGAATAATCAGATAATTCTAGTCCCTGGATTTAGGAGAGGAAGGGAAGATATTGCATAAGAAAAGTGGGACTGAGCGGAGATGATGGAGTGGAGGATGAATAGGGAAGCATGACACAATAGGATTGATGGGCGGGGTATCAATATACAGTAACTCTGCAGGCTCTGTTAGAGACTCTCATGCTGAAACTTGCTGGGGACCCCAACATGATGACAGTATCAGCTCTGCAGGGGTGACCTCTACTAAATTATAGGTGCAATGAAATGTGATCTTTGCACAGCAAACAGCAGAAAAAAAAGCAGACATGAAGGATGGTAAGGATCCAGAAGTAAAAGATGGACAGCTTTAAAATATTCATTCTGTTTGCCTTAAGAAAGGAAGGAAAGAAAGTGAATAGGATAAGTCCTACTTTTTTTTATTTCTGATGAGAGAAGGAGCAAAGGATGATTGACTGTTAGCTGCCTTACCAGCCCTATTGCCACTATCAGACAGACAGCACCTCCAGTAATCAACTTCAGACCTCATAATTTCAACTCCCCCTTCAGCCCACTTTAGCAAGCACATGAAATCATGGAGTCTTACTTTCTAACTATCTCTGTAGCCAGCTTGGTTGAAATGGGTATCCTGAGACAATGAGGAATTCTCTCGTTTACTGACAAACACTTACTACTAAAACAACCTGACACAGTATGTGAGAGATGTAGTTATATGTTATTAGAGAAAAAAGTTCTCACATGAAGCCATGAAAAATAGCATGCAAGTTGTCAGGACCACACAACACCACACTAAAGCAATCACACATGGCTCAGACCAAACACATAGATGTATATATGCTGAGGCAACCTACCTAAACCACAAAGGCCTCCTAAAACTAACCTAAGAAACAAAAAACCTTCAGCAGCTTCACCACACACATCACAGGCAGCACCCACAATGAAACATACATCTAAATATTATACTGACAACCCTGTAAAGCAAACCACCACAAAATCCAACATTCTAGTCAGAGGTGACTCCATAGTGAGGCACACTGATGCACCACTCACCAGGTTGTGCAAGGACAGGGTCTCAGTCAGTTGCTTAGCAGATGACAGGATTCACCACATCATGCACGCACTCATGTCCTTGCACCAAAAGTATGTCACCATTGTGCAATATGCTGATGCTGCTACTCTGATAAACACTGCTCAAAACCTTGACAGACTTCAGCATATCAGCAAGGAGTCCCTCATATCAGTGGGAAATTGTCTTTCTAACTCACAATTTCTCCTCCATAACCTTCCACAAATTAAAACTAATCTCATTCAGCCCTAAACATTACCTTGATCTGAAGGCTTGTTTAATCTAGCTTCTCTAAACCTTACCAATATAGAGCTCGTATTCTATACAAAGCTATTGGGAGTAGCAATTGATGAAAACATAAAGTTTGACTTATACATAAGGGAAGCAATAAAATAAAATTGGTGCATTATATAAGATCACACCTTATCTTACCATAATTACAAGAAAACACCTTGTGTCCTGCTTCTTACTCCTTTCTCTGCCCTGTGCCTCCCTAGTACAGATCAAATTACAAAGTCTCACCATCGTCTGTCCCTAAAGTATACTATCTTGGTTAGAACTACTAAATTACTTATCCCACTTGCAAATAACAACCACTCACAAACTTCTGTTCAGGTCAGATTAATGTCCAGCCCAAAGTAATATCTTAAAGTAGTACATTCTGAACAGGCCATTATGCTCTGCTCATTAAGGACACGTCTAAATAACTAAATTACTCAGCTCTGCTGGAGACTCGTTATCAAACTGCAACTCAAACAGCACCTCTCAGATTCCTGGCATTGCTCCTGCTCCACTTCTAGCTCAGCCTATATCACACCTACTCCCCTTCAGTCTAGCTGTACTCTCATCTCAGCCTCACTCCTCTCCATAACCTTTGCCCTTCACTTTCCACAACCTCACTTTCATTCACCAGCCTTACTTAGCACACTTTCTTCCCTCCTGCGTCTCCTACCATCTGCTTAGTTATACTCCTGATGCCTGCCTAGATGTGTCATATCCGATACTCAGCACGAATCTTAATTCCACCACTGTATGCAATTTCATTTGTAAATATTGCTGCATTTTTACAGATCATTCGCTAGTGTGTGTGTGTGTGTGTGTGTGTGTGTGTGTGTGTGTGTGTGTGTGTGTGTATCCCCTTCAGAAGTTCGAAGTTTTAAAACTTTGAACTTCAAACTGCTGACACCATAAGACCAAAGTTTTGAAACTTTGAACATTCTGAAAGGACATCACCTGACTGGGGCCGTTTGAAGTTTGAAATTTTGAAATTTCGAGCTTTAGAAGTAGATCTATATATATATATATATATATATATATATAAATAAATTAAATAAATAAATAAAAATATATATATATATATATATATATATATATATATATATATATATATATATATATATATAATATAACTATATATATATATATAGATATATATATATATATATATAAATATATAAATTAAAAAAAATATATATATATAAATATATATTATAAATATATATATATATATATATATATATATATATATATGTGTGTGTGTATGTATGTATGGGTCTACTTCAGATGATCGAACTTTCAAAAGTTCGACTTTCATATAGCTGAGACCATATGATTGAACTTTTGGCAGTTCGAACATCTAATAAAAAAGGGAAAAAAAAATAAAAAAAAAATACTTGAATGATTTTAGCAGGTATGGCAAGCCCCCCTGCACCCCCCACACCCCCTGATATTTATATATAGCAAATCTGAGATCGCACTACAGTGTGGAAAAGGGAAATCTTCCCATTCCCGCACTGTATGGAGATCTCCGTTAGGAATGTTCGAACTTTCAAAAGTTCGATCATGTGGTCTCGTCCATATGAAAGTCGAACTTTTGAAAGTTCAGTCATATAAAGGGGACCCATATATATATATATATATATATATATATATATATATATATATATATATATATATATGCTGGGCATCAAAAACGTGCAAATCTCAAACTGCTGTTGCATATATGTATGCTTCTGTTGTTAATCTCTATTGAATTTTTAATTGTCATCTTTATATTGAAAGTAAAACATCTATATGTCTGCTTGCATTGCAAAAAATACATTAACTCTCAAAATGCCAATGTCACTCTTGCTAAACTTAACAAGGAACTCCGGACCATGATTGAATCAATTAAATCCAGATATGAAGAAAAAATAGCCACCCAAGTGAAGGATAACCACATAGCCTTAACAATGTTAGAAATCTTGGAAACTTTACCCAGCACTGTATAGAGCTAATAGTAAAGTATATCACATAGCCAGTCTACTATCCAAGGCCAAAAACACTACTTCTGTGTAGCCAGATAATTTATTAGTCTGAAGCTGGTGAGCCTGAAACTTGAGTTGCCAGACCTCTTACAAATATTATTGAATATCAGCCTTCAAACAGGCTTCATGCTGGATGAATGGAGGATGGCAACAGTTATGCCCCTGCACAAAGATGGAGCATCAGTGGGCCTGGGGAACTATAGAGCCATAACCCTGACCAGCCTTATCTGAAAGGCTTTGGAAAGGATCATTATGGAATTAATAAATAAGGACATAGGTAACCTATAATCTATTGACCGAAAACAGTTCAGATTCATCAAGAGCAGATCCTGCCTACTTAACCTGGTTGACTTCTTTTGAGGAGGCTACTGAAACAATGGATGTGGGCGTATCAGTGCTCTCCATATATATATATATATATATATATATATATATATATATATATATATATATATACACCTTGCAAAGGCATTGAACTCCATCTCATACTAAGGTATCATAGATAAGGTCTCCCAACTAAATATAAACACCTTTGTAACTTGTTAGGTAGCAAATTGGATCACCAAAAGAACTCAGGAAATTAAGGCAGGCAGCAGTACCTCTTGAAAAATACCTGTTATAAGAAATGAACCCAGGGTTCAGTCCTTGAGCCATTCTTCTTTGGCATGTACTTTTCAGAGATCAAAGCAAAGATTAGGGTTTATGACTCACCAAATTAAACTTGGTGCCATCATAAATTCCACAGAGTACACCAAAACCCATTAATTAGGACCTTTCCCAAACAAATTGCTTGTATCAAAATCATATAACTCTAAACGCCAAGAAGTATATAATCATATCCTTTGGCAAGCATAACTTTCCTTTTAGCTATCACATTAACAACACACCCTGAAAATTGATGCCATAGTCAGAGATCTGGGAATCTATGTTCTAATGAACTGTCCCTTGATCACCATGTAGCCACTATTGTAAGGCAATCCTTTTTCATCTCATAGCTTATATCTAAACATATTGCATCCAGGTACAGGATTGTAATCATTCCACTGTACTCGATTTTCATCAGGACGACCATTGAATATAATGTTCCATTCGGTATATACCTACCCAAATACTTGTCACAACCAGAGTGACCACAATGCATTCTCACTAAAGAAAATCACAAACACTATACAGACCATTTCAAAGCATTGCCCCTCTTCTTGGTATCATACAGGCTACTAAGAGGTGACATCTGCCTCAAATGCAGAGCCTCAACAGACCCTATCCAATCAGATATATCACACATTCACAAGTCCAAGGGTAGTGTGAACACCTATTCAAGAGATCTTAATCTCATTTGCAACATTAAAAGGTCATGTTGGAAGGGCAGGTATGTATCACAGTGAACACCTTTTCTATGGAACTGTTTTCCACTACATATACAGCAAAACAAAACTCTCCTCTTTCTCTGTTTGAATATAATATAGTCAATGGATAGGAAAATGGAAATTCACCCCTGGTTTAGCTCCCATGTCCCTCATTAATAGGGGCAACAAATAAATGTCCCAGCATATTTTTGGTCTGCCTGCATATGGGTAATTCATAAGCAAAATATAAGGGCTAAAAATCTACCATGGGAACATAAGGCTAGGCTTTGCAATGTCCTCACAGATCAAGTGGATATTGATGATGTGACAAAAATATGGGCCAGTGACAGGAGGGGGTAGGACATAGAGCTATCTGGATATAAACCATTCAGAAATTAGATAGGAGAAAGGCAAACATGAAGTAGTAGGGCATCATTTGTGAATCCTGAGCAGAGAAGAACACCACCACATGAAAAGGTAATGTAGATTGGTACAGTATTTTGGGCTCTGATATGTCAAGGGAGGAAAATGAGACACTGAGCAGAGCTATAGCTGTCTCATCTGCCAGCCGGTGCCACTTCCCAATCTGGTGCCTCTCAACGTTTAACACTTCAGAGGAGCACCAGGTGTTTGTCACACCCTCACATGCATGAGAGTGCTCCCTGCTCTCCAAAGGAGGAAAACCAGGTCATTGTCTCAATCTTATGTTTACATAGGAGCAAAAAAAAAAAAAAACTGATCGGCCGATCATACCCCCTAACACCTAGTACATAGGATGTCTGCTATCATCATTCCATCCTAACTGTGTTTCTGGTAGAGTATAAAGGAATAAGTTCGAAGCAAAATGATTATATTTAATCATTGCCTAGCTCTGAGGACACTTGGCTGGCTAGAATTTTCTAACCAACTATTATTCTCTCAACTTCTAGTTATTCATTCTATCCTGAATAAACCTTCCACCTGCCCTAGTATTTCTGCTCTTATCTCCCTTTACACCCCCTTTCGATCTCTCTGAAGCTCTGATCAACACCTTCTAGAAATCTAAAAAATCAATTGGGCAGTATCTTTTTAGCTCCTGTATTGCCTTCTATTGGAACAACCTTCCATTTCCCCTGAGAGTTATCTCTAATGTTTACGAATTTAAGAAAACACTTAAATTACACCTAAATAGTTCCTGGTCTTGTCTTTGTAATCATCCAACGTGAACCTCTCCCTTTAACTAGGTCTTCTTCTTTCTGCTACACTCCAGTCAATTCTCTGTTCATTCTTCTTCCTTATCTTTCCCCGATCTTTCTTACTTCTAGTATTATTCTTACTCTTGCTTCTTACATTGTCTTTTTCTTGTAAACATTTTGTCATGAGCTGTAACATTTTATTCGTACTGATGTTATATTGTAATAGTCTTGAAAATCCTTTTCATGCATTTTTACTGTTACATTTTTTATGCTTATGATTTAACTGGTGATTTTCTCCATGGGCCTCCACTGAAAAAGGACTATGCCCAGCTGGACCATCCCTGTAAACAAATGTCAAATAAATAAATAAATAAATAAATAAATACATTTATGAGGATCAAAATCTGTCTGGAGAAGATTTAATTTTGAGCTCTGTGGTAGAGGTGCAGTAGGAGGTTTTGGAGTCTTGGACCATGAGTGGTTCAACCAGTTGGTGTGAGACTGTACCAGAAATGATACCGTTCTGAGTCTGGTTCTAACCAAGGCAAGGGGGGGGGGGTCATAGATGTGCAAGTGAAGGCACTGTTCACCAGTGGTGGCCACAATACTATATGCTTCCTGGGGGGGATTATAGAGACAAAATTGATGGTAGGTATATTAGGAGAGTGACTTATGACAAATTGGGGAAGGAAGTCATAGTTGAGTTGGGGATTGGTAAGAAACTAGAAATGGACAGGAGATGAAGTACTCAGACAAAAGTCTGAGGCAAAAAAAATAGAATGCCAAGGTGGCTAAATAGGAACTGAAGTTAGGCCAAAAGGCAGGTCATATATGATGGGGAAGTGCAGGAGGAACAATATAAATACAGAAGCAAAAATGTAGCAAAATAAGTCTAGTCAACAAAGACATAAATCAAAAATGAGCTGCATACATCTCAACTGTACATATTTTCACAGAATGTCCAGATTTTTGCCTCATATTTTTGGTCTGTTTTTCATAAAAAATTAGGTTTTCTGGCAAATTAGTGGCAATCCATTAAAGATTGAAGTTAGGAAATAATGACAGACATTTGAGTTTCAGACTTCATAACCTTCAGAAAATCCATGCTAATGCAAAACGTGTTATTCTATCAACTTTCTAAGATTGTAAGAGCAATATTTAAAAATTGTCCCTATTTTTAGGCCTTTGTTCCACTTTTATTTATGGCTTTGTCCAGATTTCCTGGTCTAAGAGGTTGAGATGTATGGCAAAGATGGAGAACAAAGACATTTAAGGTATATAACAGACACAGAAAGGGATGGACAGACCTGATCAGAGTGAGTAATGATGAGACAGTGATCATGGAAGACAGTGAAGAAGTAGATGTATTGAACAGGAGGAGAGGCTGAAATACTGAGGGGGAAGGTAGCACAGACTGAGGAGAGCTCTGGACAGACACCAAGATAAAGATGAAAACTGAAGAGAGATCTTGTTTCCCTAAAGAAAGATAGAGCTCATGGTCCAGATGGTCTGCCTCCCAGGGTCCTCAAGAATGTAGTCAGTGTGTTGGAGTATTCTGTGACATACATCATCAACAGATCACTGGCCAACAGAGAAGTACTGCTTGAGAACTGGAAGCTGGCAAGAAGTGTACTTTTTCAATCTCTAGTGAGGCCACACCTAAATTACTGCATGCAGTTTAGGAAGACATATAAAGACAATCTTCAGTCTGTTGGAAAGTCTAGCTGAAAACTGACAGAAGTACGTGTGTGCCTGTGTGTGCTTGTGTGTGCGTGTGTGCGTGCGTGTGTGCGTGTGTGCGTGCGTGCGTGTGTGCGTGCGCGTGCGTGTGCGTGTGTGTGTGTGTGTGTGTGCATGTGTGAGGCTGAGGAGAAGGAATATGACCGGAAATCAGAAGAGCTGAAGCTATCCTCAGTAGACGTCAGACAGTGAGAGCATGCATATATATACACTCACAAAACTCTCACAAACACAAAAAAAACACAGAATTTAGACAAGAAAATTCAGTTTGTGGAATAAGCAGTGTGCCACTAAATAGATTCCATTTTCAAGAAATGCTTACAATGAATATCCAGGAATGCAAGAACTGGTTTGGGGGTAGTAGAAATAAGTGGCTGGTGGAAGGGTATGAGGAAATAGGGTTGCTGACGAGACTGGTTTCAGGGTTTTTGATATATAACAGCTAAAGAGACTGACACTTGAGTGGGTCAGGAGTTTGCAGGTGAGGAAGCCCACTGCTGTTTTCTCCCAGAAGTTACATCCGTGTAATGACATCTTCAATCAGAAGAGGGTTAAAACTCAAAAAAGACTACACTACTGTGGATGATAGCCTATCCCACCTGACACTTTTCCCCTATCTGATCCAGGCAACAGTTGCCTGGGACAGGGGGCAAATGGATCATTATGGTCAAAGTGAAGGATTTGCTGATAATACAGTATGAGAGAAAAATACATAGCAAAAAGAAAATGAAATTCAGAACAGGATTTTTCATGCCAGCAACTACACAATGGGACTTAGCTTATAAGTGGAAGCAAAGGAAAAGAAAATTGAAAACCTGTGAAGAAATGTAGAACTAGTGAGAAAGTACTAAAGGAGTAGAGACAGCGATACAACGTTTCATAAGTGCAGCCCTGAATAAGAAAGTATGGAACAAGTTAAAAGGTCACTGAGAAGGTTGAAGCATTAGCAAATGTGAGACCACACAAGACATCTACTGACCCTAAACTAAGTAGGTAATAGAGCACCAAAAGAGGTGCTTGTGATATATAAGAAGAGGGTACTCAAAAAAAGGTCCTTGATAAATGAAACAGGAAATTAATTCCTATAACATTATATAACACATTGAGAAAAATCCAAAGTTACAGTGGGAAACCAGAACTATATAATGTCTGCAGTTCAGAAACACACACATTTAGTGATAACTGAGAAGTAGCATAGCTGGGTGCAGTATATGCAAATGAATGTATAATCACATGTTAATTAGGAATATTATTAAAATGAGTATCCTGGTGTATACGAATGAGGTAATTCAAGATGGCAGAGTGATGCAGAAATGTATAAACAGTGTGCCTTAGAGGTGCCCATGCCACAGAATCTACCACCTCTGATTCTCAAGTTCATGCTGGGAGATTTGCAAAAAATGTTAAAAGTTGTTGTCACATTCATTAATGTGTATTTCCAACCTATTCTAATTGCAGCCATGAGTCATATTGGTGACTGTCATCTGTACTCCATGATTCTGGCATTGTAGTTTGCTATTGAGTGGATAGGGACACCACACAGGACACAGTGGATATATATTGACCTCATTCCAAAACCACAAAAAGTCACGAACACTTATTATTATACCACACAAAGGAAAACTCTGTTGCAACTTTGTAGAAAGCTTTAATCCAACAAGATGTAGTTACATCCAGTAACACAAGAAACACACTTCTGTTCTCTTCTCTAGCGCCTCGGCAATTAGCCTTTACAGAGTAAATTGTTCACTAAACTGAACAGTTAGCCTCCCTTTTAAACATCTACTCTCATACATTAATTGCTACTAATTATTCAATCAACCATTTCATTCAATATTATTAAAATAGAAAAATTAGAAAAAATAGAAAAATAGAAAAAATAGAAAAAATAAAATGCATAAAACACTATATTTTTAACAAACACTAATTACAACAAACTTTCATAAAACACTATATTTTTAACAAACACTAATTACAACAAACTTTCATAAAACACTATATTTTTAACAAACACTAATTACAACAAACGGGTGCAGCACAGGGAAGAGAAGATGTACAAAATGGGGAGACAGTGTCTGGGCTGTATAATAAATGGCAGCAGGATCGGAAGCTGTGGCAACAGAACCCATTTGCACGTGTGGGTAAGAAAAAAGAAACTATGTTGGCTCCGGAGGTCCGGGACTCTTATATACAAATTGAAAAACTGTTATTCAAAGAAACCTCAGTGTTTCTTAATTTACAAAGCTTGCAGCGGTATGAAGAACTAGATATTACCCCAAGGGGTTTACGTAGTATAAAAAAATCCGTCTACGCCCTTTGATATAACTAACCCAGAAGACAAGCAGTTCTGTGACAGGTGGATAGCGGCAGCTCACAGATGCAGCAAAGAGTGGGTTAGAATATTGATAGAAAGAGATACATTAAAGAAGCAGAAATTAAGAGAAGAAATTAGAACAATGTGTATCAATATTTCTAACAAAATTAAGCAAGACGAGTTACAACATTTCTTAATGAAAACTAATGAGCAGTTAAATGAATATGAAACAGAACTAATTGACTGCAAGAAAAGTAAATTACACAGAGATCTACGTGACTACGAGAACAAGAGAGCGTTTTTGCTATCAGCCAATCAGAAGACCCGACGGCAACGTGTGCATTTTGAATGGAAGAAAATGGAAGGGGAAGGAGAAGGTTATGCTTCAGTGGAGAGCGGGTTGTTGCAAACGGAAGCAGAAACGGACAACAAAGAGTATCCAGCGCTCCCTAAACCTGGAAATCAAAAGGGAATGAATTTGTTTCAAGAGAATCGTCTCAATCGGAAACGGAGTTGGAATGGACAGGGTTATAATGGGGAAGGGTATGGGAAGCAGCGCTCGAATTACAACAACAACAAAAAAAGCAGATGGGATGGACAATGGGACTAAAACTGTTTGTGAGTATAACAACCATGAATATGTAGTAAATTTATCTGGTTGTGACTTGTCACAATGTGCACTAAATGTTTTGAACAAAGGCTTGAAATTTGTACCCACTGTTTTACCTAGGGTACATATGTTAAAAGCAGACATATTTCACTTTACTCGCAAACTGCATTTAATGGAGATGTTCCATTGCTCAAATAATGATTTCCCTGTACAGGTTAATCAAAAAACTAATAATATAACTTTATTTAATAATAGTGAGGAAGAGTTTTTTTCATGTAATTCAGAAGTGGATATAAATGAACACAGGGAATTGGATACGAGTTTAATTCCTACAGCTAGTACCTTTATGCCACCTCAAAGCAATGAATGTATTAGATATTTTCAAAAATCATTAACACACAATGTAGAAATGGAATGTGATAAATTTAGATGGAAGGATAAAAAAACATGTAAGTATAATCTTACTAAAATGGAGTGGGATTGTTTGAATGCTTTAAGCAGAGATGACAACATAATATTTAAACCTTCGGACAAAGGAGGGAAATTGGTCATATTAAATGTAATTCAATATTTAGAAATGTGTTATGAACACTTGAAAAATGAAGATATATACGAACA
>NC_056731.1:767890091-767950091 GCF_019279795.1 Protopterus annectens | reverse complement strand
AAATTAAAAAAAAAATACAATACCTTGAGCAGAAGATTGTAGTGGTGCAAGCCACAATGTACCTATATAATGCCAGGAGAAAATATTAAAATGAAGGTCAAAGAAGACTGGCAGTAGGGGATCTACATGTGCTGTTTAAGAGAAATAGCAGTACATAACTGGGACATCTTCAGTAGATGTTATTGGTGTTCAATGAACCTCTGCACTAACATCCAGCACCACAATGTGGCAGCACTCCCGAGGAACACCAAAAACTCCTCCATCTCCATTAGAGGTGGTTTGACAGAAAGACCTCCACCCATCATTCTACCTTCCCATGCTAGACAGGCAACCCATTGTTTTGCAGCAAGAATAGTATCACTGATCCTGGTCAGACCTGATCCTGATTAGACTTCTGCATATGAGTGACCCTGGCCACTGACTACAGTAATATCCACCAACACATCTATCCAGGCAGGGTCACAGTAGATCTAGTCAGCTGCATCAAAGCCAAAGAGCTCTCATCCATGGAGACAGAGGCCCTGGATGAGCACCTCATTGTCAGTACCTGAGAATGTGGTCTATTCTTGTGCTCTTATCACCAGACTCATTGGTATGCTTATTTTTAGATGTTCACTTTCTAATTGACCTGTATGCATGGAAAACACTGGTGTTAACATCATGAGAATGTCACCAAAGACCTGGATGAGGGCAAAGCAGCACATACCACCTATCTTGATTTAGCCAAAACTATTGGCACAATCCCTCACTCAGGGATCATTGAGAAACTCTCCCAGCTGGGGATTAACCCATACATCACTAGATGAGTAGCCAACTGTCTCACTGACAGAATGCATGCTGTTAACGTTGGGGAGTCCACCTCCACCAGTAGAACAGTTACCAGTGGGGTACCACAAGGATCTGTGCTGGGCCCTGTACTGTTTGGAATCTATTTCTCTAAGGTCCACGTGAAAGTAGATGGCCTGTGGCGTACCAAGTTTGCAGATGACTTCAAACTGGGCATAAGCACTGAGTCCCCCAATGATGTAAGCATATTACAGAAGGGGCTGATGCAATCAAATGACTGGTGCCAACGTCATGGACTAAAACTAAACACAAAAAATGCCTCATTATCCCCTTTCTCAAAGAATTAGCCCCTGCTTTAGTGTCTATAGTGGTAAGAAAAGCCTTCTACATTGCACATCTAATAAATAAGGGCATCGCATCCAAGACTAAGGATGTTATAACTCCACTGTACTTGACCCTTATCAGACCACTGAATGAGTACAATGCTCCTTTCTGTATGTATCTCACCAGACACCTGCAGCAACTGGAGAGACCACAAAGATTTCTAACCAAGAGAATCCAGGCCTTCCAAAATGTGACTTACATGAAATGACTGAAAGCCTTGTCACTGCACTCTGTATTATACAGGCTGCTGAGAGGCAACCTGTGCCTGGCCTACAGAGCAGTCTCTGACTCTGCCCTAATGGAAATGCTGCATATTCGCATATCAAATGGGACAAGGGTCACTCGCTCCAGGGATCTCAACCTAGCCTGTGACATTAACAAAACATGTTAGAAAGACATATATATATATCCCAGAGATTGCCACTCCTCTGGAATAAGCTGCCACTTCATGTGAAGCAGAGCTCCGCAATGACCCTATTTAAGAGCAACATTGACAATTGGATGGGTGACTGTAAATTAACCCCAGGGGTATTTCCTATGTCCTTCATGGACAGGTGTAATTGGTGCTGACCATAGAATTGCTCTGCTAACTATGGTCAAGTAGGGTACACAGGTTTTTTACACACCTAGGCTTGTAAAGGCTCTAGAGCCATTAGCCTAGTAACTTCCTATGACCCTATGATCAGGAGTTGCCTGCAAATCCACTTTTAATAACATTTTTAAGCACTTACACCATGCTACCTGTGCATCTTGCATTCCTTGATTTCCAACCAGGCTGTGCATCAGAGATAAGTCACATAACAGTGATGAACAAAGGCCAAGCCAGTACAGCAGTTGTACTACTGCAACTCTCTTGGATAACATTTACATGAGCTGACATTATGATAAACATTTTAGCAAATGTGATGGGCTAATACAGAGTACAACAGTTGGTTTGATTAACACACGAGTAGCATAATCAGAGGCTGTATGATTTGCACAGGTGTACCAAGGAAGTGCAGATGGGTGTGTTTACCCTTAAGCTTCACAATCCTTCTGCACAGCAATCACATATACTTATTACTTCTTTAGTTCACTTTTGTTATAGCCCCTTGGAAGTGTTGTTACAGCTTTAAGTTTGGCAAAGTAACACAGTAAGTATCAAAGCTTAGTAGCTATATATGCTAAGCAGCAGAAGTTTGGACTTACCTTGTTTGAGGTGAAGCAGGTGTTGTATGTTAATGAACTATTAAGTTCAGTGATGATGCTGCTGCTCCATTGCTTCTCCAATAGCGTGATGAGGATTAGATCTTCCCCTCATTCTTATATCGTACTAATTCGGGTGTCTGGGTGAGATGATTATGGAAATAAGGGCTCAACACATATATATTTCTGAATTGCTCAGTTTTCACATCATGTGGACTGACTAATTATAATGCTGCCTTCTCTGTAGCACTGTGCACATGCCTGAACACCTACAGACAGCAGTGTGCATGCATTGTTCAGCTCATGGCTTTAGGGGGATATCTGTAATCCCAGACAACACATACTGAGAGTGGAGTCACTATAATGCATAGTTCAACACCGGCTTATTCCAAGACGTTAGGCTGCCATATTTCACACTTCATGCTGCTACGTTCAAACACTATCATACACAACCTATATTGGGCTTTTCCAGCATCAGTCATGCAAATGAGCTGACCCCCATTGAATGATAGCTGGCTCAGACAAAAACTGGTATAACCATGAATTTTCAAACATTTCTCTCTGCAACATGTTAGAGTTAACACCAAGGCAACAGAAGGTGGCAATCAAACTGAATTTGGAGCACAAAGATGGAATTCTGAGGAGAGAAACATTTTCCTCCACCTACTCCATTAGCAATACAGGACAAGGCTCCTGGAAGGGGGTTATTAAGATCCTCAATATAAAGTAGA
The DNA here is from genome assembly GCF_019279795.1 of Protopterus annectens. Taxonomy (NCBI): domain Eukaryota; kingdom Metazoa; phylum Chordata; order Ceratodontiformes; family Protopteridae; genus Protopterus; species Protopterus annectens. The sequence goes on along the minus strand of NC_056731.1, from coordinate 767,947,005 downwards.
GGCCTGTGGCACCACGGCCAAAGATCTCACGTGTCCTGACATAATGTGTAATGGTGACCAATGCCATCACTATTCTAGTGACATTGAAAGAAATATTTCTGACTCCTTGTCTGATGGGAGGCTAAGGTGAGGGGACACTCACCACCTATGTTCTGTAAATAATCCACGGCTTACTTCCAAATGCAAACTAACCAGCCTCTGAACAAATTGTAGAGAATGCACAGCTGCACTTGATGAGACTGGAGTGCCACAGACAGCAGTGGGGTGGTTATACCTGTTACAGGCAGTATAGATGCATATGTTAGTAATTCATTCAGTTGTTATACCAGTATTCAGGATGGGTTTCCTGCAGGGTTGCCACTTCATAATGTGTCCAGATGGACTGTAGTTAAATCTTTACTGTACAGAGAAGTTTAATATTGCAGCGTGTCAGTTGTTAAGGATCTGTCCTGTTATATTAAGTTAATAGTGGAATGCAAGCAGATCAGGTATGTTATGAAATCTTTAATATTTTGGGGCATTTATTTTACCTGTTGTTTGTAAAATATAACTGCCAGTATAGGGAGAATTCAGCATAGGGAGATGGGTTTAGCCTAATCTTTAATACTTTGGGGCATTTATTTTACCTGTTGTTTGTAAAACATAGCTGCCATTATAGGGAGAATTCAGCATAGGGGGGTGGGTTTAGCCTAATCTTTAATACTTTGGGGCATTTATTTTACCTGTTGTTTGTAAAACATAACTGCCAGTATAGGGAGAATTCAGCATAGGGAGATGGGTTTAGCCTAATCTTTAATACCTTTGGGGCATTTATTTTACCTGTTGTTTGTAAAACATAACTGCCAGTATAGGGAGAATTCAGCATAGGGAGATGGGTTTAGCCTAATCTTCAATACTTTGGGGCATTTATTTTACATGTTGTTTGTAAAACATAACTGCCAGTATAGGGAGAATTCAGCATAGGGAGATGGGTTTAGCCTAATCTTTAATACTTTGTGGCATTTATTTTACCTGTTGTTTGTAAAACATAACTGCCAGTATAGGGAGAATTCAGCATAGGGAGATGGGTTTAGCCTAATCTTTAATACTTTGGGGCATTTATTTTACCTGTTGTTTGTAAAACATAACTGCCAGTATAAGGAGAATTCAGCATAGGGGGGTGGGTTTAGCCTAATCTTTAATACTTTGGGGCATTTATTTTACCTGTTGTTTGTAAAACATAACTGCCAGTATAGGGAGAATTCAGCATAGGGGGATGGGTTTAGCCTAATCTTTAATACTTTGGGGCATTTATTTTACCTGTTGTTTGTAAAACATAACTGCCAGTATAGGGAGAATTCAGCATAGGGAGATGGGTTTAGCCTAATCTTTAATACTTTGGGGCATTTATTTTACCTGTTGTTTGTAAAACATAACTGCCAGTATAGGGAGAATTCAGCATAGGGAGATGGGTTTAGCCTAATCTTTAATACTTTGGGGCATTTATTTTACCTGTTGTTTGTAAAACATAGCTGCCATTATAGGGAGAATTCAGCATAGGGGGATGGGTTTAGCCTAATCTTTAATACTTTGGGGCATTTATTTTACCTGTTGTTTGTAAAACATAACTGCCAGTATAGAGAGAATTCAGCATAGGGAGATGGGTTTAGCCTAATAATTAATACTTTGGGGCATTTATTTTACCTGTTGTTTGTAAAACATAACTGCCAGTATAGGGAGAATTCAGCATAGGGAGATGGGTTTAGCCTAATCTTTAATACTTTGGGGCATTTATTTTACCTGTTGTTTGTAAAACATAACTGCCAGTATAGGGAGAATTCAGCATAGGGAGATGGGTTTAGCCTAATCTTTAATACTTTGGGGCATTTATTTTACCTGTTGTTTGTAAAACATAACTGCCAGTATAGGAGAATTCAGCATAGGGAGATGGGTTTAGCCTAATCTTTAATACTTTGGGGCATTTATTTTACCTGTTGTTTGTAAAACATAACTGCCAGTATAGGGAGAATTCAGCATAGGGGGATGGGTTTAGCCTAATCTTTAATACTTTGGGGCATTTATTTTACCTGTTGTTTGTAAAACATAACTGCCAGAATAGGGAGAATTCAGCATAGGGAGATGGGTTTAGCCTAATCTTTAATACTTTGTGGCATTTATTTTACCTGTTGTTTGTAAAACATAACCACCAGTATAGGGAGAATTCAGCATAGGGGGATGGGTTTAGCCTAATCTTTAATACTTTGGGGCATTTATTTTACCTGCTGTTTGTAAAACATAACTGCCAGTATAGGGAGAATTCAGCATAGGGAGATGGGTTTAGCCTAATCTCTAATACTTTGGGGCATTTATTTTACCTGTTGTTTGTAAAACATAACTGCCAGTATAGAGAGCATTCAGCATAGGGGGATGGGTTTTAGCCTAATCTCTAATACTTTGGGGCATTTATTTTACCTGTTGTTTGTAAAGCATAACTGCCAGTATAGGGAGAATTCAGCATAGGGGGATGGGTTTAGCCTAATCTTTAATACTTTGGGGCATTTATTTTACCTGTTGTTTGTAAAACATAACTGCCAGTATAGGGAGAATTCAGCATAGGTGGATGGGTTTAGCCTTTGCTGTAGTCTGGCATTTAGGCTGTATGTTCTTTCCTGAATGGGAGCACCATAAGGTTTGTGCATGTCTATGGGTAATTGTTTCTAACGACTTATATAAGCAGGTCACCATGTTAAGGCACTGTTTGAATCTTATGCTTTCAGTGGGTTAATTTCCCCCAGACACACCTCTCAGTTGTCTCTGTTTTGGAGGAACATACTATTTTCAGGCCTGTTACTGTACCTATTTTTGGAGGTATGTCCCTATTTTCAGACTTGATTTACCTCTTCACACAATTTTCTGAATCACACATGATTTTTGATGCTGTCTAATACATAGAAAACCACACTATCTGACCAACATACTATTGGCAGCAATAATTTAAAGAAAGAGAACATATATCTTACAGTTACAGCTTTGAACATTTGATTGTTATTCTGATTATGTCTGTATGAGATGAAAGCGCTTAATAAATGATTTATTTTCGCAGAATTAAATTTTTGTAGGTGCTATTTTTCATGGGAAGTCATTGCTGAGGTTTCTATTTGGTTTTCAGTTTCTACTTTTTCCTCGGTAGAAACAGCCGTCCTTGGTTAATAGTTTGTTGTTGCTGCTGGCATGATGGCAACCTATGTTAATGAAAGCAAGGTCCCTTGAGCCTGAAGGGCAATTATTAGGTGAGCTTACTAGAGTAATCAACATGCTTTTACAAAATGACACAGGGAGACGTCCTGGTGTAGACGAAGTTAGTGGGCGTGAAGATGAGACCGGTATATCTATTCCTTGTTTTCAAAATCTTAATGAGCTTCAAGGAGAGCAGTTTTCTCAGTGACCAGCATTGGTTGACCAATATTTTACATCCACTCAATGGACAGTTAATGTAAATGTTTTAACATCAAACCAAAACAGAGTCCCTTTACTTATAGATGGTTTGAACAGTAACCGAGACAATAAATTTTCCAAATACTATCATTTGGATATAAAGATTTGGTTGAATGAACTTGATTTCCACAAAGTGAACACCAATGATATTTCTGGCTCATAATGAGGTATGCTATACAAATTAAAAAAAAAAACAAGATGCATAAATATCAAACTCTTATATTAGACAATATGTTAATTAGTGAAATTATAGCTAAAAGCAAGTCTCTAGAGGGCTCAGAATCTGTTAATATCTTAACAATGTTGAGCCTGGTTCAGGCTTTCATAAAGAACTAATCAAGATTTTCAATAACTGTGGACTAAAAATCGTGAAAGTCATTAGCAGGAATAATGAAAAATGTTGAATGGTTTATATGAAGACATTGTGTCTCTGAATACTTTAATACAGAAGGATTTATTGCTTATTATAGATGAACATAAAAATAAATATTTTCTGTGTTAATGAAGTTGATGAGAAAATGTTAAAGATAAAAAAATAAAAATTGGGTAAACTAGAGAGGGATAAGAATGAATATCTCGAATTACCTAAGCATTGTGGTTTTAAGATCTTTACCAGTTTTGATAAATTTGATAATAGTGGGCCAGGTTTGGAAACAGCCCTGGTCGACAAATTAATGTCAATATTGAACCCCAAGTTAGTGAACCATTCTACAACCTCCATGACCCTTTAGAATTTCCTCCCTTGAGGAGATCAAACAGGTTGGGAAACTGACAAATGGGTATGAATCAAGACACACAGTACATCAGACACAATGTAGGATCCCACAAAGGGAGGGGACAGAGTGGGGGAAGGAGAAATTAAACCCCGTAATAGATCAAACTTCTAATAATTACCAGCCTGGTGGGATACATGTAGATGGGGTTGTTTGTTTTTTTAATAAATTTAATGTGTTCAATTACAGTGGTTTGGAGTTAAATCCTAACCACTTTCCAGTTTTTCTGAAAGGGTTCACTTTTGTATCCACTGCTAGAACTGAAATAAGTGAGGTCCTTATAGACATTAAATTGTTTTTGAGAAAGATTAATTTGGAATTATTTTATGATACTAGATGGATAAGTGAATGTAGTTCCTTGTTTTCAGAAAAAGAGCATATTTAATCCTCCCTTGCATCCTACACTTTTGAAGCACTAGTTGATGTGAGAAGTCATCACTTAAAAAAGAAATGGAGAGCCTTTAATTTGAATCCTGACAAAAAGAAAGTGTTGCGAGAACTGAGCACAAATAAAGATAACAGGATTATGAAACCCGACAAGGGTGGAGAAGTAGTTATTATGGACTACTGGAGTTACAGAGCTAAAATGTTATGACTACTGAATAGTGATTTTAGGTATGCTAAGGATTCGAGGAATGAAATAAATATGACTTATAGGAGAATTGATATGATTTTGGAAGACAATTTCTTGCAAGGCATTATTGATAAGAACCTATACGATTTTCTTATGACCCCAAAACCTATCATTCTGTCTATGTTTGGTATACCTAAAATACATAAAGATGTTAAAGATTTACCCTTTAGACCAATAGTAGCTGGACCTGGGTCAAAAGCCCACCCCCTTGTTGTGTTTGTAGACAAGCGACTCAGATCTATTCCTGGACTTTATAATCATATTTTAATTTATTCATGGGATTATTTAGCTAAGGGAGAAAATTATTTTTTTTCAACCTCATTACTTGTTTGTTATTATTGACATCCAATATTTGTTTTCTGTCATTCCACACTCTCTGGGATTGCAATGGTGTATGGATAGTCTAGTAGACTGTGATTTTATGAGTGCTAATGAGTTAAAATTGATAATGGAAAGTTCAGAGCTTGTGCTGGATAGCAACTTTAGGTGCTTTGAAGGGGAGTTCTACAAGCATATGAGTGGATTAGCCATGGGTGCTACATGTGCCCCCTCTTTGCTAATATTGCTTTACTGTACTGGGAGAACATTTTTCTATTTAACTCCTTATATTACAAGTTTATTGCCTGTTATTTATGTTTTTGGACAATATTTTTATAATATGGAAAGGTACAAAGGAAGAATTGCATAAGTTTATTGGGTATATCAATTCTACAACTGTTTTTCTGACATTGACTTATAATATTGAATGCAATGAAGTCCATTACTTGAGTTTCACATTAATTAAAGATGTGATAAATGGTAGGTTTAAATCTAAACTATAAAGTAGAGAGAATTTTTCCAATTCATATTTGTATTCCAGCAGTAATTATCCCTTTCATCAGAAAATTAGTATAGTAAAGGGACAAATGGCTGGAGCTACCCGTATGACATCTACATATGATGATTTAATAGATGAGATAAATCACATGAAATGGCTCTTTTTAGAATGAGGTTACCATGATTCCCTAATTACAACTGTAAAGAGAGAAATTTTGGAGGGATGGGGTACCACATTTTCCCTCCTTTTGGGAAACAATGTGGGACTTGGTAAGAAGTTGGTTCTAGATAAAAGTTGTGATAAAAATAAATGCAGGTATCAGAGTTTTAATTATAATATGAGATAGGTTGTAATGGAAGAATGTAATTTCAATAGATCCCTTATACTTAAGTACAGCTATGATATGGCAGATATTCAAAACAAAAAGTTAAATATTGGGATCTTTTTCACCATTTCTTTAAATAAATCATCCCACAACACTCCTGACTGCAGGGCTGTAATTATGCATCCAACATTTGCCAACTCATCTCCATCAAACAGATTTCTTTGAAACATCCACTCAGAATCCTGCACACATTCTCCAGTCTCAATATTTGTTTTCTCCCCATTTCTCTCACCACTCCATTATCTCATTATCTCTCTCCATCTGCCTCTGAGTTTTGTCAGGTCGCCTCTGCACCTGGAATGGAAACAGTAAGTGCTTCTGCAAAATGGGTCCCACTTGTAACAATGATGAATAGAAGTTTCCAATGCCCTTTTCAAATTTTCCATGGTAGAATGAATGCCACCTGATGTCTCCCCTGGAAAGAGGTAACTAGCTCAGTGAGATTAATACAGAATAAATAAAAAAACTAAGAGAGGGTATAAGTGAATTCTGTAGCATGTGTCTGTGTCTTTAAACAATGTCTAGCTGCATTGAAAGGTAATTGCATGTTTGTGAAGTGGTTATAAATTAACTGTGATAATAATTTTTATTAGTCCTGAATAAGCCTGAGGAAGGTCAAAGCTTGACAATAAAGTTCAGATTTCATGATGGTTGTCCTTAATTCTTTATTTATTATTTTAAATAACTTTTTATTTTAAAACAAAGATTGTACAAATTATTTTAAGGTAACTAGAACAAAAACATAACTATTTACAGATGTCCATAACAAAATCAAACAAATAAAACCGAACATTAAAATTTATCAAGTAAATCACTGAATTTTGACCAAAATGTAAACTGGTAAATAATATTCAAAGATCTCATTTTGGTAGTTGACAATTCTTTTTTGCAGACTTTTTTTTTGCTAAATTAATTAACTCAGTGAAAGAAAGAGTAGTTTTACATTTCCAATGCTTTGTGACTATTTTTCGGGTGTACTTTGAAACATCTAAAACCCATAACATCTAATTTCATAACACTGAGATCAGAACATCTAAAGCCCAAAACATCTAAAACCCATAACATCGAATTTCATAGCATCTAACACTACAAATCACAAGAAAATAACATTCCCTCCACATATAATGACACCAAACTACCAAACACACTTTTTACTACATTTCTGCAGGGGGGCAAGCCCTCCTGCACCCCCATGTGGGGGGCTCCACCCCCACACCCCCTGTACATTAAATATACCAATTCCAAGATCACACTACAGTGGGAAAAAGTTAATTTCCTAACCTCACTGCATCAAGCCCCCCTGCAGAAATGTAGTAAAAAGTGTGTTTGGTAGTTTGGTGTCATTATATGCCGTTATATGTGGAGGGGATGTTATTTTCATGTGATTTGTACTGTTAGATGTTATGAAATTTGATGTTATGGGTTTTAGATGTTTTGGGTTTTAGATGTTCTGGTCTCAATGTTATGAAATTAGATGTTATGGGTTTTAAATCTTTCAAAGGGGACCCCTATTTTTCTTGCTATAGCTAAAATAGACCAAAGGAGAGGCATTTGCACCTTAGGAATGGAATCTAGAACTGGAGCATTAAATAAGATCAAGGAGTTAGAAATGATAAAATTATCTGTCACCAAAGCTTGGGCAACATTTCTAAATCCTACCCAAAAAGTAGTTACTATTTTACAATCCAATATTATATGAAAACAGTTTGTGTTAGAGACTTCATTACACCTCTAACAATTAATTTTCCCATAGTTATATATTAAAGCCACTTTATGTGGAGTTAAAAAGCTCTGCGAAGAAATCTCCACATATATATATTTTCCACTAAAGATAAGAGTAGATTTTCCTGCAGATTTAAGAATTAAGCATTTATCTTCATCAGAAAAGTCCTTCTCATTAATCTTAGTTGAGTAATTCAAAAATAATGAACCTGTGGAACCAAACACTTCTCTTATTATTTTACAAATTATTGATATATACAATTTATTCTTATTTGAGTTACTATTGATTCTGGAAAAAAAATTCAAGTGTCTTTGAAGTATGTTTTCTTTGAAAATCCGTGGAGATTTTGTTTTTATCACTAACATATTTTTACAAGACTGTATAGTCAACCAATTATTATTTTCTAAACATTGTCTTGCAAGAAGATAACCTGTATTATGTGATTTATTTCTGATTAAGAAATGATGCAAAAAGATTAAATTAGCATCTCTAAGATCTAGCATTTTGTTTATATTAAAAATATAGGGGGAAAGAATAAAAACAATAAATCTTTAACTAAATAATTAGAATCAGTGAAGGGAGAGAAATAGTATTTTTTTCTTTTCCTGTAAACATAAGTCTTTCAAGATCCAGTAAAAAATATTAATTCCAAATTTAGAGAAAGATTCTACAACATAGCTGTCATTTATTAATCTTTCATGAATGGATTTCCAAGTAGACTGGTAAGAGGAATTTAATGACAGAGATATTAGATTGAGAATTATGGATTAGCATATAATTCTTAATTTGGAAAACTTAATTCACTTTCTTGCCAACTTTTAACATTCCAATCAAAGGATATTATTGGTTTATTGGGCAACCAGAGAAAATTAAGAAGAATAGATTTTAATTTCTTAAAGATTTTTTTAGAAGGAAGAATAATTAGTGGTTATAGATAGAAAATTATTTTTGGTAGGATTATATTTTTCATTAAAGTAAGTCTATCTCCCATTGTAAAAAAATATTCTAATTAATAATTATTTTAGTAACAGTGTCTATTAAATTACAATAAATTACTATTTAGTCTTTTACAGTAGATTTAATTATAATTCCAAGATAATTAATTTGTGAATTGTCCCAAATAAAATTCTTATACTTTCTTAAGTAATTATTAACCTTTTATTAATAAGTAAAGTTTCTGTTTTATCAGGGTCGAAATTAAACCTGATGCTTTTTCAAAGTAATTAATAGACTTAGTTGAATTTGCTATTCAATTGTTAGAGCAAATAATAGAGGTAACAAGGGAAAACCCTGTCCTGTACCTTTTAATATTTTGAACGAGCTAGAAAGAAAATAGCTAATCTTAATAAAAGAGAATGAGTTACTATATAAATTAGGTATAAGGTTTATAAACTCTAGGGAAAAATTCATATTGTTTAAGTGCTTTGAGAAAATCATTCCAACTAATAGAATCAAAATCCTTATTTATCTCTAGACTTATTAGGGTTAGTTCTTTTTGTTTTTATTAGCCTGATCTATTAAAGTATTAAGCCTAATTATGTTATCCTGAACCCTTCTATGTAGTATAACTTGTATAACTATGGGATTATACCATCAAGACCAGGGGCTTTATTTGGTTTAAGATTATTATTTAGATCTTTTAACTCCTTAACAGAGAATGACTTATCAATTTTAAATCTTTGTTCTTTGGTTAATTTAAACCTTATATTGTCTTTCAAAAAGTCATTTGGTTATGTTCTTGATTTTTAAATCTGTCTCATTGTTATTAATTACTTCATAATATTTTATTTATTTTACGTTTGTTAACCAGGACAGTCCGACTGGACCAGGTCCATTTATAGAGGAGGCCCGGGGAGAAAAGCTCCACGTATATTAACAGAAATACTAGAATTTAATACATAGTAGTATAAAAACTGATAATAACACATTATAACAGCAAAAATCCAACTAGTAAGACAGAAATGTAAAAAAGACAGGATACAACTCAGCAGTTGAACAGACTAAATACATTTATCATTGAGAGTAATGACATACATCATGTTAAAATGAAGTACCTATATTAAAGGGATAAAAATATATTGGAAGTAAACTGTAGCATTTACATTAGGCAAGTAATAAGCCACCTTTCAACTTTCCACAGAGCTTAAGCAATGTTTTTAGGTTATGCATGGGCAAAGCCAGGTGCTTATGGGATGTGAGTTTTTGAAGTGTGAGGTGGTGGGGATAAAGGTCAGTGATTGGGGAGATGTTGTTCCAGTTTTTAGCAACAGTGTAGGAGAAGAGTGCTTTACCAGCAGTATTGTTAGCCCTAGAGATGTATAGAAGTGATTTGTCAGTAGAGCAGAGTGTGTGATTTCTTGCATAGTAGGTAAGTAATTGACTTAGTGATGGGGTTTTATCAGGATACTTCAGAATGTTATAGGCAATAACCAGTTGGTGGTAATTTAGTAATTGAGGAAATTCTAACCATTTTAAGTCCCTTAGAACTAGACAATGATGGGATCTGAAGGTGGCGTTGTTATTTGGCAATATTATTATAGCATGACTCAAGTTTATCAAGGTCAAGTTTTCTGATAGAGGTAAGAATTGGTGCTGCATACATTAGTGTGGACAAAAGGTGAGTTTGGGTTAGGGTGATCTGTGCTTGATCTGAGAGGAAGTTTTTGAGTCTGTATAATGAGCCCATTCTTTGTGAACCTTTTTGATGGTTTGAGAGATATGGACATCAAAGAGAAGGTTTTTGTCAATCTCAACACCAAGGAGTTTGGTATGGGCAGAAGGAGAAATTATAGTACGAGTTTTGGAAGTAATAGAAAAGGAAAGAGGAGCAAACTTTGATATGTTTGCTTCAAATGCACCTAGATATTTCAGTAAAATACGTCACACACTAAACAATTCTCTTTAAATTAGGTTGAGCTCAAATACTTAACAACTGTAACTCATACACCAGTAATTAAGAAGTAAGAGATATTCCAGTGTGAAGGCAACAGTAGCAAAGAAAGAAAAGTTAGCAATTTTACCTTGGCTTAAAACAATTGTACATAGAAACTGTCGCCAAACAGAACAGCACTGCAGATGCCCTCAACATAAATTTACAATTTAGGTATGGAAGGGGACATGGTTCTCTAGTTAACCCCCATTTAGTGTTGATTCAAGTTTTGACTTGGAGATAGTTGTGCACTCACTGTCCAGGCAATTCAGGTCTTAATTTTCTGTGTATTCCATACAATGAAAAAAATGATCATTGAGAGCATCTGTCATAATACCTGTAGCAAACATGGCTTTCCCCAGAATTTAATAAAATCTATTTAGGCACTGTATAGAGCCTACATGGCTCAATGTACACAGCCATGGCTCCCCTCAGCAGCGTGCCATGCATATTAATGATGGTTTGTTGCCGATGGAGAGCATAGGAACAGGGAGAAGTGTAGAGGCTTCCTGTGGTTGTAGAGGCATACAGGGTAATGCTCCCTATACTGCTTCCTGCTACTTTTGACATGCTGTGAATTGTCAAATGCGTAATATTTAATTTTAATATTTTTTTTCTGTTTGTTTGTGTGTGCAGAGCAGTGCTGAGCTCAGCAATGCCATGTTGTGCTCACATATAGACAGCTGACACTTGCCAGACATCTAAAAATAGAAGCGAGATGTTATTAATTATCATAATTATGTATTTTACTTATTTTAAATGTCTTATTTTTCTTTTTCTTTTTAAATTGCTGTTTGCGCGGCATGGTGCAGAGCGCTGCAGAGCCAAGCAGTGCTCATACATACATAGCTGACAGTTGCTAGACATCTAAAAATAGATACTGGATGTAATTAATTATTCATGTTTGGGTCTATTTAAGTATGTTTGTGTGATGTGCAATGGTGCTTAGCAACACTAATAGGTAGCCCAGTAGTATATATGGAGGTATACTACTTTTCATAATATCCAAGTAGCTAAATGGGTAATGATACAGCCTAATCTTAGTAGGTCCTGGGTTCAAGTCCATAGCAGTGATAAAATGTCTGTAATTTAAAGGTTTATATATGATTAATTTTAAAAACAAGTTTTTGAAATATGGCAATGCTGCACTGTGCTGAACACTGCTTAAACATGCTAATGGCAACTTTTGGTTGTGAGGTGCTAAGCTTAGCTAAAAGCTTGGTTGTGTGAGTTTTTGCACTGCGCAGCTCTGCTTAGCTGGTTTGTGTGATAAGCAACACGGCACTTTTTTGAATGGTGCTCAGTGACATGTTAGAGCAGGGAAACAACCTATATTAGGCACAATAGGAAGCAGTTCTGCAACAGCCTTTGGAGTCTGATCAACTGGTGATATAGCAGGTGGTGCTAGTGAAGGTGTGCTTTTTTGGGTGCAGAGATGAGGTGTTCAGGAGTCCACGGTCTTTGTTGGCTGTTGGTAAGAAAATCATGAACCCAGGCTGCTGCAGGATGGTTTCCAGGTCTCAGAGTGTAAGGCAGAGGCCTGGGACTGGTTGGCCAGGGAACTCAACAGTGTTACCAAAAAATCCACAAACTGAAGACCTAATGCAAACCAGAAGCAGGGCAAGTAGAAAATCACAAACAAGTTTATTACAAATTACAGGTAACCTGTAATTTGGATCTCACCAGTGTCACTGGTATCCCCCGCAGAGTTGAGCAGTGTCATCACCTTTATGATGACCTGAAGAGGAGAAAGAGGGGAACCTTGGATACCTGGGTCCAAGAAGCCAAAGCTGAGAATGCCCCACAAATATGTAAGTATATCTTCCACTGTTTTACCAATATGCAAGCTAAATGTCTGCAAAACTGGTATGCATAATGGTGTGCTTCTCCCCCAACAGCTGCAGCTGATAGGACTTGCAATGTCGAGTCCCATGCTGGGTGCCTGGCCAGGTTGCACCATGAGTGAGGTATGTATGGATTTATTATGCTAAGTGTAGTGCAATAAACAAGAAAGAGTAAAGCATTTACTGCAATAAAGTATACACAATGATAACTGTAGTGCAATAAATGGGCAAGTAGAACTGTAGTGCAATAAATGGGCAACTAGAGCTGTAGTGCAATAAATGAACAATAACAACTATACTGCAATAATCAATAAACAATACCAATAACAGTAAGCAAAATGGTGTACTGCAGTATTGTGTTGTCATAACCATTGCAGTAGAGCTGTATGCATTGCTTGGCTATGGTAAGGTTGCTGCAGTGAAGTGTAACACTGTAATAGCTGTAGAATGCTAAACTAATGGCATGCAAACTGCATTGTTTAACTGATAGTATGGTCCAAGGCTGTCTCCAGGCCAATAATGGTCATAATAAAACTCACTCTTCCTCCTACTTCAGGCAGTAAAGGTATATGGGTGAGGTAGCCCACCCTATTTGCAGATATTTTGTGGACTTCACAGACATTTATCAGCAATACCAATAAAGTGTTAAGCAGCATTGTTGATTTCTAAATAAATATGGTTCAATAAATGAAGTACAGCTGTATGATATGCATGTGTGTTCTAATGTCACTGCGGTCAAGTACTGCTAAAAAAATCAGTCACATAATCCTGTCTGTTTCTCCTACTCCAGGAACAAATGGTATATGGTTGAGATAGCCCATGTTATGAGCAGATATGATTGCGCTAACATTTCATAGACACTTATCAGCAATACCAATAAAGTGTTAAGCAGCATTGTTGATTCCTAAACATATATTCCCAGAACGTCTGAATTCCTTGCATGTCTGTACTTAGCTGCCGCAGTCAATGTTACATTTTTTGCAGATGTCCCCTGCAGTCACAGCTATTGAGTTCTATTCCCATGCCTGCCAACTAAGGCATGATGGATGTCTAAACATGCCTCTCAAGTGTCACAATTTTACATTATGTAATTAAAACTGCCTATTCTGTCTGTCACAGGATTACCAGAAAAACGATTACCTGGAATGCAATGTATTACCAAATCTGCTTACAGTACACCTTGGTAGTTGTAGAAGTGCACATTATGTGAAAGTGTTCTGTGTAGTTGTGTACCTGTATTTGTTATTGCTTGGCCCATAATAACCCATGCTAACAGCTTGAGAGGTATGTACGCGCTACATCAACTATAGGAGAACTGTAGTTACTGTACTCAAAACTGACACTACATGCATGTAGAGTATTTATTATCAATGTTTTCAGGGATATAGTCTGCATTGTCAGTAATGGATTGTTTCTCTGTCACTCCCTCTCTCTTCCCACCCCATATCTTCATTTATTTATTATTGTTATTTATTATTAAGATTTATTATGAACATATTTTGTTAAACTAACTATATTTTTGCAAAATGTGATGTATTATTATGTGTTATTATGATTCCATATTCACATAGTTTGTTGAATTAACTGTTTTGTTGGCCTTATGGTTTACTTCTTACTGGCATGCTGTTAACAAACTGACTTTAATATTATTTAATGTTGTGTTACACATAATATACATTAAGATGTATTTGGATGAATTAAAATGATGTTCCATTCTGTTAATACTAGCAGTGGTTTGGTTATTACTAACTGTAACTTATTGCTATACCTTATTTACTAAAGCACGTCAAGGTAGGCCGGTTCTGGCTGACCCGCCAACCTTGCCTCAACTGGCTGTGGGAATGGGCCCCAGCATGTCTGAGACCCAGACTGGTGGTGCCCCCTCTTCTGTCTCTGCGGTAGCTGTGGCATTGGGTAGTACTACCCCATGGGATGGGGCCCAGCCGCCCTCTGAGAGCAATGGTGGAGGGAGAGGTGTCACCCAGGATGAGCTGCTGGTCTTGGTGTGCAGGGTAGTCTACCATGGGTTTGACAGCCACCTGTGCCAGATTGAGGACATGCTGGCCAACCTGGTGGGGTAGCCTCATCCCTGTGCCCAACCTCCAGTACTGCCACCCCTTAGGCAGTGAAGGTTCAGTGTCGACAGTCCCATGGGTGGGGATGTGAGACATGCTGCTGTCATCTGGAGGCACATGGGACTTGAATTCCACAACACCCTGCCCATCCAAGGTGTTCACCCCCCCATGTGTCACACACCACCCCATCTGCTGTCTTGTTTGTCTGCAAATGCATTCTCACCTACCCAACTTACCTCTCCCACACGTATCTATGCCCCTTTCCCGACATTCCACTCTCACCTTAAAAAAAAATGGGCACCTATCCCAAAAAAATCATCCCATACATAGCTCTCCATTTCAGACACGTGTCCACCGGACACATGTAATTTGGTCCAATTGGCTTGACAACGCAGTTATGTTATCTCTGTGGTTGAGAATTCAAAGTCATGTACAAATTCTGTCAAAGTGCACAGTTGCTGCTGTATAAGAAATGGATAGCCATGGTTCTTTCCTACACTCTTCCTCCACATACCTACCTGCCTTTCACTATGTTTTCCCCTGCTTGCACCCCATTTCACCATTTTCCTATCTCTACCTTTTTCTTTTCTTTATATTTTTTAGCTCATAGCTGCATAACCCGCAGCTTTGCTAAGCTTAGCTAAATAGAACTACAGTATATTGAATATATGTGTTTTTAAACTTGTAATACACACTTACAAAATAAACATGTCCCATATATTGAACTCAAGACCATCACACTGCAGACCACTGCATTAACCTGCCACACCACACAACTCTTAATTAAAGCAGGTGGTTTAAACAAAGCATAGTAATTGCCAGTTACAATCATTAAGTGTGCTTCAGTGGAGCTGCGTGCTGCACCACGCAAACTTGATTAAATATAATGGAAAAATTGGGAGTGCACCTTGACCTTTGGTGCAATATTATACCACTAGAAAGCCAAAGACATAATAATGGATGTAAGTGAGGCCTGTGATAGCAGGTAAATGTGCCTTTTAGCAGCAAAATGTAGAAAGACACCTGCTAAGGCATTAATGGCAAAATACATGTTCAAATGGGACCCTGGTGCACACATACATCCATATAAAGCCAAGCACATACTGATGGATGTAGAAACTTTATGTCACAGCCTGTATATGTGCACATATATCATGCAAATACACCTGCTGTAGCAGTCACTCGTTAGCTCATTGTGTTAATCGCCTTGCAAACAGTACATTTTGCCACACAGTTCTTGGTTCAAATCCAGTGGTGTGTAGAAGTGAATGTACAGTATTGGGAAGGCAGCAATTAACGAGTGAGTCATGTACTCTTTATCCACACAATGCATTTCAAATGACATGTCTGCTTTCACTTATGGAAGTCACAGGCCTGCAGGTAGGAACACACTTCACATATAGCTATAGCAAACCAATATGTGCATAAACTGTCACGTCATGCATTGATATGCATTCGCAGAGAATGTGAACACAGGTACTGCAAATGAGGGCCACTAATATCACAGTGCACTACACAATTCTTCCAAAGTCACTGTAAAGATTATCACAGCTGCACAGCTAACATACACATTGGAAGTCCCTACTTGTAACAAGGCCTGACTTCATACATGCTGCAAATTACTACCAGACTGTAACACATGGCCTGGCAGTAGCCAAACTGGTGCACATATTCTTATATTTATACCCCATCTTGCTCACGGACACACCAAACATGTTGCCTAGTACTCTTTGTTAGTGATACCATTAACTAACATACTTACCTTAAACACATGCCTTAATTGGAGTGGAAAGGGTAGCCTCACTCTGGCTCTGCCTCTACAAGGCTGACACAGCTCCCACAGTTACTCCTACATCTTTTGTCCTCCAAAGTGTTCACACTCTCTGCCTATGTCTATTACCTGCAGCAGCAGCTGCAGCCTGTAGCACACACATCTCTATGTATAGGTTTCTGCTACAGACCTACCCTTTTTGACAATGTAGTCTCCTCACCCCAGTAATGTCTAGCACAACATATCAGAAAGGGGCCCTAATCTAGATGAAGGCCTTATATATTGTAAAGTGATTGCATGTCATTGGCTGATGATAGTGCAAATCAGCTGTGTTGGCTGCAATTAGCATTTCAGTCCCACACCTACTCCTTCGCTCAGCGCTTTCTGGAATTCATAAATTCCAATGCCCTGGATCAACTTATCCACACCCCACCAGGGGCAGCAATATCCTAGACCTAGTCATTACCAACATGAGTGACTGGTGTTTCACACCTAAAGTCAACTCCTCATTGGTCAGATCCGACCATAAGCTAATCACCCTAGATATCTGCACCCCTCCCCCACACACCATTAAGGAAACAATGGTAAAAAAATTCTCCAAAGTCAACTTCATGCTACTGACAGAAGTGGTGAACTTCATGACACCCATGCAGATGGACAATACAGTTACGACTCCTGAATCCTACACAAATGCACTCTATAAGCACTTACACGAGTGCATGGATCGTGCTATCCCAAACAGAACCAAGACGCTATCCTCCAAAATAAGGAAGCCAATCTGTTGGTCCCCTGCCATAAACAAACTCTACAACAGAAGGAAGAAACTGTTGCAAAAGAGAGTAAAATCCCATGAGTGGAGAAGCTCCCAGATCAGCCTCAGTAAGAAGCTGAGATCCCTTATAAGATCCTCCAAAGCTAGCTATGAAAACAAAATCGCCACTGATTCTAAGGGCAACCACAAAGCATTCTATAGCTATGTCCAAGAATCTAAATGGCAACACCCAGATCTGCAGTGAGTTACAGCACAATGGCATGAAAATTACAGAACCTACTGATATTGCCAACATCCTGGCAGATAGGTTCAGTGCTAACTTTCCCCCCATCAAGGGCGGTGCAGTAGTGCAGCGGTTAATGCTGTCGCCTCACAGCAAGAGGTTCTCCGTTTCGATTCTCGGCTGGGGTACCTTCTGTGTGGAGTTTGCATGTTCTCCCTGCATTCGCGTGGGTTTCCTCCGGGTACTCCGGTTTCCTCCCACATTCTAAAGACATGCTTCTGGAGCGTTTCTCCCCGGGCCTCCGCTGAAAACAGGATCTGTGGAACCTAGTTGGACTTTCCCGGTCAACAAATGTTAAATAAATAAATAAATAAAATAAAAATAAAAAATCACCCCTTAAAAGGCCCATATCTGTACAGGAAGAATGTAGAATCCCTATAATCACATCTATGCAGGTAAAAGCTGCACTCTCTAAAACCAAAAACACAGCATCCATGGGACCAGACAACATCCCAGGCTGTGTTTTACATGAACTTCAGAACAAACTGGTTCCCCACCCAAGCACCATGTTCAATCATAGTCTCACATCAGGATTTCTGCCCACTGAATGGCACACAGCAGCAGTTATCCCACTCTTCAAAGGGGGAGCCATCATTGATCCTTGGAACTATTGCCCTATTAGCTTGACAAGCCTGGTCTGCAAGGCCATGGAACGTGTCATCATGGAACTCGTAAAGAAAGACATTGGTAACCTCCAAACTCTGGACCCCAACCAGTTTGGGTTTGTGAAAGGCAGATCATTCCTTCTGAACCTGATTGACTTCTTTCAGGCAATCACCAAAGCCGTAGATGTGGGTAAGATGGTTCACACAGCCTATCTTGACCTTGCCAAGGCTTTCAACACCATCCCCCATTCAGGAATTATAGATAAACTCACTAAACTAGGTATAAATCCCTACGGCACAAGATGGGTTGCCAACTGGCTCACTGACAGAACCCACACTGTAAAAGTTGCAGACTCCAAATCTGACTTCAAACCAGTGACAAATGGAGTACCACAGGGTTCAGTCCTGGGACCACTCCTGTTTGGTATCTACTTCTCTGAAGTACAGGCTAACACAGAAGGCCTCTGGCTAATGAAGTTCGCAGATGACTGCAAACTAGGAGACATAGTCGAGTCCCCAAATGATGTGGACATCCTAAAGAAAGGCCTCACTGAGACAGATGCCTGGTGTCAGAGGCATGGCCTCAAGCTCAATGCTAAAAAGTGCATTGTCATCCCCTTTGGTAAAAACTCTGTACCCATGAACTACCACATAGATGGCAGTCTACTTAATGCCAAATGTGTGATAAGAGACCTTGGGACCAAGGTGGACAGTAGTCTCTCCTTTGATAATCACATCACCACTGTGGTCAGGAAATCCTTCTATGTGGCACACCTCATCACAAAAGGGTTCTCATCCAGGAAAAAAGAGGTCATTGTTCCCCTCTACTCAGCACTCATTAGACCCATTATAGAGCACAATGCCCCTTTTGGAATGTACCTCACAAGACATCTGCAGCAGCTGGAAAGGCCACAGAGGTACCTCACAAAGAGGATTACTGACGTCAAACATGCTCTACACTGACCATCTAAAAAAACTCTAGCTTTACTCTGTAGCATATTGACTACTCAGAGGAGATCTCTGCCTAATATATAAAGCTATGTTAAACCCAGAGCTGTTGGACATGCTATACCTAAATAAATCCCAATCCCTCCGAGCTACATGCTCTAGGGACCTAAACCTTGTCACCACAATAAACAGGACATGCTGGAGGGATAGATTCCTATCTTAGAGACATCCTATACTGTGGAACAAGCTACCCATCTATGTCAAGCAAAGTTCCTCATTAGCACTCTTCTAGAAAAATCTTGATGAGTGGATGGGAAATAGGAAATACACCCCGAGTATCACTTCTGTGGCTCTGCTTGACAGGGGCACAGGAAATTAACTTTCTTGGGTGGCACAAGCCAGGGAACCTTGTTGGCTAGGCTTACTTAGGCCCTTGGGCCAATAGCCTAGTACCTACCTATGAATCTATGATGAGAAGCATGTTTAAAAGCAAGCAGATGGCTAAGGAGAACCATTCTGTATGAGACTTTCCTCACACAGAACACACCTTTGTGAAAACTTTACTATCACTACATATCAACAGAGGAGTACTGCACTCCATCAGGTATATAACTGATTTTGTGTACAACAGGATGCAGATGGGTGAATAGACTTACAAGGAATAGGGGATACAGCATTAAGCCTGTCTTAGACCTGTGATAATGACATATCATTGATCTCCTGCTGTCTTGTATCTACACAGGACATATAATACATCAAGGGTGCATTGTCATTTGTCATTGTGGCACACTGGTCTCATTGGAATGTCCCTTTATAGTGGTTGTAATAGCACACTTCTATTTCTGTGGCACTGTTCTTATGACATATTATCAGGGGGTTGCCCATAGGGGACACACCATAGTAGACTTGAATGTTGGGTGTATTATCATACAGCAGTTTCTGTCATGCCACACACATGAATACCTGACTATTGCCACTATCTCAGTTGTATCCACATGCTTAGTATGTTTGTACACTGTGGAGTATGACATGTGTGAGCAATCAGTGGATAGTGTCAGCTATTTTGTCCTTGCTGTATCTCTACATAGTATACTTCCACATATCGGATCATGTAATGTTTTCCTTTTTTGTTGTCTTTCAGGAATCATGTACCCTAGATGCTATGCACCCTTCTCGGATGTGGAAAATTAAATTATACTGGAAGAACTAAGGCAACATCATCACATCCTACTGTCAAGGGGGAGGCAAAATGGGGAACAGTGGGCTGCATTGTGGGCAGAGCTTGTCCATGATGTGAATGGCATGGGCCATCAGGGCAGAATGAATGAGCAGATTTGACACCATGCAACAGACATGGTCAATGCTGCACGGTGAAGGGCAGCAGATGTAGCCAGGGATCATGCCATCACTAGTGGAGGTCCTGCAGTGGAACAACCACTCTCAGCCACTGAGGAATTCCTGGAGAACCTAGGCACACACGACAGCTCCGGGCATCCATCACACCATACATCGTGGAGGTGGGTGCCACAGTTTACACAGCAGAGGAGCATGCAGGTAGGCTTACTGTTATCAGCATTGTAATACTGTAGCAGTCAGTGTATCAGGCTGTACATACTTTCACATGGGTGCCAGTTCTTTGGAGGGGGTTTAACCTCAGTTGTACTGTCATATTTAGAATGCGACCAATACAACTAGTAACACAGTAGATACTATAAATGTGACATATATGGACACATTACCTTGTTGTGCTGCAACATGCATTGGTACTGACATTACCTAACCCTCAACTTTTCACAGGTCCAGTCTGTCAGGTATTGGCCAAAGCCATGTTCTGTTCCTGGTAAGCATGACACTGTTTTGTTAAGGAACATTTATATTTTATTAAAGTTAAGGGCCAGAATAATGTCCTATTTAAACATACTTTTATGTGTAAACAGAGTAGAATGTTTTATTTTCCAGTCTGGAACAGGTACCTAAGTATCTCAGAGGGGGTAATCACAGGAGTGTAGCTGAACAAAATAAACCACTTTGGCAGTGACAGTTAAGAGGAGATAAGCCTCCTGGTTTAAATGAGGCATTACTCTAAAATGCCTTTTAAAAAACAAAAGGTTGAAAGGAAAATAAATTAGGCAGTAAAATGTGTATTTCAGTATATTTGTTAAGATAGGTGTACTGGGTATTTATGTGTTATTTTCTCAAGTATAGTTTCATATTGATTAATTAAAAGATAAATTGTACTGGTCAAGTTTTACTTGCTTTACTAAAAGTGTTTGTTATAAAGGTCTTGAGTTGAGTGTGTATTTTGTTCTGAGGAAGTCTTTTTTGGACGAAAGCAGAGAAGAACAATGTTTGACCACTGATACAGTTGTGGGTCTTTGTTATTATGAGTATTGGTGGATTTTTCTTACAGAGTTGTGCGGGTATTCATGTACTGCTTTTTTCTTTCTTATGACAGGTGACCGGGGGGTTGGTGTCTGTCCCCTTTACAACCTGATGTCAGTGTCTCTTTGGACTTTGATGATGATGGTGGCCACAGTGAGGCACAGGTGGGGATGTTGGGGGTTGAATCTGTCCCAGAGGTAGACATCCCTCTTCTGCCTCCATTGTCACCACACAGTCAGTATGCCCACACATACCCAGTCCCCAGAGGCCACAGATATTGGACAGTCAGAGGATGGGGACATTGAACAGGAAAGTGTGGCAACTATGGCTCCAGTGAATCTAGACACTGGCCATAGCCAGACAGTTGGCAAGGTCCAACACAGGCAGATTGACAGGGGTGATTGTAGGAGGACTGCTGTCTGTCCACCACCTGTTGCAGGTGTCACATCATGGGTCACTTGGCACATGTTTTGGGACATCATGGAGACACAGGCACATTCTGAATAAAACACCAGATGTTTGCTTAGGGTTATGGAAGCAGCACAGTCTGACATCAGTGACAACCTCCACTGCATTGGGAACAGCCTGGATCAGTTGACTGATACAGTAGACAGAAGGTGGGCTGAGATAGTGTTTGTCTTGGACCGCACATTGTACTGGAATATGTGACTGGGGCTGAGCATCGAACTTGTGGATGTAGGTCAGCAACCCAATCTGCTGAGAGTCCATGTGGCCACACACAATCACAATCCCTTAGTGGCAGTGCATCCAGTGCTACAGATGGGAGTGTGCTGTTCACACCACGACATGGCAGGCCATGGGCTTGTGATCCTAGGCATTCTCCTGGGGGACATGGTCTCGGAAGACAGCAGTCACCCTCAGGTACTAGCACCACTTCTGACCTTGGGCATGGAGGTGCCAGTGTAACTCCAGGCAGAGTCAGTTCCCGTGTTCGGGGCCAGAGATGGTGAACTGTCAACTCTACCATGTATGGTCCAAAGCTGTCCAATACACACATGTAGAGGTAGCACTGAGCTTGACTGTGTACATGCACACACTCACACACCACTGTCAAATGCAGGTCACCTACAGAGACACATGGCACCTTTCCATGGTTCATCTTACCTGCTTCCATTCCTGACTCACACACATGCTGTTAACCTTTTTGTTCAGCCTAGGCCTCATGCACTCCCACAGAACACCCTGTGCAAGTGATGATAACTGTGCCACATTCCTGCCATCCTCACCATCAATGTAGGGAAATGAAGCCATGTGTCTGATCCACAGGGTGACTATATTAGTTAACATGTACTTGTGGAATGCAGTGTTGTTTTGGCATGCCCATGTAGTGATTAACGACAGATACTGTATGCAGGCATTTGTCATGAGTAAACCACATACTTTTGTGTACCTTATGTTGTATGATATTGTAATGGCTGTATAATTACACAATGACAGGTGTGTCACAGACCTGTTTATGTTTCTGTTTCAGGAGTCTGTTGGGATAACCTATGGATACACAGTGGCAATAAAGCAGCACAGAATAGCATGTCAGCACAGCACAAATATGTCTTCAGCAAGGTACAGCACTATAAGTGCATGGCTCCATAGGTTCATATGTGTATAACAAGCTAACAAGGACAATAGTGGCATTCAGTGTACTCCTGCATCCCTAATCTGTGAGCAGGTCTGCTACTCTTGATAAGTGTCACCGGGGGGGGGGGGTTGGGAATACACACATCTACAAGCAGTCCTCATGGAAATGGCCATCTACAAATATCATGTGTCCAGTACAGACAGTTGCCTGGCACCAGTTATGATTGGTGTGTTCTGGATCCCATGTTGTAACTTGTACATGCTGTGTCACAGCAGATGTGTGCTTCACATGCATGGGGGGGGGGCTGTTTCATGTAGGGCATACGGTCTGTGTTACATACCTGTCTCTCCAGCATGTACTATGTATACCACAGTGATACTGTAGGCATGTAGAACAGATAAGACATGTGTTAGTCCTGTCATGGATACATGGGAGGTACACAGTGGGATCCAACACCTCCCTGTAAGGAGCCATACACATCCCCTCCAAAGGATTTAGGAGACAGACTACACATGTACGGTCATGACACAGATTCCATACGACAGGTTATCTACACTGTGTAAATCAATAAAGGACCACAAACACAAAATTCCCCCAAGATCCCAAGATGTAGCAGCATACTGCAACAATACACCAAATATACTACTTAGACAAGTGGAGCAGGAACCAAGGAATTTTGGCCACTACGTATTAGCGAATAAAAACTTTTATTATCACTTTCGTCCCCTCAGAGACTTCTTCAGAATGATTTAAAACTCAAGACACTACACTATATTAAACCATCAGCAAATGAACACCTGAATATTCAATCATTCAATCAATCAACCCCATCACGAAAAGCTTTCCCCAGATCAAACCAAGTACAAACATTTAAAAATGCAACGTACATAAAATAACAAAAACCATAACATATTTTCTTCACTCTATGAGTATATACAAAATGCATTTCTATTATAAAACATATAAATATAATTAAGGATTCTTGGGAATTTTTAGCCTTCTATCTTTATTGTATTAAAATGAAGAATAGTAACAATGCACTTTATAAGCACACCCTTAAGTGTACGGAACATAAAAAAATGTTGTTTTATGTATTAGAACAAGTGCCAAAGAATGTTAAGGGTGGTTGTTATAAGGATCAGGTAGAAAGAAGGGTGAGTACTTGGCAGTTAAGGCTGGGGGCTGATAAACCTCCATGTATGAATGATTCCATTAACATTAAATGTTATTTAAAAAATAGAAGTCTAAAAATTCCCAAGAATTCTTAATTGTATTCATATGTTTTATAATAAATGTATTTTGCATATACTCATAGAGTGAAGAAAATGTGTTAAGGTTTTTGTTATTTTAAGTACCTTGGATTTTTAAATGTTTGTACTTGGTTTGATGTGGGCAAAGCTTTTTGTGATGGGGTTGATTGATTGAATGATTGAATAATCAGGTGTTCAGTTGCTGATGGTTTAATATATATAAGTGAAGTGTTTTTAGTTTTAAATCATTCTGAAGAATTCTCTGAGGAGACAGAAGAGATAAAGATTTTTATTCGGTAATACATGGTGGTCAAAATTCCTTGGTTTCTGCTCCACTTGTCTAAGCAGTATTTTTGGAGTATCTACACGGTGTGTTGGTGCATCATGGGACCTATGTGGCTGCTACAGGTGTATGCTATGCCTGTGTAGTGAAATAGTAAGGGTGCCATTGCACACAATGATAGGTGTGATGACTTTCACAGTCAGTATAGCAGTGACAGTCTGGGATGTATATCCCAAACGTGTCAGTATAGGTTGTACAACAGTGAATGCATCCCCACATGTTACCGGCCAGTGAGATTCAAAGACTACATTACTGTCTATATCCATAATCCTATGTGCAATGGCTTGACTGTGTGCAGTGTGCAGATGCTACAATAATTTGCAGGGGTGGATGATTTCCCACAAGATAGTATTGTGCAGTCATTGGCAGTTAGTCTTTGTCAGTGGCTCAGAGTACAACTGACTTGTCTTATGCCATCCTGGATACCTGCTGGTTCTGTGTGGGATTCTGTGACAGCTCCCAATATGCAATCACCTGCTAATATAGTCAGTCAGAGGTCACTGACAAGGGCTGTGACTGCAGAGGGGGAATAGATAGACAGGGTACGCCAGTAATGGAGGATGGTGAACTCCACTGGTGACTGGGATAATTTCGGCGTAGGACTCCCAATGCTATCTTCCCAGAATATGACTGTCAGACACTTGCCTATCCACCAGCTGACATAACACACTGTACATGATGTACACAGTTTCAAGCAAGGTCTGCTGGACTAATATTGTCATACACCTTGTCAGGCCATGGCTGGTGGAGTAAGACATATGTCCAACATCCACTGCATAGTGTAACATTCAATGGACTCCTCCAATTACAGTTGGTAGGCATGATCTGGCCTGGAGCAAAAGTAACAGTGTTTGGTCCAGTGTCAGTAGGTGCACGACAGTGTCAGTGCTTGTATCCATGCTAACTCCTATCATGGCATTTCAGGTGACATGACTCAGAGATCTGGGGACACTGCCTGGTTGTTGTCTGTGCAAGTAAGAATTGCAGGTATTACAGCATGTTGCAAGAAGAGAGTCATGCAAGGTGTCTTGTCAGAGCACAAACGTTAGGGAAGTGTAATATGTACAGTGTCACTTAGTCATGCTGTGTGCCCAAATGATGGTCCAGGTCCTTACCTACAATGCCCTGCAGCAGTGCCATGACATCACCACATGGGGAATCAATGTAGTGGTCGTGTTTACCAATATGGGTGACCAGTACAACCCCCCAATATGAGGTCCTCCCTGGTGTGATCTGGCCACAGATCAGTCTCCTTATACCTACCAGCACGCACCCCTCCTTTGCAGACAATACAGACATATATGTCAAGACAGCCATGTGTTATCTCCCGTGGGATGGTTGACATAGCGTAACTGCACCTTCCCCTTCAGATGGGACAGGCAGGTATGCAGAGTTCTAGACCTTTACATTATATCAGCAGCAGTAGAACTGCATGAACTTGGCTGTATGTGACAGGAGGGACACAGACTTGTCATGGCTCAGCAAACCTGACTGGTGGACAATTGCCATTAATAGGCTGTACAATCACAGATGGACAGTGCTGTGTGACAGTTGGGGTGAGGGCATCACCCCCTAACATGGAGGCACTACCTCCTCAGCTAAAAGAAGCACATAGTGTTGTTCTGATGTTGTGTAGACATGGTAAGTGACAAAAGTAGCCACCCATACAAAGCAGAACCACAATGCACAGTGTAGTTACATGTGTGACCTCAATGGACAGGCCCAGATTGTTGGTGACCTTATACATTATGATGCCACATAAGATGGGTCTATACTCATACCTAACGTCTACACCCACACTGTCTGCATCAACTACACACCCCTTATCCCCACCACATGTGAAACATGACATTCCTACAACCTGTCTCATAACTTCCATATATACAGAGCAGTTCGTAACTGGCCTCTAATAGGAAGTTACACGGCATCTATTCCACATGGTAACTTTCCAGGCTGCATCCCACATGTGATCTGACAAGGATAACTAACTCCATTGGGAAACCCTTGCAATCATACCGAAACTACTAGCTGCACACCCACTGAGTGGACAACGGACCAAAATGTGCATAACCATTGCAGGTAGATAGACCAAGAAGGCATGGCAGTTGTTCTGTAGGGGGATACACACACACACACACACACACACACACACACACACACACACACACACACACACACACACACACACACACACACACACACACACACAAATGCACCAAGTAGCTTTGAGGGAGATTAGAGCCCCTACCGATCTAGTCTTATTCACAATAGATCACGGTACTTATCGCACGTGTGTCTATCTATGTGGTGACATCCAGCAAGCACAGGGCTCTGTAAGTAAGTGGATTATTTACTGTTGTGCCCTTAGTTTGGATCCTTTGAGCAAGAGTATGGATGTGTGATAGTGCAGATTTACACACCATTATTTGGGTATGTAGGACAATACAGACATCCACACACATATTTATGTAATTAACAGGGATGTATATATAAATGTAGCTGTGTTTTTGTATGATATGTATATGTATTATGTAGATATATGGGAAGAGTCGATGTATCATTGTGATATATATATATATATATATATATATATATATATAAAGAGAGAGAGATAATATCTATTTGACACTACATAGTGATAGATACACTATGTGTGTGAGTGAGAGAGAGAGAGAGAGAATGACAGATATGTATATGTATATGTATATGTCTATATGTATGGATATATCTATACATAACAGGTCATTCTGATGATGGGGAACAGAATTGCACACATTTTAAATGTACGGGCATGTCCAGTGGGCCTGTCAGTATTTATACAGTGACTCCAGGCCACACCTACCTGTACTCCAGTCCTGGATTTTTTGTGTTACAGAGTCCATACCTCTCAACTGTTCAGAGTTTTGCAGAATGTCCAGAGTTTTGCTCATATTTTTGGTCTGTTCCTCATAAAAGTTGTGGTTTTCTGGCAAATCACTTGGATGAAATGATTGAAGTCTCTAAGCATGACATACATTTGAGTTTCTGACTTCAAATCATTCAGAAAAATGTCTGTTGAAACAAACCCTGTTATTCTAGCAACTTTTTAAGTTTATGAGAACAGTATTTAAAATATGCCACTATTTATGGGCCTTTGTTACCCCATTTTGTCGAGCTTTGTTTAGATTTCTTGCACAAAGAGGTTGAGAGGATGTTAGAGCCATTGACATCTGTCCCCGTTTCTGCAGTACTGCACTTCACTGAAAATGTCCATGGCATTCCCCGGCTGTCTGCTGTACTTAATATGTGGCTGATGTTCATAATGTTACACCACACACATAATGACAGTATGTGAAAAGACCGACATAATAATACCTCACATGCAAAAGATGTGACTAGCTCCAGATTAGAACCATCAACACCATCACCCATGCTAACTTCTCTAATCCAGTGGGCCACACAGGCTGCCAGACAGAGAGGAGTCATTTGTCACACATTCAACAGCATAAATATGCATGTTGTTATTTCTGCTTTACGTGGGGCATACAATGTGTGTTAGAGTAACATGTTACAGTCCTGAGATTGCCTGGACTGCTGATATACCATTGCTGGCTTACTGTTAGAGCAGTTGTATGGGAGCACTGCTGTGTTAGGGGTAGGGGAACAACAACACATTATCTTCTGGGATAGACAGTAGTCCACATATCATGTGACCCCACTGTTTAACATTTTCCTTGACTAATGTAGTGAATATTACAACCATGAGGCTTAGTGATTATTAGGGACACATACTGTTGGACTGGATATCTGTAGTCCCATGTGGATGTTACAGCTGTCCAAATAACCCACTATATTTCCTTGCATAAATGCAGCAGATCCATACATGCAATACCATATTATAATAATCCTTACAAGTAGTGTGTAGGTTAGAGACTTACCTTGCAAATGCAACAATTGACAAAACAGTAGTTCAGGGCTGACTCTGTGTGATGCAAGCAGTACACAGCCAATACATGGATAGGTACAGATTGTGTAGGTTGCCTACCATCAACAATTTTACTATATGTATGTGAGCAGGAGTAAGGTGTCAGACCCTAGGACCTAGGTTGTCAGTGAATGTGCTATGCATTGTCTGTTAGCCAAAGCCAGGGCATACTGGGCATGCCTATGTCTGCCTACAGGGACATCATCAGTGGGTTCCTCCTCCAAGTCCTCCTGTGAGAGTGGCTGTGGTGAACTAGGCAGTGGTGGGGGGCTGCATATTCCTTTTTATTGCTGATCCTGCTGCAGTTGTTTCCACCGGATCATATTGTGTAGCAATATACATACTGTGAATATCTGTGCACACGTAGCTGGAGTGTACTACAGGGCTCCACCAGATATATTGAGGCACCATAACCATGACTTCAGAAGACCAAACACAAGCTCTATGAAGTTCCTACTTTGTGCATGTGCCTCATTATAGCATTCTTCTGTGGGTGTGTATGCATTTCTAATGGGTGTCATCATCCAGTGTGTAGCCAGCATCCCCAGCAAATGGCTGTGCGGGATGTCCCCCCTAGCAAACATCTGGTACATCTATGATGTGTGCCAGATATGGGAGTCATGATAACTGCCAGGGCTGCCAGCACACACATTCATGATAATCCCCTCAGCATTGCACATGACTTGGTAGTTGATGGAGTGGTACCCCTTGCAGTTGACTTAGATTCTACCCTCTTCACCAGGAGGTGCCTTGATGTATACATAGGTATAATCTATGGCACCCAGTACCTCAGGATATTGTGTTACTTGGTAGAAGTGTTGCATATTCCTGGCCCTCCCCTCAGAGGTGAGGGGAAAAGAAATGTGTTCACTGGCATGTAGTAGCATGGCATCCAGGAACTGGTGGTGTACCCTGGATGCTGATGCCTGTAAAACCCCATCATGTCCCCAGTTGGTCTTTGGAAGGTACTTGTGGCAATTATCCTAATGGTGACACATACCTTTGTTTCCACTGGGATGGGGTCCCCTATGTTGGCTCTGGATCTGAGTAGAGGGTGGAAGAGCTCAGTGTGAGTTCTTGTAGTATATCCCTGTCCGCCCTGTAGCACTCTACAATCCCCAGCTCATGTAGCCCCTGGAAGGTTACTCTGGGCCTGAACACGTTTTTCACCTTCTCTGTCTAGGCCTATTGTCAGAAGCAGCAGCAGCACTGACTTCAGCTTCTACCGCATACAGATGTAGCCGACCTGCAGCAGCCCCTAGCATTCCTTCAGTTAAAATTCTCAAGTTTATACTCTAATGGTGCAGAGTATGGGGGAAGAATCAGATTGTGTGGTGTATGCATAATTTATAGTGCTCTGCTGTAGGTGCTGACTCTGTGATTGGCTACCTATGATGCATTGCACCTGTCTAGTATATAATTAATATAATTTAATGGCCCTAGTTTAAGTTAAACAGGGGTCAAGACTAATTAATATGTCATTGGCTTTTAGATGCACTCAGCACTGCTGTGCACTGTGCAAACACACTCCTCGTAGGTAAACAAATCTTAGCACTTAGTACTCATACCCACCCAGATTTCCACACTCAGCATAGAGGTGTGCCAAGCAAACATGATGAAACACATGCCCCATAAGTAAATAAAACTTAGAAGTTAGTGCACACACACCCCTGAAAGCAGACGCTCAGCATGATGGCACACTATGCAAACAGGTGCAGCTAAGATGAAATAAGCTTAGAGGTTATTGGACACACTTTCCTCTAATGTCAGTTACCTTCTCTGTACACACCGACATAGTTCTCTGCCTACACAGAGGGAATGTGTGGACATGATTACCCCCTTTATTCTATTCAGTAACTCCACCACTGTTGGCTGATAATAATAAAGAGAGTGAATGATCGTATGTGTGCTCTTACACTGACGTTGTTGGTGTGGAGAGTCCAAGAGAGGTCACATGACCATGTGCTTTATGATAAAGGAGGAAGCGAGGGTTGTTCCCCTCTTCCGTTTTTAACCAGATTGATTGCCTTCACATGTGTTTATTTTCCACTGTAAATGTATGTCTAACCTGACTTTCTTACCCTTAAGATGATACCGCCAACAGGTTATGGGCCCAGGAGGGAAGTAGGAAGCCGATGGCATAGACTATGTTTTGACAGAGATGAGAAGAATTACGAGTTGTGGGAGACAAAGTTCCTGGGGCACCTGCGTTTGCTAGGGCTGAAAGACACTATTTTGCGAAATGTGCAGCAGGAAGCAGAAGACGACGAGAATGAGGAGGAAGGCGATGACGATGCTGAGAAAAATGAGGAGGCATATGCAGAACAAATACAGTTCTTAGACGACAAAAGTTTGTCCCTCATCATGAAAGAGGCTGCAGTCGATGGTAGAGAAGCACTTCAGATCCTGAGAGACCGTTATGCCGGGAAAGGGAAGCCATGGGTAATTAGCCTATACACTGAATTAACAAGCCTCCAGAAGGCCATCAGTGAAAGTGTCACAGACTATATTATTAGGGCTGAGATAGCCATTACAGCACTTAGAAATGCTGGGGAGAAGTTCAGTGATGGATTACTAATTGCAATGATTCTGAAAGGGTTGCCTGAAACTTTTAAACCATTTGCAGTACACATCACACAAGATGATGATAAGTTGAGCTTTGGTGAGTTCAAAACAAGGCTGAAAAGCTATGAACATACTGAGAAATGAAATGCCAACGTAAGTAATGATAATGTGATGAAGGCAAGTGGCCTTGGGGAAAGAGTAAAAGCAGAGATTATATGCTATAGCTGTGGCCAAAAGGGACATAAGGCATGAGAATGTTGGAGAGAATATAAAGGCCAGAGAACATCAACAGTTAAACTGCTAAGACCATTCCAACTTGCTGAATAAGTACGGACACCACATTAGCGCTTTCATTCACTTTATTCACTGTGAACTTCCTCAGGAACAGTTTGAACTCCACCCCAAAGCACTTTTTATAATAAAAAAGTCACATGATACTTAGTTTCTTATTTACTTAATTAATTGCATACCAATTTATAAAATAACAAACATAAACATAAGAATTGTAATTAGAATAAAAAATAATGAATAATAATAATATTAATAAACATATGTATGTTTATAAATAAATTATTATTCAATGTTTCATCTGTAAAAAACATTTTATATTAATGGTTTTGTTTAAACCAGGAGCATAATCAGCTCCTAAATGTAATTGCCATAAAGATTCCTTACATTCCAAAATAACTTTACTGTCACCCATAAGCGCTTGTTTGCTAACACTATCCAAAATAGAAAAGGTAAACTTCTTAAAGTCTTTATAGACAATAGAATGTCTACCTAGTGCATTTGTTTGATCTTTTTTCTTTATTGCCAAAATATGTTCACTCATTCTTTTCTTTAAGCATCTTGTAGTCATGCCTATATAATAACTAAGACATGAAAGACATTGAGCAACATATATTACCATTTCACTGTTGCATGTATAATAACTTTTACACCAAAAAGTTTTGTTGACGTGTAAAATAAACTGACAATGAATTACTTATAAGTCTACAGTATCTACAATTAGTACAAGCATATGTCCCCTTGGTCACAATGTTTCCTTTTCTACCTGTATTTTTGTTGTTGTTCATTCCCCGTTCTAATAAACTTTTGATGTTATTTACCCTTTTGAATGTGAAATGTGTTTGTTCACCAATAACTTTAATAAGGTCCTGATTACCCATCAAGACTTTCCAGTTATCTACAATAATGTTTTTAATACACCACATTTCATTTGTACTAGGTAACATAAATGCACATGAAAATTCTATATTAGTATTACCAACATTTCTATTCTGGAAATTATTTTCTATAAAGGCTTCCTTTTGATGATATAAAATAGGACTAGCCCTACTTTTTCTTAAGCCTATAACTTCTTTTTCTATGATTTATATTAATGACATCTCATAACCTCTTACTAAAAAGAATGTCTTTAAAATGTACATTTCTTTTAAAAAAATGTCATCTTGAGATGTTAATCTACTCAATCTAATTAATTGTCCCTTAATGACTCCTTTTTTCATATGAAATGGATGTAAGCTTTTGTTGTGTAGATATTGATTTACAAAAGTGGATTTTCTAAATATGCTACTAATAAACTTTTTGGAACTGCAATCATATGTCAGATGTAAATCAAGGAAATGTATACTATAACCATAACCTCCTATTGTAAACTTAAAAAAATTGGTAGTACTATTTAAATATTCAACAAACCTTCCAAAATCTTCAGATGTACCATGCCAAAGGAAGAACAAATCGTTAATGCATCGACAATAAAATAAAATATTTTCTTCAAAAATACAATTCACAATAAATTTGTCCTCCCAATTGGCCATTACTAAATTTGCATAAGCTGGAGCAACATAATTTTCATGTGCATTTGTGTTACCTATTACAAATGAAATGTGGTGTATTAAAAACATTATTGTAGATAACTGGAAAGTCTTGATGGGTAATCAGGACCTTATTAAAGTTATTGGTGAATGATCACATTTCACATTCAAAAGGTTAAATAACATCAAAAGTTTATTAGAACAGGGAATGAATAACAGCAAAAATACAGATAGAAAAGGAAACAGTGTGACCAAGGGGACATATGCTTGTACTAATTGTAGATACTGCAGATTTATAAGTAATTCGTCATCGGTTTATTTTACACGTCAACAAAACCTTTTGGTGTAAAAGTTATTATACATGCAACAGTGAAATGGTAATATATGTTGCTCAATGTCTTTCATGTCCTAGCTATTATATAGGCATGACTACAAGATGCTTAAAGAAAAGAATGAGTGAACATATTTTGGCAATAAAGAAAAAAGATCAAACAAATGCACTAGGTAGACATTCTATTGTCTGTAAAGACTTTAAGAAGTTTACCTTTTCTATTTTGGATAGTGTTAGCAAACAAGCGTTTATGGGTGACAGTAAAGTTATTTTGGAATGTAAGGAATCTTTATGGCAATTACATTTATGCTCCTGGTTTAAACAAAACCATTAACATAAAATGTTTTTTTACAGATGAAACATTGAATAATAATTTATTTATAAACATACATATGTTTATTAATATTATTATACATTTTTTTATTCTAATTGCAATTCTTATGTTTATGTTTGTTATTTTATAAATTGGTATGTAATTAATTATGTAAATAAGAAACTAAGTATCATGTGACTTTTTTATTATAAAAAGTGCTTTGGGGTGGAGTTCAAACTGTTTCTGAGGAAGTTCACAGTGAATAAAGTGAATGAAAGCACTAATGTGGTGTCCGTACTTATTCAGCAAGTTGGAATGGTCTTAGCAGTTTAACTGTTGATGTTATCTATTTTTATGCAATTATCTTCATGTTCAGTTTTTCAGTTATAAAGGCCAGAGACAGTGGTGCAGTTTGCGTAAAAACTCTAGGCACAAGGACAGTAACTGTACACGAAAGACGAAAGATAATGTGAAACAAGCAACTGATGCGGATGATCACACATTTGTCTTCAGAATAAATTCATGAATTAAAACAGAAGGGATTAATGGTGGACACTGGCACCACATCACACATAATTAATTACCTGAAAAAGTTTAAATGCTTTGATGCAACTTTCCGACTGGGGGAACACATTGTGGAATTAGCTGACAGAACGAGAACCTGTGGGGCTGCACAGAAGAGAGGTAATGCAGAGGTATGGCTGCTAAACACAGAGGGGTGCAAAGTAAAGGTGATGATGACTCAGTGCTGTATATCCCGACGTATCCACAAAGCATTTTTTCTGTTAAGGCAGCAATGTCCAAGGGGGCCTCGATCAACTTTAAACAAGGCCGGGACCAACTCATCTACAAAAACGGCACCAGGTTTGACATAATTGAGTGTGATAGACTCTATTATTTAGACACATATGATGAAGAAAATGATAGTGAGATACATTATGATGCATCTCAGAGCTGTTATGACATTCAAGCATGGCAAAAAATGCTTGCTCACTGTAATTTCGAAGATGTGTCAAAATTTGAAAAAGTGGTAAAAGGAATGAAAATTAAAGGTAAAGTTGAGAAACCTAACCTAGATTGTGAAACCTGTATGCAAGGGAAATTTGTCCAGAGCAGAAACAGAGAACCAGATGCAAGAGCAAAAGTTGGGTTTGAACTAGTCCATACTGATTTGGCAGGCCCAACTGAGCTAGTAAAAAAAGACAGCTTTAAGTACACTTTAGCATTTACTGATGATTACTTGGGTGTAATATTTGTCTACTTTCTGAAAGCCAAGAGTGATACAGTCAAGGCGACTGAACAGTTTATTGCAGATTCAGCTCCTTATTGGAATGTACAGTGTATCAGATCAGATAATGGCACTGAGTTCATGTCGAGGGACTTTCAGTCACTATTGAGTAAAAATGTTATAAGACACGAAACGTCCGCACCTTACTCACCCCATCAGAATGGGACGGCAGAGAAAAACTGGAGAACACTGTTCAAAATGGCAAGGTGTATGTTGATAGAGAGTGATTTACCTAAAGAGTTGTGGACATATGCAGTAATGACTGCTGCTTTTATTCGCAACAGATGTTATAACAGGCATGTGGGGCAGACCCCATTCTTTATGCTAACAGGAAAGAAACCTGATCTTTCAAGGATGAGAGAATTTGGATCAGTGTGTTATGCATACAGACAAGATAAAAAGAAGTTAGACCCAAGGTGTGATAAGGGGATCTTTGTCGGATATGATAAATACAGCCCATCATATCTGGTCTATTATCCTGACACAGGAAGGGTCCTTAGACACAGGTTAGTCAAGTTCTTTACTAAGAATGTAGCTGAATGCCAGATTCAGACAGACCCAGAAGTGATAGATGAAGATCTTAATACCAGAAGAAGTGTGCATGTTAAGTCAGAATCAAAAGCTGACAGTGAAGACTCAATAGTAAGGCAAGAAGAGGAAAGGCAGGATACACACTATTCTATAAGACAGAGAAAACCGCCTGCATACTTGAAAGACTATGAGTGTAAAGTTGAAAACAATGATTATGTGATAGTTAATGTTGACTATTGTTACCGATTAATATGCAACACACCGCAGAGCTTTAAAGAAGCCATGACTTTGTCTAACTCGGAAAAGTGGGTCATATCTATAAAGGAGGAACTTAAGTCTTTAAAGGAAAACAACACATTTACACTCACCACACTGCCGGAAGATAAAAATGCAGTGGGGGGTAGGTGGGTTTTCACGGTAAAAAGACAATATAGATAATACTGGGACTTACAAAGCTAGATATGTAGCTTAAGGCTACAGTCAAGTCACTGGTATAGATTACAACAAAACATTTGCACCAACTGTGAGTATGACATCTGTACGAAGCCTAATGCAGATGGCAGCTCAGTATGATTCAGAATTGCACCAGATGGATGTACAAACGGCTTATTTACATGCTGCTGTTGACTGTGAAGTGTATATGGAGCAACCTGACGGTTTTGAAAAGAAATCAAATAATGATGTAAAATTGGTTTGTAAACTGAATAAGTCATTATACGGATTGAAACAATCAGGGCGCAACTGGAACAAAATGTTGCATGATTACCTTTGTGAAAATAGTTTTACCCAGAACCCCGCAGACCATTGTGTATACACTAGACAAGCTGAAAATGAGACTGACGATCTCATTATAGCAGCTAGTGACAATGAATCGCTAAACGATGTAAAAGAAATGCTCAAGGCTAAATTTAAAATGAAAGATCTGGGAAAGCTAAGACATTTTCTAGGGACTGATTTTACCCAGAATAGTGGTGAAGTAAAGATGAACCAAAAGAGGTACATTACTAAAATTCTTGAGAAATTTGGTATGTCTAATTGTAAAGTAAGAAGTACCCCTTCTGAACAAAAAACAAACTTTGAATGTGACAGTGAATCTACAGATCCAAGAAAATATCGTGAGCTTGTGGGTAGTTTGATATATGCTATGACAAGAACGAGACCTGATCTTAGCTGGATTGTAAGTAAAGTTTCACAATATTTGTCACAACCGAGTGAATCTCATTTAACACTAGCCAAATGTGTTAAGATACTTGAAAGGTACATTGGACAGAGAGCTGTGTAACAAGAAAAGTGAAGGGAAACTTCAGCTTATAGTATACAGTGATGCAGATTGGGCAACAGATCAAAACAATAGACATAGTACAACAGGTTATTGCTTGAACCTCAATAAAGATGGGCCTATTATTTCATGGAAATCAAAGAAACAACAAACGGTATCTTTATCTACATGTGAGGCAGAGTACATGGCGTTAGCAGCAACAACACAGGAGAGTTTGTACCTTCTGCAGCTGTTGAGTGGAATGGATGGAGAGTGCAAGTGTGTGCCAGTAACAATATTTGAGGACAATCAAGGAGCAATCGCTTTGTCAAAGAATCCAGTAAGCCGACAGAGGTGTAAACATGTTGACATTAAGTATAATTTTTTCAGGTCAGCACTTAATGATGACAAAATAAGCATTGAATTGACAATGGCCATGGTTGCAGATATCTTTACTAAACCTGCTACGAAATCAAAGATTGAAAAGTTCATGTATTATGTATTTGGAATGTGAAGGAAAAGTTATCCAAAAATATGTTCTTAAAATGTATTTGTATACAGCGTAAGAGCAAGTGGGGGTGTTGGCTGATAATAATAAAGAGAGTGAATGATCGTATGTGTGCTCTTACACTGATGTCGTTGGTGTGGAGAGGTCAAGAGAGGTCACATGACCATGTGCTTTATAATAAAGGAAGAAGCGAAGGTTGTCCCCTCTTCCATTTTTAACCAGATTGATTGCCTTCACATGTGTTTATTTTCCTCTGTAAATGTATGTCTAACCCGACTTTCTTATCCTTAAGATGATACTGCCAACAACCACATTTGCAGAGGGATCCAAGCTCACAGCCTGGAAACTACACATTTCAAAGCCCTACCACATTAGCAAAAGCACCAATGCACCATTGCAGGTACTGGACGCTGGGTCCTGTAATACATTTCTGTCACATAATACTAATTTTGTTTTTTCCAATTTTTTTTTATAAAGCATGTTTGCGCACTGTGGTGTGCTGAGCAAACATGTCCAGATTATTAAAAAAAATAATTTAATTTAACTTATTTCCTTTAATTTTTATGACACACAGAGGATAGTTTCACTCATATCTGCATGTGGTATGCCATTTCTGTCCATTTGTCTACATTCTACATTCTGTGACCACTATGGACACTGACATGGGGTCTGTGGAGTTGCCTGTCTGCTTGCTGGATTGCATTACCTGCCTCATTTGCATGAGATTCACCTGCTTATGAGGTGATCTGCATGCCACAGAAGTTTTTGTGTTGGCGCTGTTGTGTGTATCGCTCAGCAGGGGTGTAGCTAGGATTTTCAAATTTGTACTCACAGCTCTCAAACTGCTACCCCCCCTCCCCAGTCAAGCTACGGCCATTCTCATAATTCACGGTTCGCTCTTTTAGTGTCGATGAAGAGGCATTCGCTGTAATGCCTCTTCAGTAATATAATATAGATTCACTCAAATTCGGGTCCTTGAATTGAAAATGAACCTGAAAGTCAGTTCTTTGAAAAATGCAGCATGGTAGTTGGGGTAGATGATTCATGCTTTTGTTTTCTGTAACTAAGGTACAGGTTTTGAGCTTGAGTAAATTACTAACCACCTGGCTACCCCTAACTAGAGGGTTTCATTCACACACACACACCCCTACCTACCTCTTAGTGCAAGAAATATTGACAAAGCCTAAAATAAACAGGGACAGACATTAAATAATGTTCTTGTAAACTTAGAAAGTTGCTAGAATAACAAGATTTGTGCTAGTATGAGAAAGTTGCTAGAATAACAG
This sequence comes from Protopterus annectens, assembly GCF_019279795.1. Classification (NCBI taxonomy): domain Eukaryota; kingdom Metazoa; phylum Chordata; order Ceratodontiformes; family Protopteridae; genus Protopterus; species Protopterus annectens. Next base: position 767,908,539 of record NC_056731.1, on the reverse strand, counting down.
GATTTGTGCTAGTATGAATTTTTCTAAAGGACATGAAGTCTGAAACTCAAATGTTTGTCATTATTTAGTTCATACGTCAGTCTTCAATGATTTTCTAGAAAATCACAAAATGTATGAGGAACAGACAAAAAATATGGGGCAAAAATCTGGACATTCTGCAAAATTTGGACAGTTAAGAGGTATGCTACCTACCTACCTCACACACACACACACACACACACACACACACACACACACACACACACACACACACCTCTCAACCTCTAGAGCAACAAACTCATAAATAAAACTGAGGCAAAGGCCCAAAAATAAGGACACTTTTTTTAAATATTGCTCTTATAAACTTAGAAAGATAATAGAATAGTAGTAGGTCATGCATTAGTACGAATTTTCTGAAAGGTATGAAATCTGAAACTCATGTCTGCCATTATTTTCTAACTTCAGTCTTTAACGATTTGCCACTAATTTGCCAGAAAACTGCAATTTTATGAAAAACTGACCAAAAATGTGATGCAAAAATATAAAATTGCCAGACAATACAGCTGGGAACCTGTCAAAGAAGGGACACCATTTTAATATGAGCACAGTTAACTTGAGCAGCTGACAAAATTAGAGAATCTACATGCATTTCTGAAATAAAAGTAATGTATAACTCTGATCATTACAGTTATTTATAAAAGTAAACCCTCCACGTTTTCTTCCAAAATTGCTATTTTGCGGAGAGATTATTAGGGGGAGAGCAACATTTTGAGCCAAAATTGGGACAGTTGAGAGGTGTGGATATTCCTAATTCTATAAAGCGATTTATTTGCACATACCTCTCAACCTCTTAATACAAGAAATCTGGACAAGGCCAAATATATTGGGGGAACATGCAAACAGTACTAAAAAATGACCTTATATAAACTTAAGACAGTTAATAGAATATCAGGTCTTGCTTTAGCATGCATTTTTCTGAAGATTATGACGTCTGAAACTTAACATCGGTCATTTAGTGACTTCATTCCTAAATGATTTGCCAGAAAAGTTTTATTTTGCATTTTACAGCACGAACACCAATAAATATCTGTTGAACAAAGCAATGCAGTCTCACAATGAAACTAGACTTAGCATTAAAACTTCTCTGCCCTTGAAACTCACATTCATTGAGACAGCATTGAAACCCACATTCAAAGAAAATACATTTTGCCAGTGGCAGATAAAGATTAACTTTGGGCTGTTTTCAAATCATAGGCCCTTGCACATGAAACATACACATGCTCTTTGATACACCTTCCATCATAAAAGTCTACTCAAACATCTACAGTTCACCAGTATCAGTAAATATGCACAATCTCTGAACTAGTAAAAGCCATCTACATAATTCCACATTAGAGAAATCTGTAACTAATGAAGAGGCTGCTGCTAGCAAACAACTTTATATTTCATGGTTTCATCTACAAATAATGTGCCTGTTGCCCTTGAGGAATAAATTGCCTATGTTGCATTAAAAACAATGATACGCTAGTAATATTGCAATAGGGAATGGATGGCAAACTGATAACAGGTTCTTAGTTGCTACTAGATATCTTTGCCAAAACAGGATATAACATCCACCCCCTTTATAACACAGTACAGTATCAGCAATGCATTTAACTACTGTGGGAGAAGAACCCACAGCCTTCTGCATCAAAAGCCAGTATACTACCTGTTGTGCTATTAACAGTACAAGCAAAAGCATAAGCAGCACTAAACTTAAGTTCCCCTGCAGCTCTCAGCTACTTGTAAAATGTCATGTCGACACTCAGCTGTATCTCTGAACTTTGCAGCAAAAGCCAACATTTAAGGGGGGGGGGGGCGAAAGCCCAAAAAATAGGGACATATTTTAAACATTGCTTGTATAATTTTGGAAAGTTGCTAGAATAAAATGCTGCATTATCACCATGCATGTCTTGAACCCAGAACCATATGTACTATAGTCAGTGCAATATACCACTATGTTAAATCAGCAGTTTGAAGAATAGGAAGACAAACTTAATAGTAATAATTTAAATAGCTCTCAACCTCTTAGCACAAACAACCTGGACAAACAAAGCCAATAATGAGGGAATACAAGTTTAGTTCTCACTTCACACCTTAGCACAAACAGCCTGGACAAACAACAAAAACAATAATGGGAGAAATACAACTTCAGTTCTCACTTCTCACCATAGCTCACAACCATTATAAAAGCAAATCTGAACAAAGTTCAGAAATGGTGGTGGTTAGGGACTTTAGGCTCTTCTTACTCTAAAGCAAAGGTACAGGGTTTGAGCCTGAACACCTATAACCAGCAGGTGTATTATGTGGGGGGCATTTACACACACACACATCATTTTCACTTTAGAAGCTCAAAGTACTGAAATATCGAAATTTAGTATTTCGAGCCCATAAAGTAGAATCCTGAAAAGAACGAAAACTCAGAAGCGCAAAATTCTAAATCTCGCATACCGGAGATTTTGAATTAGTGCTTTTGCTGTACACAAACACACACCTTCATCCCCACACACAAACACAAGCTCTGTCCTACATAAAAGAAGGGGGCAAGCCCACCTGCACCCCCACAACCGCCCACTTAAATATTATAACTCTGAGGTCGCACTACATATAAAACACAACAAAACACCACCACACAAGCTACATTATCCTCACACACACATATCACAGCAACAAAATATACTAACACACACCACAGCCCCTACCTAAAACCCTTAAAACACTTACCTGAATCCATAACCACAGAGAAACACCAGAAGCACTAATTCAAAATCTCTGGTATGCGAGGTTTTCAATTTTGTGCTTCTGAGTTTTCATTCTTTTCATGATTCCACTTTATGGGCACGAAATACTGAATTTCAATATTTGCAGTATTTCGAGCTTCTAAAGTGAAATCCATATATATATGTATATATATATATATATATATATATATATATATATATATATATATATATATATAAAGCCCATAATGTTGACTGTTATTTTCTCAAATTTTCAAAACAAAAATAATGAAAATGAAAATCCAGAACCCCATAGTTTTTCCCAGGGCAAGTAAATACTTGCCCAACATGGAGAAATATGCCCTTTATGCCCTTTTGTCCATTGTAGTGTAATCAAAGAGTTGGTATATATATATATACATATATATATATATATATATATATATATATATATATATATATATATATATATATATATATACATATGTATATATAGATATATAGTTATGTGGGGTGTGGGGGTGTAGCCCCCACCTAAGTGGGTTTCAGATAGTACAGTATGTTTTGTGTACTTTTGGGCAAGTGTTTACTTGCCCGCGGAAAAATTATATGGTTCAGGATTTTCATTTTCATTATTTTCATCTTGAGAAAATAATGTTCTGTTTGACATATGGGCTTTTGGTAATTGAAAGTATATATATATATATATATATATATATATATATATATATATATATATATATATATATATACACACACACATATATCACAATAATGTATTTTAGCTTGCTACTGTCTACCACATAAAGTGCAACCCACTGCTGCAACCCCCTGCCCACTCAGACATGCACATGCACTCATTCTCTTTCTCTTTCACACACACACATACACAAATGTTAACTGTATAAAAATAAAGAAATATATACAATCCTGTGAACTCCTGTGAACTGATTGACAGTGGTACTAGCACTATTGACTTGTAATGCCCTCAGCAAAAGAGATCATGAACCTGTAAATGGTCCATCTCCCAGATCCCTGCTTGTAAATGTTTCATCTCCAAAGCCCCTTCTTACACTTATCAAGGGTATCAGAACTTGTCATAAATTTGGGATGCATGGCTAGGCTTAAAAAGGCCCTTGTGGTAAGCTTGAAAAGAGCTAATAATCTGTATCTCACAGCACTCTAAGTATTGTTTGCTAAACACAAAATTGATTAAAACATGCATTCCTGTTCTTTTTCCATCACAGTCCATCTACAGGAATTATTTCCTCATTGATTCTAAGATAGCTTGAGCCAATGGGAAACAGCCTCCTCTCCACTTTGTTGAACAGCTCAAACAGCCTACATTGAGGACACATCTCTGGCCACAGATATGGCAGTAATTACTGTACTAAGGAGTATTCACCTTATTCACTATTGTGGAATAGATATAGTACATGCGAAGACTGTTTAAAAAACAGCCCAGCTGAATAAATGGAGGAAGTCTTTCTTTTACAGAAACTACAACTCTTCTCTTCTGATTATATATGGAGTTGCAAGTCTCAAGAACAGAAAGTCAACTATTTTAAATCAGAATTCAACATAAAGCATTCTCAGAATAGATTTTCATTTGGCAGAGCTGTATCCCAATAGTCCTTTATCAAGAGACAACCTTGCAAAACATAGACAAAGGTAAGATTACCAGATATGCTGAAGGAAGAGAAGAACCAATGAACACCGTTTTTATAACATGTAGATTATTTTAATTAAGAATGAGGAGCAAATCAAATGCAGTGCCATGCTCACTGTAAGACCTTTACTATGTGAAAACAATAATAATGTTAAAACTGACTACTGTAATCTTAATAAAGTATTCAGCATTCCTAAGGCCTTGGTCAGCCAGTGGCAGCCTGTGGAAAATTATTACAACCTTGACTTAAGATATGTCACTTTGCATATTTCTGAAAATGCCACAGAGGGTTTACTTTCAGATGGATAAGTCTATCATATCTGAACTGTGTCTATCCATCATTCTTTGGAAACATTAAAATCGTTTCCTTGGAGACAGATTAATTTCCAATATGAGCCTGTATGTTGTCCAGATAAGTCAGTGCTCTACTCTAGTAAACTAATACAAATAAATAAATAAAAATGTGTATGGCTCAGAATCTGATGTCACATTTAGTAAAAAGTTAAAATTGTAAAGGAAAGTTAGCTGGCAACCCAAGAATTTGACTGGGACTTTTATATACTCCAGTTTGATGAGTAATACAGCACACATACTCTCTAGAAAGGTGCTCTGCAGTCTTGTTCTGTAAGCATGCTAACATTGTCATCAAAGGTGTCTTTTCAGAATTTTTGAATAGGTACGCATACTCATCATCTTCAGAAATGACCAGATGTTAAGAGGGCAAACATTATGATTACCAATATGTGTGTTTGTCAGATGACTAGGTTATAATTTTTACCAACTTAAAACTTGTAATAATACTATTCTATATTTAATTTCATTGTTCCGTTTACTGTGCATTTAATAATACTATTCTATATTTAATTTCATTGTTCCGTTTACTGTGCATTTAATAATACTATTCTATATTTAATTTCATTGTTCCGTTTACTGTGCATTTAATAATACTATTCTATATTTAATTTCATTGTTCCATTTACTGTGCATTTAATAATACTATTCTATATTTAATTTCATTGTTCCGTTTACTGTGCATTTAATAATACTATTCTATATTTAATTTCATTGTTCCGTTTACTGTGCGTTTTGCAGACAGTATTCTCTTGATTCTTTTCAGAATCGTGATTCCTTGATGCATATTCATTGTATAAATAAATGCATTTTACATATAAAGTGCATAGCAATGTTACTCCTGTTAGTGTAGCTGTTTAAGCCTTTACTACAAACCTACACAAGTGCAGGTAAGAAAGAAAAATGCTGTTGTTATTCCCTTGTTTACCTTAGCAATGGGTCACAGATCTGTTTTATACATATATATATATATATATATATATATATATATATATATATATATATATACATATACACACACACACACACACACACACACACACACACACCTTGAATAAGCGATCGTTCAAATACAAAAACTTGAATAAGCGATCGTTCACATACAAAAAACTGGAATAAGCGATCGTTCACACACAAAACTTGAATAAGCGATCGTTCACACACCCTTCACATAATAAACTTGAATAACACACAAATAGCCAGTTGCGATCTTTCACTAAAGCCTTTGCATACACACTGTGCACTTACTTCGATTGCCTTCCAACTCAGATAATCCTGCTCTTGCCTTCCAACTCCGATAATCCTGCTCTTGCCTTCCAACTCTGATAATCCTGCTCTTGCCTTCCAGCTCCATTTGCTTCCAACTCCAATAATCCTGCTCTTGCCTTCCAACTCCATTTGCTTGCTTTGGTTCCCGCTCACAGCCAGCCAGCCGGACATGATGTGACCTCACTTCCGACTGGCTGGTATCCTCCTTAAAGAGCCAGCACCTCCTTAAAAAGGAAAGGAAGAAGAAATATGTACGTACATTTTTTTTCAAAAATGCTACCCCCTTCTAAAAAAGTTGTACTGAAATCAGTACAGTGCGTACGCCTCCCGACGTCCCTGTCGCTCAGCACTGCTTACTGAATCTAAAAATGTTTGCAGCCATATTAGCAGCACGGCATGATGCCTACATGGAAAAAATGTGTATGCTTTATTAAATTCCTCCCTTTGTGTTTGTCAGGATCCAGTCTGTGGTATGCAAAGTCAACATACCCTCTTTGTATGAGTAGGAAAGATTATATTCTTCTGCAGTTGTTTACATCTCAACCAAGCGCAGTAAATAGAAATTTAGCTTGTATTAATATCTTGGAGTGAATTTTTAACTTAAGGTTTTTGTATAGTCAGTCAACAGAGCATTCAATTAGTTCAAATACACATTCTGGTGGAAGATACAGATAAGTAAGATGAATACATTTAAACTTCCGTACAGCCAGGTTGGTGGTGATTGAGTCCTTACCTAAATTTTTCAAGAATTGTATAAGGTACTTCTTGAACTGTCAAATGATTCGAGACAAAATGGAAGCACTTATCTCTCCTGAGAAGTTTTTCAGATGTGCAATTTATGTACCCAGATAATAAGACATTGTATATATTATAGCCAAGTTTCCATAAATGGCAGGATATCAGGCTTAAATGTATTGAGTCATTCTTTCAGACATGTTACTCAAGCTACTTTCATTTACCTGTACTGTTTCTGCCTAATGGTATTTGTGCCAGATAGAGCCACATGGAAGAGGATCATATGATAGTAATCAAAATAAGCAAATGGAATATCATGGGGTCTCTCTCTTTCTCTTTTAATACAAAGACACTTTAAGTCTAACTTGGCCCTATGATGCTTTTTCATTTATTTATTGTTTGGTTTTGCTTTATATTTGCAAACCAGGTGGGTAGGCTAGTATCAGACCTTTTCAAACAGAGCCTGCATGTAAGGCATGCACCATAGAATAAACAATATATAAAAAACTGTTTATTCACATATTAACATCAAAGAAACATCAATATGCTAAACAGCTTTAGTGTTCATAAAGTAATGTTTCTCTTCTAATAAAAACATTGCCATGTACAACAAACACATTAGGTTAAATGTGGTACTATACATAGTTATGAATACTAAAGCCTATATTCTTCTATCTATCCAGGTATGTTCAACTATGTATATAAAGAGATTTGAACATTCATAGTGTAACAAAATACTGTAGTTTTAATAATTTATATGGAATAAAATAAGAAGCAATACCACTAGGGTGGTACTGTATATGTATCAAAATAGTGGGTCTTATGGTTATTTTTGAGTGTCATAATGATAAGGCTATTCATTATGCTTGAAGAAAAAGAGGTCCAGCCAACAGAAAACGGTATTTGAGAAAGTATGTTGGTGATTCTGGAGGAAAGCATAAGCTAATGAAAGATTTTGTTTATAAAATCAGTCTGTAAATTGAATATCAAGGAAGTGTCTAATAACACACTGAGATACTTGTTCTAATGGAGTAACTAGCGGATCTGCAGTGAGTACTGTAGTTGAGTAATATTTGAGGTGTACTAAGTAGCATAGTTTTAGCTTTAGATGTCATTGGGCAACGGTCTAACAACCACTTATTGCCTTTGTTAAAGGAGTCTTGGAGAGAGAATTGAAGAGTTTCTGTTTCTATGTTGTCTGCAGAATTAAGAAGATGGTTATTGGCATAAAGAGTCATGTTAATGGTGAGTAGGTCTAGGGAGATGGGGTTCATAACAGGAAGAATATAACCAAAGCTAGGATAGTACCTTGGGAAAATCCAGATTAGTCTGATATCAAGGGAAAATGTATTGTCAATGTTATCTTCAAAGACTTATTGTTTATGCAGTTAGTGAACCAATTCAAGAAATCATTACTGAGATTAGTTTTTATTTATCCTTTATAGAAGCAGGTTTGTCTCACTAAGTAACCTCTTTTCAAGTGAGACCTGAAGTAGCATTTATATTACTAGGGGAAGTTTAGCCAGGTAGCTGGGACTTTCCCTTCTCTTTTCAATAGGTGCCATAGGATCTTTTGAATCCACTTGAGCTTCCATCAACTCAAGCAAATGGGAGCTTACTTTAACATCTTATGTGAAAAATGACAGAATAAGGAGTGCAGCTCCACTCTCCCAATGCTAAACTGTGGTGTCAGCATTTCAAGTCACCTCATGAGGGAATAGAACCCACACCCTCTTGTATCACATGCAAGTATGCTACTTATTGTGCTACTGATACTAAGCTGGAGTGATTGCTTGATGAGAAGACAAAGTTCCACAGAATCACATGATTTTTTTTCCAAGTCTGAAAATGCAGCACCAGTAGGAACCCCACTGTCAGAATTGTAGAAGACAGAGCTAGAAATGAGTATAAAAGCTGTAAATAAGTAATAGTTAGGCTGGCAGTTAAGATGTGTTGGAGACAGTATGCATCAGTCCTGCAGAAACTGAATAATCTGTTTGTATTACATGTGTTACAGAACCTTTGGTACTGGGGAGAGAATAGTTTATGGAAAGATGTATTCCAGTTGACTAGGATAAGGAGATTTAGGAAGGCTGATTATAGTTGCATTTTTCCCTTAAAATGGGACTATGCTTAGGTTCATAGATTAATAGGCAGGTACTAGGCTATCTGCCCGAGGGCATTTATAAGCCTAGTCAGAATGCGTTGACTTTTGCCATCCCATTGATTAATTAACTGAGCCTCTGTCAAGCAGAGCCAATGAAGTGATCCCAGGGGTGTATTTTCTGTTACCCATCCACTCGTCAAGGTTTCTCTTGAAGTGTGTTAGTGAGGGGCTCTGCCTAATGTAGTTAGGAATTTTGTTCCAAAGCATGGGGAGTCTCTGTGACAGGAATCTATCCCTCCAGCATGTTCTATTTATTGTTGTGATGAGGTTTAGCTCACTAGAGGACGTGGCTCGCAGTGACTTGGATTTCTTTAGGTGGAGCATGTCCATCAATTCTGAGTTGGACATGGCTTTGTAAATCAGGCAGAGATCACCTCTGAATAAGTGATATGCCACTGAGTACAGCCGGAGGTTTTTCAGTCGGGCTGCATAGGACATATGTTTGAGGCCAGTAATCCTCTTGGTGAGGTACTTCTGTGGTCTTTCCAGCTGTTGGAAGTGTCTTGTGAGGTACATCCCAAATGGGGCATTGTACTCTATGATGGGTGTGATGAGTGACAAGTAGAGGGGCACTATAACGTCTTTATTTCTAGATGTGAACCCTTTAGTAATTAGATGGGCTACATAGAAGGATTTCCTAACTACTTTGGCAATATGATTGTCAAAGGAGAGATTACTATCTACCTGGGTCCCCAGATCTCTTATTACTTCTTCTGTATTAAGGGGGCTGCCACCTATGTGGTAATTCATGGGTGTTTTGTTTTTCCCAAATGGGATGACTATGCATTTTTTGGCATTTAGCTTGAGGCCATGACTTTGACACCAGGTGTCCGTCTCAGTAAGGTCTTTCTGGAGGATGTCCGTGTCAGCCGGAGAGTCAATTATGGCTCATAGTTTGCAGTCATCGGCGAACTTGGTTAGCCGTAGTCCCCCTGCATTTGTCTGTACTTCTGAGAAGAATATGCTGGACAGTAGGGTCCCTGGACCGAGCCTCGTGGGACACCACTTGTGACTGGTTTAGAGTCGGACCTGGAGCCCGCTATTCTTACCATGTGAGTTCTGTCTGTAAGCCATTTGGCAACCCATCTCATGACGTAGGGGTTTATTTTCAGGCTGGTGAGTTTTTCTGTAATACCCAAGTGGAGAATGGTGTTGAAAGCCTTGGCAAGGTCAAGGTAGGCTGTGTGAACCACCTTTCCCTCCTCTATGGCCTTGGTGACTGTCTCGAAGAAGTCAACCAGGTTTAGTAGGCATGATCTGCCCTTAACAAAGCCAAACTGGGTCGGGTCAAGTGTTTGGAGGTTCCCAATGTCTTTGTTAATGAGTTCCGTGATGATGCGCTCCATAGCCTTGCAGACCAGGCTAGTCAGGCTTATGGGATGATAGTTACCAGGGTCAGTTGTGGCCCCTCCTTTGTGGAGCTGAACAACCATTGTTGTACTCCATTCTATAGGCACATAGCCTGTGGAGAGGCTGAGGTTGAACAGCGTGTTTAGATGGGGGGTTAGTGCGTTCTGTAGTGCGTGCAAGACGCAGCCTGGGACACCATCTGGCCCCACAGATGCTGTGTTTTTTTGCTTTGCAAGGGCTGTTTTCACCTGTGTATCTGTGATTTCTGGGGCACTACACTTTTCCGGTATTGTTGTGGGCCCTTTTGGGGATGAGAGGGGGTGAAGTTTGCACTGAATCTATCTGCCAGGATGTTGGCAGTATCAGTAGGTTCAGTATATTTTGTGTTATTTTGCACTAGCTCAGAGCATATCTGTGAGTTGCCACTTAGATTCTTAACATAGCTAAAGAAGGCTTTGTGGTTATCTTTTGAATCCTTGTCTATTTTTCTTTCAAAGTTAGCCTTGGATGATTTTATGAGGGACCTTAGTTTCTTACTGATACTGATCACGGATGTCTTTCCTTCTTGGGATTTGTTTTTTTTTCTGAACTAGTTTCCTCCTTCTATTGTATAGCCTGTTTATGGCAGGGGTCCACCAGACTGGTTTCCTTCTCTTAGAGGAATGAGTCTTAGTTTTGCTAGGGATGGCACGATCCATGCATTCTTGTAGGTACCCATAGAGTGCATTTGTAAAGGTTTCTGCATCTTGGTCAGCGTTATCCTTTAGCGTGGGGCTGTGAAACTTACCACCTCTGTCTTAAGTAAGGTTTAGTTTGCTTTAGAAAAGTTTTTTACTGTGGTTTCCTTAGTTGGGTGCGGTGGTGGGGTGTGGACATCCAGAGTGATTAGTTTATGGTCTGATCTAACCAGTGATGGGTTGACCTCCGGTGTGGAACACCTGTCACCCATGTTGGTGATGACCAGGTCCAATATGTTTTCACCTCTGGTAGGGGAGTTTACCAGCTGATCCAAGGCATTTGAGTTGATGAATGCCAGGAAGCGGTGGGCCTGGGAGTTTGCACTGTAGTAGTTTTCCCAGTGAATGGTAGGATAATTGAAATCGCCCAATATTAGGGTGTTTGGTAGGACCTTCATGTTTTCCAGTGTCTCCAGAAAGGTAAAGTGGTGGTCCTGGGTCATGGAGGGTGATCTGTAGCAGGCCCCAATATGCACTGCAGATTTGCCCGATGTTAGTTGCACATGAATGATATCAGAGGTATCATGCTGTGCCACTAACCTGGAGGTGTAGGTATCCTTGATGAATATGGATACACCCCCCCTCCTTTTGTGTTTAGGTCCGTGTTCTGTGGCCGAAACATGTGGTATGAGTTGTAGCCCAGTAGTGCTGGGGTGCTCTCTGGAGCCTTGAACCAGGTTTCAGTTACTGCACAGATGTCGACATTCTTCATACTGAAGAGTGCTTCGAGCACGTGCATTTTGAGATTTAAACTCCTGGCACTGAGTAGCATAACCCTCAGTTTTTTGTTGATTGTGCTGTTTATGGAGGTGGGTTTGACTTTTGAGCCTTGCCTAAAAAAGGCACTATGGGGGCAGCAAGGGCTTTGTCCAGTATTCGAAAGCCTAGGGGTGACAGGTGCAAGCCTTCTCTTGTGAAGCAACGGGGCTTGTCGAGCATGTCGTCCCAGGCTGACAGACACTGAATCCCCTTTGAATGACACCAGAAGCTTAGCCAATTGTAGAAACTGATCATTTTTTCTTTATACTGAGGTATCATTCTTGGTGAGGGCAGGATGCTACTCAGGGTCAGGGTCATTCCCGCTTGAGCTACATGATCAGAGAGCTCTTCTATGTCTCTTTTCAGAGACTGATAAATTAAATATGTAAGTAATGGGATCAGAGATGAAGTTTGCATTTTTTTCAGGAAACCTGGATAGAGAGGGGTGAACATAGAGAAAGATTTATTGCTTTCTTCTGGAAAATGCAAATTTGGTGCTGAAGAGTACTGAGGTTATGGCAATAAATCTTGATAGTTCTATGTCCATGCTTTGGGACTTCAAAGCTTAGGCAGGGCTGTTTTGCTTTGCAGTTTAGGGTGCTTTTAGTGATTAGAACAGCATATACTAATCAACTCAGCGCTATTGCCAGAAGTGGTCTTGTGAGTTGCTTCCATGTGTTAATTTGTTAGTGATTAGGGCTGGGTGAAGTGAATGCTATGACAGAATGAATTGAGGAGTCAGTAGTAGGCAGAACCAAGGTTACCTTCTCCAGTATGAAACAGGGTTACCACCTTTTCAAACATGCAAAGTGGGACTTTTTTATAGAAATATGAGATTTTACAGGACAGAAAGACCCAACCTTCACTTTTCTGCCACAATGAAAGCTTGCTGTTGTAGAATTTAAGTAGTTTCTGTTTATTTATTTATCTTTGTTTACTTGGAAAGTCTGACTCGGTTAAAACCCCTTTTCAGCAGAGGCCTGAGCAGAAAAACTCCACATTTAACAACAGTTTTGACATACACACAAAACAGAGTTACATGACATCAGAAGGAATACAAAATATAGGTAAGTGTACATACATGACAGAAAAAAATTATGATAGCTTACATAAACTGGGACCTCTCCTGTGACTCATCTGCTATTCTGAAGTAAAAGCCAGTCCCAAAGGGCTCTGTCTAAGTTTAAAGACGACTACAAGCTAGGAGCAGTCATTGAATTCCCAAATGAATTAGTGATCCTGTAGGAAGGTTTGTGTCAAATAAATATCGGGTGCCAAAATCATGGACTATAACTAACTGCCAAAAACTACATTATCATATCCTTTGGGAAGTCATCTACTCCAATGAACTACCACATTGGTAGTATGCCTCTAAGAGTTGACCCAGCTGTTCAGGATTTGAGTACTTATGTGGAGAGTGACCGAAATTTTGACCAGCATGTGTCTATTGCTGTAAAATTTAAAAACAAAGGGATTGTGTCTAGATCTAGGAATGTTATTGCCCCCATTTACTCAGCCCTCATTAGGCCAATCATTGAATAAAATTCCCCCTTTGAAATGTATCTGCCCAGACACATGCATCGGCTGGAATGCCCACAGAGATACCTTACTAGAAGGATACAAGACCTAATCAACTAGCCCTACATGTACCAACTCATATCCTTGTCACTGCACTCAGTATCCTACAGCCTGCTAAGAGCTGACCTATGTATGGCATTCAAGGCATTCTCCAACCCATTACTGATGGATTTACTACACATCAGCAAGACAAATGGCTTCAGAAATACTTGGTCTAGAATCTAAACCTCTTCAGCAAAATCATCAGAAGGTTTTGGAGGGACATGTATATTTTGCAGATGATGCTGCTGCTGCTGCTGTGAAACAGACTCCATATCCATACAGAACAAAGTTCATCCATTTCCATTTTCAAGTACAACTTAAATCTATGGATGGGAAACAGAAAATATACCCCATGACTTCCTCCTGTTCTACTAATGGACAGATTCAGCTTCTAAATGCTTTATCCCGTGCATGGGTCCCCTCAAATTATCTACGGTATGATCACAGTTATTCTCATTACAGGTAACATATAATTATCAACCATGGAATGGGTAAGGTCAGTCTATAACCAAATGGGAAACTGGCTGGGCTTAAAATGGCCTGCAAGGGCAGCTAGTCTAGTACTTAGGGACAGAACATGTACGTAGAATGCATAGGTATATGCAATGCTGAACATTCATTAGAAATAGACACAGGGTTGTATATAGCAAAGAACGCTATAACATTAAAAAGATACTGTAATATTACCTGTAATTTCTAGCAATTAAAATAACTAAAAGAGGCAGCTTAACAATGGAAATATTACAAAGGGGGAAGGTGGCTGATAATGAAATATAGTATGACGTTAATAGTAGAGCAACGGTGAAAATATTGTTGCATATAAGATGAAAAAGTCAAGTAATTGGGAATGTAAGAGTTACTGGGGGTACTTGGAATGTTATAAGGTGAATTCGTTTTGAATGAGGAGAGAGAGCAAGAGTCATGAGCAAGTCACATAACCACACACCGCTCCTGGGCTGTGTCTAAAAAAAAGGGTCCATGGAGATCAGGGCCCTACCCCAGAAAACAAATACAAATCATTTATTTACATAGATTAAACTGTAACTGGGGTCAGTGAGATAGTGGTTGAGTTAATTAGAGAGAAGAGGAGACTGACGGCTGGATTCACGAAACCTCTGTGTATGACTTAATATGTCTTACTCGGAGGCTGCAGTTGAACGGTATGATGTCAGCATGCCATGCATATTCATGAGGGCATGCTGAATCATACCCAAGTCTAACACGGTCCATGTAGGAAAGTAGGGGGCGTGTCCGATTGCCGAGTACAGCAAAGGGACACACCCCCAGAAGAGTCAGAGTCCTGAAAGTAAACACCCACGAGCGAGTCCGCTGAAATGTCAAGTAACACAACACCACACATCCCCACAGACTAAACCCTACTGAAAATATGTAAAATGTAAAAATAGCAGTTTCCCTTTTTTTTTATAACTTCCAAAATATTTGCCCGCATTTGCGCTCGTTTGTGAGGGTATGCCCTTCACTCGACCACAGTTAGCAGATATGACATTGAAAAGCATATAAGATCTACATATGCAAATTAAGCAAAGTAGAAATAGCATAGCAGTACAGATGTCGCCCAAAGAATAGGTAGTCACGGTTCGAGCCCCACAACACCCCCCTCCATTTTACTTTAAATAAGTATGAAACAATCCCCCGATATATATAAATGTAATTTAAGTAAAATGTAATGAAATGGCCCATGTATTTCTGAAAAAAAACTATATTATGTATATATAAAAAGGATCATAATTGCCCATAGCTGAGCAGCGCTTTAACAAGCTTAATATGAGTGCCCGTAGCTGAGCAGCACTTTAACAAGCTTAATATGAGTGCCCGTAGCTGAGCAGTGCTTTAACAAGCTTAATATGAGTGCCCGTAGCTGAGCAGTGCTTTAACAAGCTCAATATGAGTGACCGTAGCTGGGCAGTGCTTTACTCAGCTTAATATGAGTGCTTATGGCTAAATAATGCGTTATCCAGCGTAAGCCGTTTGCGCGGAGCTGCACAGCGCGCCAACCAGCTGCCCGTCGGGCAACATTGGGCAAGCTGTAGCAAAGTCGCCTTTACACAGACACACCTACTAGCCTGTCTAGGCAGTAGTAAAATAAAAAAGCAATGGCAAGGATCAAACCCAGAATACTGTGCACCATAGTTAAAGTACTGAACCACTAAGCCATGACAGTTGTACTGAGAAATACAGTATTACCATACATATAGGAATGAATGAAAATATAACCATGACAAAGCAGGTTTGCTGTAAGCAGAAAAATATTCAAAATGGCCAATCACAGATAAGTGCGGGAAATACATATATAAGCCCCAGAGGCGGGAATACACACCATAACTGATTGTGGTACCCATTTGCAGTTAGGATGGCAGGTGCAGGAGAGGGAAATCGCTTTAGAGCACAAAGGTGGGGTGTTGAGGAGTCAAAATATATGGTTTGGCTCCTAGTCCATGATCATGAAGTGCAACTCATGCAGGGCCAGGTTCAATGGGGAGCATATAAGGCAGAGGCGTGGAACCGGTTGGCACATGATCTCACCAGTGCCACAGGCATTCCGAGGACTGGTGAACAGGTCCGTCACCACCATGCGGACCTGAAGCGACGAAAGGAGGGACAACTGAACTGATGGATCCAGGAGGCCCGCCAAATGCCCAATGCCCCACTACTGAGTAAGTATCCATGTAATTAAGTATGTAAGAAATGCTATCCTAGCCTATAGTATGGATAGGTATGTTACAATATTCCTTCATTTATATTACAGCTGCAGGTGTTCATTCCGCGAATCGGCAAGCCTATGCTGATAGGCTGGCAAGGTTGCGCCACCAGGCAGGTTAGTAATTATTCTGCTGGTATTGTTATAGAATATAATTGTGACAGCTTATAAAAGAATTCAGTGTTGTAACCCAGTAATAAAGGTGAAATAAGCCTAGAAGAAAGATTCTGCTAGTATTGTAAGATTAGATAAGTGATGCAGCCTGGAAAAGAGTATTGCAATCCAGTAATAAAGATTAAACAAGTCTCAAATAGAGTTTCCACCTGTATTGTAATATCAGATAACTGCTTCAGCCTGAAAATGAGTGGTGTAATCAATCAACAAAGGATAGACAACTGTCGAATACATCCTTGTAAATTCTGCCATATGAAATAAGTGAGTCAACTGGAAAGGATTGTTGTAACCCAGTAATAAATGTTAATACAGCCTAGAATTAAGTACTATCCTGAAATGTAAATATAAAATAAGTGAGAGAGTGTGAGAAAGAGAGTTTGAAGCTAGCAAGAAATCTGTAATAAGTCTGGAATAAAGGTATACTGCATTCACTACATGATGAAATGAATGAGACAGCCACAACCAAAGAGTGAAATGTCTTTAATAAAGTACAGAACCTGGACTGTGTCCATCCCACAATTTGGATATGTTGCTGTACCTTTGCATTATGGAGATAGTATGGTTGTATGAAATGCTGAACATCCACAGTTGTCTAGACCCATATAAATCAAATGTAGCAGGATGCTTTACCTGAACACAGCCAGATATGAACATATATGAATAAAAATGGAATGTATATTAATGTAGCAGTAACATCCCCATCACCAACATTCCTAAGGTTACATACAGGAAACTGTACTAATACATGTATGGGATATATATCTGCATCTACTAGGAATGTACAGTATATGTATAGGTAGTTTAAGTTGTTAATGTAATATTTCTCCACCCTACCCTATTTTCACAAATTATGCCATTCCACACCAAACTGGGTATGTGTATTCACAATTAATTCCCATGGACATTTGTCTTGTTGGTTTATACATATCTGCATGTACGTTGATGCATGTGCCCTGTTCACATATCCAAACCTGATGGCCTGTTGCCACCAATCAACCCTGCATGCTGTTGGAATGTCCACTGTTATTCTAAATATGCATGTGTTATGCTTGCTGCTCAATGTTCGGAATTCATGTGTGTTTGGTTAATGGGAATACTGATGCATGCTGTTACAACTAATTTTGAATGGCGTTGTTTGTTACTAACCCAAAATACCATAAAATACTGTTATACTAAACATAGGACAACAGGGAAGGCGGGTTCCAGCGGACCCACCTCTCCCACCTCAGCTGGCGAGTGCACCTGGCACCAGTGCCCAGGCCGGGACCTCCTCCTCCGGTGGCCCTGTGCCACCTTCAGGTGGAAGCGCTGCAGGAGATGGGGCTCATCCCCCCTCTGCAAACATGGCCAGAGAAGAGCCTCCACTCACCCTTCATAGGGTCCGGTCTGTGGTGCGTAGTGTGATCAGGCATTCTGTGACTGATCCCCTACGCCAGCTTGAGGCGAGAGTGGCACAACTCACGGGTGTGCCTGTCCATCCTATCCAGCCCCCAGCACAGCCCCAGCCTGGGCTGTGAAGGCGCAGTGGTAACTGCCCATGGGTGGGGATCTCAGTTCCACTGTTGCCATCTGTGGGCTCGTGGGCTTGCGATATCCAAACATCCGTCCCCGTCAATTGTGTTTACCCCCCACATGTGTCATACTCCGCCCCTGTATGCGTCTTGTTTGTCTTGTCTGTTAACCTCCCCAACCTACCTCCCCAAATATACCTACTTCCTGTACCTCACATTCCACTCTCACCTGAAAAAAAAAATAAAAAAGGGCACTCTATTCCCACAAAAAAATGATTCCCCATACATAGCTGCCCATTTCGCATACATGTCTGCTGGACATGTAAACTGATAATTACAATTGGCTGTACAACATATTTTGTTGTCCTCACCCCTCTCTCAGGGGTGCAAGGTGTCAAATCTCACTCTAAATTTCTAACATATGCACAGCTGTTGCTGGTAAAGAATTGGGCAGCTATGGGCCTTCCCTACATCCTTCCTGCACATCCCAAGCTTGTTTTCCTACTGTCCTACCCTCTTTGTGCCCCCTTTTTCACCACTTTCCTATTTTCCCATTTTCTTTTCTTTAAAAGAAAATAGTGCGGGTGTTAGCGGGAGTAAGCACTTTTAAGCAGTAGTCAGCGGGTGTGTGCTTGTGTGCACTTAGCTA
>NC_056731.1:767785091-767885091 GCF_019279795.1 Protopterus annectens | reverse complement strand
ATAACCGGACATATGAGCAGGTACGTCATCACTGCAGTGATTTAATTAGACATGTCCGGCAGCATGTGTCTGATATCCTCAGACAACAGCTTGCCACAGGTGGTGGGGTACCTATCCACCCCCCCTCACCAGTGTGGAGGAGCACCTCCTAATTGTTGTGGCTCCAGGCCAACAACATCAACATCCACAAACATGTGTCATCATGGAGGCTGGGCTCACCCAGCATGTTGAAATGGAGTGTGCAGGTAACATGCCATATCTGTAGTTGACTGTTCTCTGTACTGGTAGTTTATGCATGTGTGAGATATGTACTGTGTGTGTAGCTGTTAACCTGCCTATTCTTCTGCAAGATTGATATTCTGAGCATAATCTGTACACCTGTGAAAGCCACCTGTTGTACTACTGTACTTTATCATACTCACAGTATAAATGGCACAGTTGTGGTCACTGGCAATCACTGCCATATTTTTGCAGGTCCCTCTGGAGTGACAGCAAGGCAGCCAATCCATGCTGGTGAGTGTGTAATAACAATACTATTGCTAATGACATGTGCATGTCATATGGAGGTGTAGTGTGTGCACATGTAACACCTACGCATAATGCATGCTGTGCATGTTTGCTGTGAGACTATGCATATCCCATTATTCTCAGTAGCTGCCTCACTCACATGCAATACACAGAGCATGACACACATGTGTGGCAACATAGTACTGGACATTGTATAGGTATACCTGATACACATGTACACAACACACACATGTTTGGCATAGACACTACACCTTAGCTTACTAAACATGTCCAATTATGACACCTGCTGTATGGCCACCCTTCAGTATCCCACTTATCCTCTATGCAGCACATATAATATACCTGAGGGGTAAAGGCCTACTATGTCTTTGTGCAACAGTCTTGAACAAATAATACATTCATGTTAGGCAATGCTCACTATTGGCCACCTTACACACCCATGTAACAAGTGGCTGTGTAATTGTGGATGTAGTCATGTTACTGCACTTCAGGTACAGCATGCTAGCTCCCTGTCTGGCACACATTATTATTGTTGACTGACCACAAGAAGCATGTTGATCATGGCTCACGTTACTACACCACATCCAGTTCCACTGACCACAAAAGTACACATAGCAGTTATTGCGTAGCACCATCATGTGTTGTGTGTATGTGTGCAAATATATGCACCCACAGCTTGTAACACTTGCACAACATTGTTATGTCCTTGTACACATTGTGCCCCAAGGTGGAGGCAATCACTGAACAACTACACACAACCATCAAGTACACGTATACTGTTATTAACAAGGGCTGTCTACACTTGCACTGCATGTTCCTGTGCAACACATAATCTGCATGCTGACACATGTGCAGTGATGTTTTTCCTTGTGATACTGTCACCCACCCTCAAACAGTATTGTGTATGTGTTGGATTGCAGGTGTGTCTGTGTTTATATCTGCTGTACTGAGGAGTGTGCCTGTTTGACTGTGTGCTTGTGTGCATGTGCGCCTGTGTGCCTGTGCGCTTGAGTGCATGTGTGCATGTGCGCCTGTGTGCCTGTGCACCTGTGCGCCTGTGTGCCTGTGTGCCTGTGTGCCTGTGTGCCTGTGCGCCTGTGCGCCTGTGTGCCTGTGCGCCTGTGCACCTGTGTGCATGTGTGCCTGTGTGCCTGTGTGCATGTGCGCCTGTGTGCATGTGTGCATGTGTGCATGTGCGCCTGTGCGCCTTTGTGCCTGTGTGCATGTGTGCATGTGTGCTAACATCATGTACACATTTGTAAACTGTGTTTCCTATCTTCCTCTCACAGGTTCTGATGTTGCTCTGGTGGACTGCAGCAGGGAACCTGAAGCCACTGCTGGGGATAGTGATAATGATGATACATGTGTAATGGCACAGGGAGGTGTGACAGGGTCTGTCGTTGGTCAGCCAATCGACACTACACAGCAGTCAACCCCATCAATGCGCACAGTCATCCTGCCGATACATCCATTGTCACCAATGTCCTTAGCTGAGGGACAGCATACAGTGGGCATTGACGAGGGTAGTGTGGTATCATTGGCACATGCATCCCCTCACAGCAGCCATGGCCAGATTCCTGACATGGTACCACACAGGCAGATGTCCAGGGGTTCTCGTGGGAGCATCCGTGGTCATACTGCCCCTGTCAGACGTGCCCACAGAGGTCTTTCAAGCTCAGCTATGTTCTCGGCTGTAATGCAGGCACAGGCATGTATGGAACAGTACAGCAGGCAGGGTCTAAGGGAGCTTAGAGCACATTGCACTGCTATGAATGACACTATGCGTGACATTGTGGCTGCCATCCGTAATATTAGCGAGGTCATTGATAGACGTTGGGGGGACACATTAGATCTCTTCCACAACTACATGTCCAGGAGCCAGGACAGTGGAGGATGGTTGAGGCATTGACGTGGACGTATGCCAGCAACATCATCAGCTGGCAGTCATCACGGACGACAACAAACCCACAGCCGCTCCCATAGTGCCAGTACCAGCCCCAGCAATGCTGGGTCTGTGCTGTCATTACACCATCCTAGAAGACCACGTGCATGTGGCTCTGGACAGTCCCAGCAGGGACATGTGTCCAGTCAACAACCCACTTCTTCTGATGACAGTACCCAGTCTGGCTTAGTACCTGATACTGTCCGTAGCACCCCTGCCAGGCACAGGTACAGTGTCCGTGGCCAGAGACAGTGATCTGTATGACCTGGCAGGTACAGTCTGTGGCTGTCCACAAGCACCTGTATATGGCAGCCACGTGGTGGAACTGTGTGCAAGTATACACACACATAATGCTAACACCTAGGGCTAACACATACACACACACATCGCATCAACATTGCCCCATGTTGTACTGTTGTCCCTCACTAACACACACATACATGTCGATTGGATGTGTCAATGGCAGACTCTGGCAAAGGAAGTACACACCATGTGCATATGATGAAACTGTGCCACCTCCTGCCATCTGTAACATTGATGCAGGAACAGGATAGCATGGTGCTGATGCACAGGGTGACTACATAGCACTGTAGTAATAATATCATGTTGTTAACAGTACAGTGTAATGATATCGTTGTGGGTATATTCAAGCAAGCATGATGCATTAACTATGACTGTCATTGTAGTTTTGTATACACCAGTGTTAATTCCCAAAGTGTACTGTCTACACATGTGCCACATGGCTGTTGTGTGTACCTGTGCCTGTATGTGTTGGGGTGTGGACAGTACATGTGTGATGTTTGCAGCACAGAGTTGCAGGTGTACATTTGTGAACATGGTTAGCATGGAACATGACATGGTTTGACAGTATGCTGTGGGTGATATGGCTTCCATATGTCAATGGTCTGCATTCTGGTACTATACACAGCCTACATAGCCTGACATTCCGTGGTCATTACATGGTGTCTCCTCAACTGATACACAGATGTAGGAACCTGGTGTCAGTGATATCCCTGCAGTACTACACTATACCAGTAGCCATTCTTACTGAGCCCCACACATCCCTGGGAACAATACTCTTTGGCATATAGCAGTCTCACATACATGTCAACACACTACGGATATGTCCATCCATGACTGCAAATGCATACAGTGGCCTACAATGCATTCTACACATGACACACCTAACTACCACAAGGGTATCATACAGACAGATACCTGTTGTCCTAGCCATGCTGTATTGCTGTAACGCAACTGTAGCATTGTCATCGGCATGTAGTTAACATAGTATTCCAACAGTACCATGTAGGTGGTAGCACCCATCATGTAGAATGGGTAATGGTGTGTACATGTGGACAAGTGTTATCTTGCCTATCCTGTGATATTCACATTTCCAAAGGTATTCTGCAGTCCCTCGGTGTATCACCTAAGCAAGACAGTGTCTGTATGCATATCGGCAACAGTTGCCATACACCTACACTGGATGTCCATCACTCACAGACTTTGCTGTGTTTTAACATGCCTGACATATACTCCAGACATGAACCCTCACCCACATTAATCTATCAAAGCTTTCATGGGTGTGTGTCACATAGTTGACCTAGGACACAGGTCACTGCAGTAGCCTGCATTGTCACCAACATACATGTATGGCCTAAGGTCCGGTAAGCTGCGGCACATGCTGGCAGAGGTAACAACTGTAATCATATGAGGCAGGTTTCACATAAAGGAACTATTAAAGGTCACAGGTACATATCTGTATGTGGCACACACATACCTGATGTGTGCATTGAAATTACTGTTATAATAATATGTCATACAATAATAAAAGCAAAACACACAACACATTGACAAACTCACACATGTCATTTGTAGGATTCAAACCCCTACCTAAATATGTTATGATACTTGAGAGAGATGCATTAGCACAGCATGCTATTCGTGTTACTGGATGATTTCCCTTCTTCTGCTGTAGTTATAGGGTGCTGACATCATCAGTCTTTCCAAAGAGGAATGTACATCTTTTACTATCCCTCAGTATGGGGGATAACAATATCTGTGCATTAACAGATGCCTAGTTCAGGGTCACATATGCACACTGGCACTGCCAGGTTATGTTCTATACCATGCTTCATGACCACAGGACTTGTAACACACAACACAAGTAGGGGGTGTATCCATATACATCACAGATACACACACCTCTGGGTTGGTACCACTGCACTAAGCATGACAGGCCATACATATACAACTACCATTGTGCAAAACTGCCTTTTGGTTTGGTGTGTAGTTCAGAACCCCCCCATACCCAGGAACCGTACCCGGCTTTCCTGGGAACAGTGTAGGATATGAAGGTCTTCACACACACCATTATAGTGGTTGACTTCAGGTACACAAATATTGACTGGGGATACTACTCAGGCCCTCAAAAACATCACCCTACAGCCACTACAATTTGTGGATCCATGTGCTATGGCACAAACAGTCACCACACCCACAAGGGGGAATACATACTGGACCTGATCATCACCAACATGGGGACTCTATGTTCCACACCAGAGGTAGAACCCTCATTGTTAAGATCAGACCATAAACAACTTTTCCTGGACATCCATATCCCGTCCCCAACCCCAGCCAAGGAAATCACTGCAAAAAATTTCTCAAAAGCAGACTTTGCACTTGTGAAGACTGGGGTGGAATATTTCAAAGGCCCTGTGCTGGAGGATAATACAGCCCAATCTGCAGAATCCTTTTCAAACGCATTGTATGAGCACCTGCAGGTATGCATTGATCATACTATCCCAAATAAAACCATGACTCCTCCAAAACAGGAGACCTATTTGGTTGACCCCAGCCATATATAAGCTGTACAACAGAAAGAGGAAGCTACTACATAACAGAGCAATATCCCACAGAGGGAGGACATCTCTGAACAGTATTGGCAAGACACTTCAATCCTTCATATAATCATCACTTGCACGTTTTGACAGTGAAATTGACCAGACACTACAGATAATCACAAGGCCTTCTTTAGTTATGTCAGGAATATGTGTGGAAACAACACAGATATGCTCTGAATTGTTGCATAACAGCACAAAATATGCCAAACCTACGGACATAGCCTACACCCTGGCAGACAGAGTCTGCACAAACACCCCCCCCCTTACCCCCCAAGGGTACAGATGCCCATCCCAAATGAATGTAACCTCCCTGACATCACAGATGCACAGATGAAAGGTGCCCTCTCTACAGCAAATAACACAGCATATGTATGGGACCGGACGGTGTCCCAGGCTGTGTCCTACACGAGCTCTGAGTAGAACTGAACACTCACATTAAGTCACTGTTCCAACTTAGCCTTACTACAGGATATGTACCCTGAGAATGGCATACAGATACAGTGCTCCCACTCCACAAAGGTGGTGCCACAATGGACCACAGGAACTATCACCCCATAAGCCTGACTAGTGTGGTAGAAAAAGCTATGGAGCGTATTATCATGGAAGTCATAATCAAAAACATTGTGAGCCTCCAGACAGTGGATCATACACAATTTGGCTTTGTTAAGGGCAGATCTTACCTCTTACACATAGTTCATATCTTTGAAATGGTTACTGAAGCCATGGATGAGAGCAAGGTAGTTCACACAGTCTACCTGTACCTTGCAGGAACCTGCAACACAATACCCCACTCAGGCATCATACATATGCTTACCAGCTTAAATATCAACCCCTATATCACTAGATGTGTTGCTATCTGCCTCAGGGATGGAACCCACATGGTCAGAATTGCAGGTGCCATGTCCAATTCCAGACCAGTTACAACTGGTGTCTCACTGGGCTCAGTTGTGGGACCTGTCCTGTTCGGTATGTACTTCTCTGAGGTTCAGACTAACACGGGGGGATTATGTCTAACAAATGTCACAGATGACTGCTAACCGGGGGCCATAAGCAACACTGCAGCTGACACATGCTTCCTCCATAAGGGTCTCACAGAGATGGATGCTTGTTGCCAGAGCCATGGCCTCGTGCTAAATGCTAAGACATGCATAGTCATCCCCTTTGGGGAAAACAAGGTGCACACAAATCACCACATAAGTGGTAATCCATTAAGTACAGAAGATGTATTTACAGATTTGGGGACCAACATAGATCGTAACCTCTCCTTTGCTAATCACATTGACAGAGTCATTGCAAAGACCTTTACATAGCCCTCCTTATCACATGGTGGTTTGCATGTAGATCATGGGAGGTCATTGTGACCCACTACTAGTCACTCATCAGGCCCATGTTTGACTACAATGGCCCTTTTGGGGTGTACCTTACCCAACACCTGCAGCAACTACAGTGTCCACAACAGTACCTCCCCAAGAGGATCATGGGCTACACACAGATGTCCTATGCAGCTCAACTAACGAATCTCCAGCTCTACTCAGTTGCTTAATGCCTACTCAGAGGTAATCTATGCCTGACATACACAGCAATGTCAAACCCAGAAGTAATGGACATGCTCCATCTCATAACATCCAAGACCCTTAGAGCTACACACTCCAGGGACTTAAATCTCAGCACAAAACTAAATAGGACATGCTGCAGGGACAGATTTATTACCCAGAGGCTCCCCTCACGCTGGAATTGAATCCCAATTAAAGTTAGACATAGCCCCTCGCCAACTCTCTTCCAGCAAAATCCAGCCGCATGGATGGGAAATTGCATATTCACCCCTGGGATCTCCACTGTGTCCCTGCTTGACAGAGGCTCAGCAAACTAGCCTTAAAGGGTGCCTTCTGTGACCTACTCTACTGGGTAGGCGGACGCCAAATACACTCTGCCTAGGCTTATGAATTCCCTAGGGCAGACAGCCTAGCATCGACCTCTGCACCTATGTTTATGTTGGGGATGCACAATATTTTTTGCTGATACTATTTGCAGGTCTTTATTGCCGTAGCTTTCCCAGTTTCTATGAACAACTCGTGTATCTGCGTAACATCTTTGATCATGACAGGGTTCCAGTATATTAATATATGTGTCTGTTGTCATTTAACTGTGTGAACAGGGCAGATTGCTGGATTGTGGGAGGTTCCTGGCTTAACACATACAACTGCCAGATATGTGTGGCTGACTGCTATACTCAGACATGGCCTAAGTGTGTGAGCATGCCCAGTTTAGGCTTTCCATGGTATGTTGCCTGACATATGTCTCATTTATCCAAGTGTGTGAGCATGCCCAGTGTGACCTTTCCATAAGTTGTGATCTGAAGTCCACTACATTTGTGGCTGTGTGTGAACATGACCAATATTGACATTTATACTATGTGTGTTGGAAGTCATGATGTGTTCTTACTGCCAGACTCCTTTGTGTCATAACTCAACAGGGATTGTGCTGTGCCTGCAGGGTTTCCATGGGATAGTTTGCAAAGACTTGTCAACATTCTTTCATACTGGCTGAACACTGCAATACTGTCATGGTGTACTGGTTCAGTACTTTCACTATGGTGCACAGTATCATGGGTTTGAGTCCCATCACTGCTTTAAATGCTCATACTGTGCAGACCAGACTGGTTAAGGGCCAGTTGGGCAACTATGAGCATGTTGCATTTTGTTCAGCTATGGCCTACTTAAACCAGGCTTGTCCAACATTGCTGTGTATTCACCAACTTGGGTGGACATTACCAAACATTATTCCACATTGACCACAGTTGTACTAGTTGGTGTGTGTGGTTCTGTTCATAGGTTCATACTAGGCTATCTGCCCTAGGGCATTTATAATCCTAGCCAGAGTGTGTTTGACTTTCAACACACATTTTTAGTGGAGTTTGCCATGACATTTTTCAAGGTTAGTATACTGTGCCTCTGTCTAACAGTTGAATAAATTCTCCACCAGATAGATTGACTGTTTTATTCCATAAAACACGTAAAACATAAATTCCAAGATAAAAAACAAGGAGAAGATGATGCAAAGTAGTGCAACTATACTAAGCACTTTGAACAATAAAACGGTTGAGCGCTTTCATCTGACAATAACAGATTTCATCAGAACCATGTTGTTTTCTACGTCACCAGTTTAAATATCCAACATTTTGGCGCCAAACATTAATTAGTAATTGATTGTTCATTATTAGCTGAACGGATGCATTAGCTCAAAATAGCTTTTCCACAATATAAATTACATAAGTTAATATAAAAATGTATATAAAATTGTATATAACATAATAAAAACACATTTTACAGTATATGTACATTCCATGTGTGCCAACCTTCCTTTTAAATTGATACTAAATGCTTACTGAAGCCACACTATATGAGACTACAATAAATACATAAATAAATACTATCTAAGTCACCCTGCCTATGCCAAATAGAAAACTATGCAAGTAAAATTACCTGCTAGAATTGATGCAGGTAGTTGTATATAGCACCATAAAATTAAAATACAAATATAAATATAAATATATTCTAAAACTGTGTATAAGAAAGAGAATAAAAATACATATGTAGAATACAAATGCAATTTTTAGCCATTGTAAATGAAATATGGGGAACATTTGTAAACACTAACAACAAACTATGGACAAAACTATGGAAAAAAATAATGAATAATAAATGTGGAAAATTGATGTCATACAATGGGCAATATTAATTACTCTAATCTTCCATAGAATCATGGGCATCCCAGAATTAAAAAGGGTTTAATACTGATGTACTCATTAATTCCTGGATGTGTGGTAGCATCCAGAAGTATTTGCCATCTACTTTCCATAGCTCCCAATTTGGCTTTCCAATTGCCACTCCCCACAGTACTAACTACCTGATCTAGTATAGCAAATTTAAAGCAATGGTCCTTGCCATTTGCTAAAATGTGTTTGCTTAATGCATGTTTCTCATCACCTTTTTTCATCTTATACGTATGTTTGTAAATCCTAGTTTTAAACTTTCTTTCGGTTTTACCTACGTAATATGCATTGCATGTTGTGCAGGTTGCTAAATATACTATCCCATGACTATTGCAATTTCCAGTTTTAAATTTACATATACTATGGGTAGTATTCACCAACTTTATACTGTGCTCTTCATTTATGTATTGACACTGCTTACATGTACCACATTTTTTCGTACCCATAATTTTACTCTGTTTCCCCTTAATATTTTTGTTGTTTCTTTCAATCAATCTTTTAAGATTACAGCCAGTTTTGAACGTAATACTAGGAGTATCTCCAATTGTGTTCCTACCTTCTTCATCAAGGTTGAACATGTACCAATGTCTATATAATATTTCCTTAACGATATTGGAAAAGGGGTTATACATAATAACACATACACGTCTATTGAATGTGTTCTTTGGATGTTTGTCCATTTCTACTTGGCCTAATAATGGTTTGTATTTCTTTCCCCATTGGGATTTAACATAGTTGGTCACATCAGTCAACATACCCCTAGGGTATCCTCTATCTAAAAATAACAGTTGTATAGTATCAAGTTCTTTAGACATAATTTCTCTGGTAGATGACATCCGTGCGGCTCTCACACATTGTCCTTTTACTATATTCTTGAACATATGGGGTGGGTGACAACTCCCATGCTGAATATAGTCGTTGGAGAATGTGGGTTTTCTGTACAATTTAGATATATACCCATAATCATCATAACTAATAAAAATGTCCAAATAAGCTATTCCCTTTTTCTCTACAGTATGAGTGAATTTTAAAAATTCTGTTGTGTTATTAATATAGTTAATGAAGGTC
Organism: Protopterus annectens; assembly: GCF_019279795.1. Classification (NCBI taxonomy): domain Eukaryota; kingdom Metazoa; phylum Chordata; order Ceratodontiformes; family Protopteridae; genus Protopterus; species Protopterus annectens. Next base: position 767,874,881 of record NC_056731.1, on the reverse strand, counting down.
TGAATACTATCCGTTTCACCCTTCCACACAATTAATATGTCATCTAAGAACCGTGTATACAACAACATATGTTTATAGTGTTCACTAGTGAATATGAATTGGTTCTCCCATTCTAGCATCACTAAATTTGCGAATATGGGCGCACATGATGCACCCATAGCAACTCCCCTCGTTTGTCTAAACGTTTCACCTAAAAATTCGATGTAATTATGGTCAAGAATAAGTTCCATCATACTCATGATGAGCTGTATTTTGTCCCAAGTAAAATCAGAGTATTTCAACAAGCTGTTACTAAAATATTCGAGTCCTATATCTTTGGGTATGCAGGAAAATAAATCCTTAACATCCACTGTGATGAATGTTAAATCCGCATCCCATACATCTTGGTTCAGTTTGTTTAATAAGTTCCAAGAGTCCTTAATTAAATGTGGAACTTTGCCATAAATAGGTTTGGTCCAGTGGTCCACTGTAACACCTAAGTTAAATATTTTCGACTTTGACCCAGATATAATAGGTCTTAATGGAGGATTCTGTAGGTTTTTGTGGATCTTGGGGATACCTATAATATGTGCCAAAATGGGGTATTCATTTCTTAAAAAAATTGTATAATTCTTCAGTAATTCTATTATCCAATAGGAACTCTTCTATAACTAGATCAATCCGTCTATGGCCCATATTGATCTGGTTCCGTGAGATGACTTCATAATTACCTGAATCAAACAATATATCATGAATTTGTTGTTGGTACTCACTTGTGTATGTCACTATAATCCCCCCTCCCTTGTCAGGTTTCATAATTCTGACATCTTTATTTGATATTATGTCGTCTAACATTTTTCTTTCTTTTTTAGTAAGATTATCCTTAAATAGACAGTATGGTTCGGCTCCTTTCCTAATATTATTATATGCCGCATAAATATCTCTACACACCGCTTGTTCATAGAGTGCCACCTGTGTATTGTTTGGGGGAATATATGTACTTTTCTTCACCAGTTTGTTTTCATAACCTAGAGAGGGTCCAGCTGTATCTTTGAATTGAAATGCCAAATTAATTCTCCGACAATATAGTTTTACCTCTTTTATAGTATTAAATAGGTTAAACTGTCCCTTTGGAATATACTTCATTCCTTTACTAAAAAGTGAAAACAATTCTTCCTTTATTTCCAAGTTGGTATAATTATATACCATAAATTCTTTAAAATTATAAATCTTAGGATAACTATTAGATATATTGGTCACATTGTAGTCCCTGTCAAGTATCTCATCTGTCGTAGTATTAGTTAAACTGTCCGAAGGTGTGATACCATTGTCTATGTTGTTTTCTTTTAGTATCTCTTTTGAAATTTCTTTGGGGCTGGAAAAAACCTGCCCCCTTGAAAATTTGCATTACCATCCTGTCTAGCATATACTCGTTTCCTTTCACTATGCTCCAAATAGTTGGTGTTGTTCATTTCTCTCCTTAATTGTGGCCAAATATATACTCGGCCTACCCTATAATGTTCTGTGTCTCTCTCCATTTTATGTATCTTTCTATTATATATAGTCTTCATCTTATAACTGGCTGTCTGGAACTGTTTAAAATATAATTCCTGCCATTTGTCAAATTCCTTGTCTCCTGTAATTTCAACATTTAGTTCTTCTAATTCATTATATAGCTTTGCTACCTTTTCATCATTATGCTTCTTTAACAATTTCATGTACATACTACCAAACAAATCAAATAATTTGTTAAAATCTTGTTTAACTGTATTATTATATTCAATCCCTAAAGGTAACTTAAAAAAACGCAACCCTTTAGGCACAATGTTAGAATTCATACATTTCTCTAAATATACATTGTCTAATTTAACACTTTTAAACTGTATTAACTTTTTACCCATTAGATGAATTTTGTTTTTCATATTGTTAGTTAATCCATTAAATGCAAAAGATTCATGTCTAAAATTACATTCACCATCATTTTCAAACAAATATTCATCATTCAAAAAGTCTTGCATAAACTTGTCATTATTTTCTCTATCATAAACAGGTACATTCTTATCATATTTCCCTTGAACTTTATTACAGATGTTTGGGCTAGATATAAAGTCTTTAAACACAGTACCTGTGTGTATCTTGTTTGCATTTTTCTTAGTTATATTTGAGTAACCGTTTTATTGTTCAAAGTGCTTAGTATAGTTGCACTACTTTGCATCATCTTCTCCTTGTTTTTTATCTTGGAATTTATGTTTTACGTGTTTTATGGAATAAAACAGTCAATCTATCTGGTGGAGAATTTATTCAACTGGTACGCATTTCTCTGTTCTGCCCGAGTTCCTGGTCCTGGATCGGAATTTTTTTGGTCGTTGTGCTACGTTCTTTTTGTTCCTCTGTCTAACAGTGACATAGAAGCGATACCCAGGGTAAGCATACAATCTCCCATCCACTCATCCAGATTCCTCTTGAAGAGAGTCAATGAGGGACTCTGGCTAACCTGGAGTGGGAGGTTACTCAAGAGTGGAGGGAGCCTCTGGGTTATGAATCTGTCACTCCAGCATGTCCTATTTATTTCAGTCCTGAGGTTCAGGTCTCTTGAGCGCGTAGCTTGATGGGATTCTGATTTTCCAAGGTGCAGCATGTCCATTGATTCCAGGTTGGACATGGCTTTATACATCAGGCACAGATCACCTCTGGGCAGGCGGTAGGCCACTGAGTGGAGCTGCAGTTTCTTTAACCGGGCAGCAAATGGCATGTGTTTGAGCCCTTTGATCCTCCTAGTGAGGTACTTTTGTGGTCTTTCCAGCTGCTGCAGGTGTCTGATAAGGTACATCCCACAAGGGGCATTGTACTCAATTATGGGCCTGATGAGGGATGAGTAAAGAGGCACGATGACCTCCCCTGATCTCGATGTGAATACCTTCATGATTAGGTGGGCTATATGAAATGTTTTTAAACACTTTGGCCACATGGTTGTCGAATGAGAGATTGCTATCAACTTGGGTCCCCAGGTCCCTTATCACTTCTTCCATACTTACCACCTATGTGGTAATTTGTGGGCACTTAGTTTTTGCCAAAGGGGATGACTATACACTTTTTTGCGATTAGCTTGAGGAAATGGCTCTGGCACCAGTTGTCTGTTTCTATGAGGACCTTTTGTAGGATGCTTGTGTCAACTGGAGGGTCGATTATGGCGCTCAGTTTGCAGTCATCTGCAAACTTGTTCAGCCACAGTCCTTCTGTGTTGGCCTGTACCTCTGAGAAATATATACCAAACAAGGGAGGTCCCAGGACTGAGCCTTGTGGGATGCCACTTGTAGCTGGTTTGGGGTCTGACATGGCTCCAGCATTTCTGACCATGTGGGTTCTGTCCTTGAACCAGTTTGCAACCCATCTAGTGACATAGGGGTTTATTTTGAAGCTGGCGAGCTTATCTATAATGACCAAGTGGGTATTGTATGGAAGGCTTTTGTGAGGTCCAGGTAGGCTGTGTGGACCACCTTCCCCTCGTCAATGGCCTTGGTGACTGTTTCAAATGACTCAACCAGGTTTAAGAGGCAGGATCTGCCCTTAACAAAGCCAAACTGGGTAGGATCCAGTATCTGTAGGTCCCCAATATCTTTATTTCTGAGGTCCATGATGATCCTTTCCATAGCTTTGCAGACCAAGCTAGTCAGGCTTCTGGGCCAATAGTCTGCAGTATCCATTGAGGCACCACCTTTGTGGAGAGGGACCACTGTTGCTGTACACTGCTCTTTGGGTACATATCCTGTGGTAAGGCTGAGATTGAACAGTAGTTTTATGTTTGTGTTCAATTCTTCTTGGGGTTCATGTTGGACACAGTCCAGGACACTGTCTGGTCCCATTGAGGCTGTGTGATTTGCTTTGGAGAGGCTGGCTGTCACCTGGGCATCTGAGATGTCAGGGGGCCAGCATTCTGCTGGGATAGATATTTGCCCTTTTGGTGGGGAGGGGGGGAGAGAAGTTTGCACTGAACCTGTCAGCTCGGATGTTGGCAATGTCTGTGGGTTTGGTGTATTGTTTGTCATTTTGGACTAATTCTGAGCACATCTGGGAATTCCCACCCAGGTTCCTACCATAATTAAAGAAAGCCTTGTGATTATCCTTAGTGTCCTGTACAATTTTTATCTCAATGATGGCCTTAGATGATTTTATGTGTGGCCGTAGTTTTTCAATAATACTGATCAGAGATGCCTTCCCTTTTTGGAATTTTGCTCTATCATATAGTAGCTTCCTCCTTGTATTGTATGTTTTTTTATGGCTGGGGTCCACCAGACAGGATGCCTGCCTTTGGAGGATTGGATCTTGGTTGTATTTGGGATTGCATGATCCATGCATTCCTGAAGGTGTTCATAGAATGCGTTTATAAAGGGTTCTGAGGTCTGGGCCATATTTTTCACAGGCACAGGGGCTGTGAAGGATTCCACCTCGGTTTTGAGGAGTGTGACATTTGCTTTAGTGAAATTTTTCACTGTGGTTTTCTGGCCATGGGCTGGGGTCGGGATGTGAATATCCAGTGAGATTACTCTATGGTCTGATCTTACCAGTGAGGGATACACTTCTGGTCTTGGGCATAGAGTCTCCATGTTGGTGATGATCAGGTCCAGTATGTTTTCCCCTCTTGTGGGAGTGGTAGCAAGTTGTTCCATAGCATTTGAGTTTATAAATTCTAGGAACCTTTAGGCTAGGGTGTTGCAGCTAGGGTAATGCTCCCAGTCTATGTTTGGGTAGTTGAAGTCACGCAATATAATGGCGTTTGGGGAGACCTTCATATTTGCATGTGTTCTCCAGTCAGCCAAGTGTGGTTCCAAGTGTGGCTATGAACTGGAAGGTGGTTTTACCCACTGTTAGTTGCACATGGATAGTCTCTGATGCTTCATGCTGTGCCACCAACCTGGGGGTGTGGGTATCTTTGACAGATATTGATACTCACCCTCCTTTTGTAGTTTGTTCCATGTTTTGTGGCTGTAAAGCATGGTATGAGGTGTAACCTGTTAGTGCTAGGGTGCTCTTGGGAGCCTTGAACCAGGTTTCTGTTACTGCACAGATATCAACATTCTCCATGCTGAGGAGAGTTTGGAGTGCATGCCTCTTGCAATTTAGACTTCTGGCATTGAGTAGCATTACTTCTAGTTTCTTATCCCTTGTGATACCTATGGAGGTGGGTTTGTCTTTTGAGCCTTACCTAAAAAAGGCACTATGGGGGTGACAAGAACCTTTGGCAATATCCAAAAGGCCACAGGTGACAGGTGAAAGCCATCCCTAGCGAAGCATCATGTCTTGTCGAGCATGTCATCCCAGGCTGACAGGCTTTAGATCCCCTTTCACTGACACCAATACTTAAGCCAATTGTTGTAATTGATCATCTTGTCTTCATATTGTGGCATCATGTTTGGTGAGGGTAGGATGATATTCAAGGTCATCAAGTTTGCATATACTACATGGTGGTAAATGCTGTTTAGCACTACCTTACATTGCTTAACACATGGCCATCATGCCTCAGGTGGTGCTGCAGGGCTGCCTATGTCAGATGCACATACTACACTCCCTGCACATGTTTGAAAGCAGGTTGTGTCAACTTAGGCATCATCTGGGAGTCAGAGAGAGGTATCATTTCCAGGGTTCCTACTGAGCCAGTGTATGCGCTATGCGTTGCCTTTTTGCCAAGGCCAAGGCATACTGGGCATGCCTCCTTCTGCCTACTGGGGCAGGCTTAGGTTGTTCCTCCTCTGAGTCACGCTCTGCCTGTGATGGCCTTGGCAATGGTGGGGGGCTGTTTGGCCCAGGCCTATGCTGGTCCTGCTGTAGCTGTTTTCGCAGAATCATATTATATAGCATAGCACATACCATGACAATTTGGGTACATGTAGTTGGTGAGTTTTGCAAGGCTCCACCAGATGTGTCCAGGCACCGGAACCATGACTTGAGCAACCCAAACACATGCTCAATTACATTTCGTGTTTGTGCATGTCAAAATGCACAAAACGAGCCAGCACAAAGGTTAAGGCAAGCAGAAAACTACTTTTATTGTGGCATATTAGAAGAACAAAGAAACTGCAAACCGGTTTCGGCCAATGTAATGGCCTTCTTCAGTGCACAAAGAAAAAGTTAGAATGATACATACTAATGTTCCTTATATACTAAGGAATTTAAAGGGATATGTAACCAAAAAAATTTTTATATGAACAATTCATAAAAATAGAAAATAGTGACAAAAATCTAAATAAAGACTATAATAAAATATGTAATATTACATTGATATTGATCACATTTAATCCCCAGTGAAATTGGGAAAATAAGCTCAGTTCAAACCCTGAAATACAACAATACATATATATGTATGATATATAATATCAGCATACTGCTTTATCCACATTCATTTAGCCCAGGTTTGAACAAAGCACCCAATTTTGTGATCCATAATGCTTCCATGTTATTGAGCTTTTCATGCCAGCCTGCCTTGGTCATCCTTGGCAGCTGAATCTTATCAATGATGGTAAATTGAAATTTGGCAGTTTGGTGAATCAAAGTATGCTTATATAAGGCATTGGTTAATTTTTTAGTTCTGATAGCACTGAGATGCTCACTAATGCGAAATCTTAGTGGGCGGGAGGTTTGGCCAACATAAAATGAAGTACATGTACAGGTGGCCAAATATACCACCCAATCAGAACTACAATTACCAAAAATCCTAATGTTGAAAATTCGTGGAGTGTTGGCACTTGAAAATTCCTTCATTTTAGTCATATACCTGCATGCACTGCAGTGACCGCAGGGAAAAGAACCAATGAGTGGATCCCCAAACAATGTCATTTGTGTGGTTGTTGTAGAGTGAAATTTTTTGTAATGTGCAAAGTGTGAATTCAACGTCCGACCCCTACGGTATGAAAAAGAACATGTTTGAGGTAATATGTCAGATAAAAACTAATGTGCTCTCAAAATACCCCAATGATTGTTAACAATATTTCTAAATGAAGGGGTATTATTGCCATAAGTAACTGTAAATCTGATAGGTTGTGCTTGGGAATAGGTAGATGGCTCTTGTTCATGTTTGTATGTTAATAATTGAGAGTGTGGCATATGTCTGACCTCCTGGATGGTTTTGTGGAGTCGACATCTGTTATATCCCCTCTGAATAAATCTATCACAAAGATCTTGTTCACATTCTGCATGAGATTTAATAGAGGAACAAATACGTTTCATACGTATGAATTGTGACTTGGGAATGTTGCTGATGATGTGGCGGGGTGATTACTAGAGGCATGTAAAAGAGAGTTATACTCTGGAAACTTTCTATGTACACTCGTAGCCAGAGTATGATCATGTTGTCTGGTAACCTTGACATCCAAGAAAACAATTTCATGGTATTGAGTCTCCAATGTGAACTTAATACCCCATACATTGTTGTTCAAATATTGAACAAACTCTTTAGCCAAAAGTATGTCTCCCCGCCACACCATCCAACAATCATCCAGGTATCTCCTCCAAATGTCCAATTCTGCCAGAAATTTGTTGTTACCAATATCATAGATGTAGATTTTTTCAAAATAACCCATGAATAGGTCAGCATATATCGGGGCAAAAGAAGCCCCCATGGCTGTTCCCCTGGTTTGCCAATATACCTGACCATCAAAGAAAAAGACATTTTTGGTTAGTACATATTCCGTCATATTGATAAGAAAATTATTGAATCCAGTAGAATAGAGCTTGGATTCATATAACCAAAAAGCTATAGCTGATATCCCAGCCTGGTGTGGAATACTAGTCTATAGGGAGGTGGCATCCAATGTACAAAGCCACCAATCTGATTCTAACTGAGTGTCATGAAGGATGTTCAAAAATTCAGTTGTGTCCTTAAGCCTGGACCTGACCATAGACAATAATGGTTTAAGATAATATGTAAGAAAAACAGACAGGGGCTCTGTTAGAGAGCCTCTGCCAGAAACAATTGGTCGGCCCGGAGGACACGTAGGATGTTTATGTATTTTTGGCAACAAATACAAGTATTGGGGAATAGGATTGGTGACCTTAAGCTGTTTGCATGTGCGTTGGTCTATAACCCCTTCTTTAGTGGCCATATCCAGGAAAGAATCAATAAGTGATTTAAAATTAGGCGTCGGGTCTATTACCATATGCATATAAAACCTAGCATCAGATAACTGTTTGTAAGCTTCAGCAATATACATAACCCGATCCATAACCACAATACCACCTCCTTTATCGGCTGGCAAAATGATAATATCATGATTGGAACGGAGTTCCTGTAACCCTTTGCGCTCCGAAGGGGTCAAATTATATTTGGTAGGCTGAAATCCAGGTGAAAAATGTAGATCTTTGAGCACACATTCCCTAAATATGGCCACATGTTTATCCATGGGTGGTTGGAATGTCAATTTCCCAAAATGAAAACCAGATGAACTTTGAGAGAGATCACAATCTGCAAAAAATATTTTGAGATTAATCAATCGACAAAATTCATTGAGGTCATTAACAAAAGTCTGTTCAGAGACAAAAGAGGAAGGCACAAAATTCAAACCCTTGTTAAGAACTTTACTTTGGTCAGAGGATAATTCAAAGGAAGATATATTATGCACATTATCAATTATTTGACTATCTTCTGTAGTAGCTGTTGCAAACTGTAAGCCCCTTCCCCTATGTTTTTTGCCCCCCCCCTGCATTTCCTATATCTAAAGGGTCTGCTGAAGGTTTGCGTTTAGCTACTGGGGACCCCTGATTGGAAGGGCATTCGGGATCTGTGGCTGAGGATGTATCCTCATCTGTAACACTACTGGTAGAAAAAGTATTTTTCTTCAATATTGATCTCGGCCTCTTTTTTTTGTTTATTCTACTGGATGTGTCAAAAAATCTTACATTTCTCTGAACCATAAATGGTTTACCCTTTTCATAATCGGTCAGATCATGCTGAAACTTCTGCGTTTTCTTTTTAAGTAACTGTGTCTCCAAATTGGCAAGGTCCTTGGCTAATTCCCTGACATGGTTATGATAAAATTCCTCCTGTTCAAAGACTTGAGCTTCCATACAATTATTATATACCTCAGTTGTCTGTTGTTCCACCATACGTTCATAATATGAAACTAATGTATCTACAAATAACATGGACGCATCATGTTGGGTCTTAGCCCAATCTTTGGTTAGTTGTTCATCAACCAAACTGACTAACGGTTGAATTTGAATTCTGAGTCCCTGAGGGGTTATGCTTTTAAGCTTATAAGCTTTAAAGAGCTTCAAGTGCCAAACATTGGCTCTTAAGGCCCTCATGTTTTTAGTTATTTTGTTATTTTGTGGAGCAAATTGCCACATATATACTTGATATCCCCTGCCTGTGTATTGGGGTTCCCAGAATCAGCAAAGTTTAAGCCAAAAGCTTCCAAATTATCTTTATCCGCTGCTAAACCCTGCAATATCCCTCTGAGGTCCATGTTTTTGTTCATGTAACACAAATTGGTAGATCTAAAAGGACAATAACAGACGGTATATCTTAAATGTCAGAATAAGTGACCACATCCAAATTGGATAAACACGAAAAAATATATATAGGCAAAAATACCCCAAGTGGATAAATATGTTTGAATTGAATCAATATATTATTATAACAAAAATACGCAAATACTTTTAATTCAGGGCCGCATAGGTTCATACCCAACAATAGAATAATACCTCAAGAAAGGCCTAAACAACTTCGGTACCCAAAAATAGCAGGCAACCACTATGATAATTCGGATAACTATTGTAGATCATACTGGCAGCCGACATTCGTCTCAGCCGCTAATCAATAATATAGGTGCCAACTCATGTGTAAATAACACCATCAGAAAAATGGCACTAGTTGTAATAACAACAAGTTCCTGCAAACTAATCTATTAAGCCAATACATATCCCTTTAAATTCCTTAGTATATAAGGAACATTAGTATGTATCATTCTAACTTTTTCTTTCTGCACTGAAGAAGGCCATTACATTGGCTGAAACTGGTTTGCAGTTTCTTTGTTCTTCTAAAATGCCACAATAAAAGTAGTTTTCTGCTTGCCTTAACCTTTGTGCTGGCTCGTTTTGTGCATTTTGACATTTGGTTTGAGCCTTGCACTGGATCTACCTTGCGTGTCTTTTTGGTTTGCTCCATCGTGTTTGTGCATGTGCCTCATTATGGCGTGCCTGTTCAGGTGTGTGTGCATTTCTGATGGGTGTCATCAGCCACGGCGCTAGTGCATAGCCAGCATCCCCCACTAAGTGAATATGTGGGGATGTCCCCATTGGCAAATGTCTGGTACAGCTGCGTCAGATGCCAGATATGGGAATCATGGTAGCTTCCAGGGCAGCCAGCACACACATTCATTATTATGCCCTGGGCATCACACACGACCTGGCAGTTGATGGAGGGGAAGCCCTTGCGGTTAATGTAGGCCCTACCCGCTCACCGGCTGGTGCTTTGATGCATATATGTGTGCAGTCTATTGCACCCACTACCTCAGGGTATTCTGCTATTGGCTGGAAGAGATGCATATTGCTGGCCAATACCTCACGGGAATTGGGAAATATACATGATCACCGACATGTGCTGACATGGCATCCAGGAATTGGTGCAGTACCCTGGATGCTGATGCCTGTGATATCCCCATCATATCACCAGTTGGTCTCTGGAAGGTACCTGTTGCTAGTATTCTTAGGCCAACACATACCTTGGTTTCCACTGGGATAGGTTCCACTCTGTTGGTTCTGTGTGTGAGGCGTGGCCTGCACAGCTCAACAATTTGCTGTGGGAGGTCTCTGTTCACTCTATAGCGCTCCACTATCTCCAGCTCATGTAACCCCTGGTAGGTGACCCTGGGCCTGTACACTCTTCTCCGTCTCCTCACTGTGGGTTGTCCGGCAGCATTTGCATTGTCACCACCCTCAGCATGTTGCATATGTCGCCTTATAACAGCAATGGCAACCCCTAGCATTTTTTGTCTGAGTGAAGCTTTTTCAGTTTTCACTTCTAGTAGCTTACTCCAGTGTTGCAGTGTCTCTTGAGAGAAACAAACTGCACTGTTGTTTGCAGAGTTTTAAGTGCTGGCCTGGGCTAGTGTTCTGCCTGTGTAATTGCCTGATTCTGATTGTTTTCACCTGCTAGCTTTACTAGTATTCCCTGGTAGCTTCCTACTATTTGTTGTGCTTCCTTTTTCCTTTCTGTTTCCTCAGGGGGGAGCGACGCGCATACAAGCGCAAACACGCTGACAGCAGCTCACACGCACACACACATGCTTAGACAGACTAAAACTTGCTTATTCAGGTTAAAACACGCACACACCAGCGCAAACGCACTTACAGGTCTTTAGACAGCCTTATACATGTTTACTCCGGCTTACATGCGTGCACTCACGCTTTCACGCACGCACTCTGTCTTACTCGGGTTTACAGGCGCGCACATGCACGCATACCCGCTCAGCAAGAAACTTTGGTGTTATCCACAGTATACCCCTTCCATTTCTTGGCTTTCCCTGGCCTACCTGTTGACACACCTCTTTCCATGATGTCTAACTGACAGCTGACACATACCACTCTGCTCCTATGAGCTTCACTACTTTCATACATACCCCCTTGTGATGTCACCTATCTCCTACTCTGTTACTCTCCATATCCTACTCCTACACTCCACTGACTGTGCTCATTTGCTATGTAAAAGTGCGAATCACTATCCTAACACTCATTTACATAGGATTGCCTACTAATGCTTGGTTACATGTCTTAGACTGGGCTTCTCCCCTTAGCAACCCCTACTCGGTGGCCATGTTGTCTTCAGCCTGCTATTCCCTTACATTGTAATTTAACAGTTTTCATAGATTCCACGTTTGTGGCTTTTATTTTCTTATTTTCTGATTTTTTTAGCGCACCCTGTTTGTGCGGCGCTGCGCTATGCTTAAACATTGGAAATCGCCGTAAAAAAAAAATATTTTAATTTTGCATCTGGGAACATTTCCAATGGCCATATATTTGGCCATTGACATGCTTCCTCAACCATATGCAACCTTTATTTGGAGCTGACAAGGCTCCATTGTGCTATTTGCAGAACGGTACTCAGTTGTCAACTGAGTACATTTCTGCAGCTAACACGGCTCCTACTCGGACAGGTTTGTGCTTCCTGGATCGCAAATTTACCTCATTTGCATGCCTTTCGGCTGCAAGTGAGGTAATTTGCATATCCCAGCCCTGTCCATGTAGGAGACATTTTAGGAGCTCTCTTACATGCCCCTACAAGCTGTTCCTGGATCGCTCGTGGGACATGATGGCTGCATGGAGTCTTACTCTACTCGTACACTCCGTGCAAGCCATCATGAATCTGGCAGTGAGTGTTGTCAACATAAACCCTGTGATTGATGTAATTTATGTAAACAAAATTACTCCTTGTGGTTAAGTGAGTATCTTTCTTGCCCAGTGAAAAAAATGGAGGAAAGTAGAGAAATATGTATTTGGAGAAAAGGTAGCAAGTGTGGCCAAAAAATGTTATTCTAGCTGGAAGTTGATCAGTAGCAGAGCATGTTTTACTTAAATATTGTTTATGTAGCACCTTGAATGTATATGTCTTATATTGTTTAATATTTTATACATTTCAGATTTCATAGACAATGTATTTGTTCTTTTGTTCCATGTAATATTATGGTGTTTCAAATACAAAATAACTTTTTTATGCAACTATTAGATGAAACCTAAGAAATATTTTGTCTTCAACTCTAAGTATATTTGCCACATTCGTGTTTTTTTTTTTCTACAGAATACAAGGACCAAAACAGGGACTGTCTTACATAAAGATGAAAAAGTGGTTACCCTAGAATGAAATAGTCATTAAAATAACTTACCCAGATGGCAGACAAAAGACTGCTGTTATGAACTTTAATTTCTGAAGCACAACTTCAACATTACCTCTCATAATGTGGAACAAGGGAGCAAAATGTGGAACTGGAAGGCTCATTGCATGGTTAAATATGCTTATTTATGCACATAAAAAGTTATTTTGTCGAATTTATATAATTCAGTATTATTTACCATGAAAGTTAGTTAAAATAATTCTTAACAATAAAGGTGTACCACACCCTGATGTGGAATAGTGTAGAACATGAACTTTTTAAAGAAACAAAATGAGGACTGTTCCTCGTATTGAGGTATAGTCGAGAGGTATGACCATTCATCCCGTTTCTGCCCTCACCATTAAAACTCTGTTCTCCTTTTGTACTGGGTCAGCTTCTCTCACTTCATCATACCATTTGAATGGCATAATATTTTAAAAAATTAGGAACAGCATTATGTAGTGATTTCAGTGCCGTTACTAATCAGTATAGCTTACTTACAAGATATCAACTCAGGGATCGGTGCTATAATGTATTCTCTGGATCAGTAGATTGCCAAGATATATCAGCTAACTAAAAGAGCTGTTACTAGAGAGACCCACCTAGAAGTTACCAAACACTGTAAAAATTGTATGCGCCTACAATAGTGTATCTAGGCCTCATATAGGAGGAGTGGCGTACGGCAACTGTGGTCCCACTCCACAAAGGCGGTGCCTCTACGGACCCTGGTAATTACCGCCCCATAAGCTTAACAAGTCTAGTCTGCAAAGCTATGGAGAGGATCATAATGGAGCTCATAAACAAAGATATAGGGGACTTGCAGACATTGGACCCGACCCAGTTTGGCTTCGTCAAGGGCAGATCATGCCTTTTGAACTTGGTCGACTTCTTCGAAACAGTCACCAAGGCCGTTGATGAGGGAAAGGCAGTCCATACAGCCTACCTTGACCTTGCAAAGGCTTTGACACAATACCCCACTCGGGTATTGTAGAAAACTTACCAGCTTAAATGTAAACCCATATGTCACAAGATGGGTTGCAAACTGGCTTAAGGACAGAACCCACAGGGTTAGAGTTGCTGGCGCTATGTCAGACTCCAAGCCGGTCACAAGTGGTGTCCCACAGGGCTCGGTCCTTGGCCCCCTATTGTTCGGCATCTGCTTCTCAGAAGTACAGGCCAACATGGGAGGACTTTGGCTGACAAAGTTTGCAGACGACTGCAAACTGGGCGCCATAGTGGAAAGTGCATCGGACACAGATATCCTTCAGAAGGGACTCACGGAAACAGATAGCTGGTGCCAGAACCATGGCGTGAAGTTAAACGCCAAAACATGTATAGTCATACCCTTCGGGAAAAACAAGGTAACCCCAAGCTACCATACAGGTGGCAATCCACTAAGCACAGAAGAGGTTATCAGGGACCTGGGGACCCAGGTTGACAGTGGCCTATCTTTTGACACTCACGTTGCTAAAGTGGTTAGAAAGACCTTCTACATTGCCCACCTGATCATGAAGGGATTCACATCCAGATCTAGTGAGGTCATTGTTCCCCTGTACTCTTCACTTATCAGACCAATGATCGAGTACAATGCCCCATTCGGGATGTATCTCACCCGACATCTGCAGCAATTGGAGAGACCCCAAAAGTTCCTCACCAAAAGGATAAAGGGACTCCAAAATCTGTCATATGCTGCCAGATTGAAGAAACTCCAGCTCTATTCAGTCGCATACCGTCTGCTCAGAGGTGACATGTGCCTGACATACAAGGCCATGTCCAACCCGGAATTAATGGACATGCTCCACCTCAAAAAATCCAAATCCACCAAAGCCACTAGAGCAAGCGACTTAAACCTTAGCACGGACATAAATAGGACGTGCTGGAGGAATAGATTTATCACTCAGAGACTCCCTATGCTGTGGAATAAAATCCCGGTCCATGTGAGGCAGAGCACCTCGCTGGCTCTGTTCAAGAGAAATCTTGACCTGTGGATGGGAGATCGTAGGTTTACCCCGGGAATCATCTCTGTGTCACTGCTGGACAGAGGCACAACAAACTAATGGGCACAGTATTTTTTTCATATAAGGGGTGGCGTAAACCACAAAACTTTGGGCTAGGTTTATAAATGCCTTAGGGCAGATAGCCTAGTATAAACCTATGAACCTATGAACCTATATAGTGTAGAGAGAACTACAATCACCATAATGCAATGTCATGGCCGTCCAATGAGGATTACAGGCTGCAGTGGCATCACTAGGCCTTGTACTGTAACAGAGTACTTTAGTGAAAGAAATCTGGACAAAGCCTAAAATAATGGGGGAGTTAAAGGCCCAAAAATATGGAAAAATTTTAAATATTTATAAACTTAGAAAGTTGCTAAAATAACAGGTTTTGCATTAGCATGCATTTCCTGAGGAATATGAAATCTGTAACGCAAATGTACATAATTTTTCACTGACTTCAAACCTCAGTGATTTACTAGAAAAACATAAATTTTATGAGTAACAGACCAAAAATCTGGACATTCTGTGAAAATCTGGGCAGTTGAGAGGTATACAGTAGATTTAGTAAAGTGTGATGGAAGGTAGAAGACATCTGGAGGTGAGTACAGAAGGAGTTAGCTGAAAAAAGAAAAGAAAAGAGTTTCAGTGGTATAGGAAAATAAATTATGTAAGAGAAACAGAGATAGCTGGGAAGAGAGGCAGCTGTAGATTCTGATGCAAATGACAACAGGTAACAAGATAAACTGATTTCTTGGTGGACTAAAGCAGATTAAGGAGTAAGATAAATGATAAGTGGCAGGACTGAAAAGTAATAATTTATTCTTACCAAAAGTCTTAAGTAGGATATGAATAGTAGTTAAAACTTGTATCAGGATGAAGGAAGCTAGCAGAAACTGTAGAATGAATAACACTAGCAAAAGTTTCTACTTCCACCATTCAGAGTTAGAAGTTCTGAGATTGGAAACACAGAGGGCAGGATTCACGAAGCCTCCGTGTAAGAGTTACAAGGCTTACACAGAGGCTGCAGTTAAACGGTGTGACGTCAGCATGTCATGCATATGCATGAGGGCATGCTGAATCACACCTAAGGCTTACACGGTCCGTGGAAGACAGTATGGGGCGTGTCCGTAGGCCGAGCCCTGCAAACGGACACGCCCCCAGAAGAGTAAAAGTGCCGAAAGTAAACCCCCACGACAGAGTCCATGGAAATGTGAATAAACACAACACATGCCCCCACAGACTATGAACATAAAATATATAAATGAACATGTTATATTTTTTTTAAATTGTAAAGATGTTTGCCTGTGAGTGCGCTCGTGTGTGCGGGCGTGCCCGTAGCTTAGCCACAGTTAGCAGTAAGTGGAAAAGCATATAAGAACTAACTATGCAAAGTAAGCCAAAAAGCAATAGCGTAGCAGTAGAGACGTCGGCTGAAGAGCAGGCAGTCATGGTTCGAGACCCCACCACATCAATTTTTATTTTTAGTGAAATAAGCACGAAACAAGTCCCTGACATATATGTACACATATAAAATTATATTTTATGTAAAATGTAATGAAATGGGCCATTTATTTTGAAGAAATGTGAGATAACAAAATAATAAAAGATGCCAGATGTGCCTATAGCTGAGCTACAGTCTAACAAGTTGAGTGCATCTGCCCGTAGGTGAGCAGTGGTTTAACAGGTGTAGAATGAGTGCCCGTAGGTGAGCAGTGGTTTAACATGCTGAAACTGTGTGCCCCTAGCTGAGCTGAGTGTAATATGTGTGCTGACAGCCAAATGAAGCGTAAACCAGCGTAACCCGTTTGCGCAGAGCTGCGCACCGCGCCAACAAGCTAACCGATGGGCAACATTGAGCAAGCTGTAATAAAACTGCCTTCACACAGACATACCTCCTAGCCTGTGTAGACAGTCATAAAATATAAAAAGCAGTGGCCAGGTTTGAACCCAGGATACCATGCACCATATTCAAGGTACTGAACTACTAAGCCATGACAGTTGTACTTAGAAATGCAGTAATAGCAAATATATAGGAATGAATAGAAAGAGGAGCATGACAAAGCAGGTTTTGTGAAGCTGATACAATTCCAAAATAGCCAATCACAGATAAGTGCGGGAAAAACGGCATATATAAGCCCCATAGGCGGGAATACACAGCATAACTGATTGCAGAACTAACTTGCAACCAGAATGTCAGGAGTAGGTGAGGGTAGTTACTTTCGAGCACAGAGGTGGGATGTTGAGGAGTCCAAATATATGGTTTGGCTCCTTGTCCACAAACATGAGGCCCAACTCATGCAGGGCCAGGTCCTGTGGGGAGCATATAGGGCTGAGGCATGGGACCGGTTGGCTCATGATCTTACCAGTGCCACAGGGATTCCAAGGACTGGTGAGCAGGTCCATCACCACCATGCAGACCTGAAGAGACGGAAGCAGGACCAACTGAACCTTTGGATCCAGGAGGCCCGGCAAATGCCCAACGCCCCACTACTGAGTAAGTTACATCTAATTATGTATGTAAGAAATTAACCTAGCTGATATTATGGAGATGTGTATTCCAATATTACTTTATTTATATTACAGCTGCAGGTGTCCGTTCTGCGAACCGCAGAGCCTATGGTGATAGGCTGGTGTGGTTCCACCACCAGGCAGGTCAGTAATCCTCTCCCTGTAACTGTAAATAAATATAAAAGTATGACAGTTAGCAAAAGAGTGCAGTGTAGTCACTAAGTAATAAAATGTGCAAGTAACAGTGTAAGAGTGTTTGCAAGTATTGCTTGATTACAAAAGTGTGTTGCAGTCTGTAATCCAAACAGAAAAATGAAAATGTCTGAAATAAAGTCTGAAATAAAGATGTCCCACCTGTAATATACTAGTACACAACCTGCAGCAGGCTGAAAAGTACAGCTGCAGAAGATGAGCAAAACACATGTGTGAAATATATCCCTGTTGAAATACTGAAACATGACAGAAGTGAGACTGTTGGAAAGGATTGTAATAACTACAGGTAAAACATGTCAATAAAGCCTAGAAGTAAGTACCATCCTGAATTGTAAAAATAAAACAAGTGAGAGAGTGTGAGAAAGAGCTATGAATCCACCAATAAAGTAGTGATAACTCCTGAATAAAGTATACTGCAGTCAGTACAGAATGAAATGAATGTGACAAGCAGAACCAAACTGCGAAATGTGTTCAAAATGTTCCTGCAGCTGGAATGTGTATCCCAAAATCTGGATATGTTGCTCTCAGTCTGCAATATGCAGATAGTATGATTGTCTGAAATACCAAACATCCACAGTTGTCTATAGCTATATAAAGCAAATGTAGCAGTATGATGTAGCTGAACAGAGCCAGATATGAACGTGTATGAATAAAAATGAAAATGTATATTGATGTAGCAGTAACATTCCTATCACCAACTTGAAGTAGTTATCACATAGGAAACTGTAGGTAGAACTGTAGTCTGTATATATCTGCAGCTATTAGAAATGTACAGCATATGTATCGGTATTTGAAGGTGTTAATTATATTTTCTGCACCCTACCCTATAACCATATATAATCCATTACACGTGAAATTGGTATGTGCAATCACAATTAACACCCCTGGACATTTGTCCTGTTGGGTCATACATATTTGCATGTACGTTGATGCATCTGCCCTGTTCATACATCCAAACCTGATGGCCTGTTGCCATCAATCAACCCTGCATGTTGTTGGACTGTGTATTGCTGTTCAAATTATGCATGTGTTATGCTTGCTGTACAATGGTGTGAATATCTGGGTGTTTGGTTAATGGGAATACTAATGCATGCTGTTACAACTAATTGTGAATGGTATTGTATGTTACTAACCCAAACTGTCATTACATAATGCAAAACATAGGACGACAGGGAAGGCGGGTTCCAGCGGACCCACCTCTCCCACCTCAGCTGGCGAGTGCACCTGGCAGTAGTGCCCAGTCCGGACACTCCTCCAGTGGCCCTGTGCCACCTGTGGGTGGAAGCGCTGCAGGGGATGGGGCTCGTCCCCCCTCTGCAAGTGTGGCCGGAGGAGAACCACCACTCACCCTCCATAGCGTCCGGACTGTGGTGCGTAGGGAGATCCAGGAAGCTGTTCTTGGGCCCCTATGCCAGCTTGAGGCACAGGTGGCACAACTAACGGGCATGCCTGCTGCCTGGCCTACACAGCCCCCAGCACAGCCCCGCCCTGGGCAGTGAAGGCACAGTGGCAACTGCCCATGGGTGTGGATATCAGTTCCACTGTTGCCATCGTGGGATCATGAGCTCTGGATGTCCAAACATCCATCCCCATCAATTGTGTAACCCCCCCCACACGTGTCATACACCGCCACTGTATGCGTCTTGTTTTTTCTTGTCTGTTGACCTACCCAACCTACCTCCCCAGCTATACCGACTTCCTTTACCTGACATACCACTCTCATCTGAAAAAAAAAAAAGGGGGCACTCTGTACTCACAAAAAAAATATGCCCCATACATAGCTGCCCATTTTGCACACATGTCTGCTGGACATGGAAACTGTCAATTACAATTGGCTGTACAACAAGTATTATTGTTGTCCTTACACCTCTCTCAGGGGTGGAAGGTTTCAAATGTCACACCAAATTACAAAAATATGCACAGCTGTTGCTGATGAAGAAATGGGCAGCTATGGGCCTTACCTACATCCCTCCTGCAAAACTCAAGCTTGTTTCCCTACTGTCTTACCTCTTTATGACCCCTTTTTCACCACTTTCCTGTCTCCCCATTTTCATTTCTTTCAAAGAAAATAGCACAGGTGTGCGCAAGAGTAAGCACTTTTAAGCAGTTGCAAGCTGGTGTGCGCGGAGCTGAATGCCAGTGTGCATGCTTGAGCTCTGTGCAAACCAGCGCTAACCCGGTTATAACTGCTTAAAAGTGCCTTAGTCACTCTGAAAGACAGGTCCTGTAGTCTGCTCAAAAGCAAAATAAAATCCCACTGTCAGTCCCAAACCCAGGACTTTGGAAACAGTAGTCTGCATGACTTACCACTAAGCCACGACTGTTATATAAGAACATTGTGCTACAATAAATATATCATGAAATAGTAGGAATGAATGTAAAGGGAATATAGGATGTGTAGTACACAAAGCATGTCATTTATATTTACTGTCAAATCTAGTGGATTTCTATAATAGTAGTGTGTGAACAGAAACAGCCATGCTAGTTGGTAGCTAGTAGGTAATAATGTCACTGTAGCACCTTGCAAGCCACACACATACTCACAGCAGGATAATCACTGCCCATACCCCACAACCTCTTACAGGAACACATCCGGACCAAGTAATAAAATATGTGGAGCAAAGGGCCAAAAACAGGGACACATTCCAAATAATGTTACAACAAACTTAGACAGTTCAGAGAGTAACACGTTCTGCATTTTGTTGGATGTTTGGAAGGGTATGAAGTCTGAAACGTAAATGTTTGTCACTAAATTCTGACTTGAGCCCAGAGTGATTTGCCAGAAAGAGCTGTTCATGAGATATTGACCAAAATATGAGGCAGAAATGTGGACAACCTGCAAATATCTGTACACTTGAGAGGTCTGAGTCACTGCCATATTTGAATAGTTAAGAGCCTAGACATAGCAACAGTGACTGAGTTACAGGGATGCCCCACAGACTCCATGTGAAATGTACAAACAGTAGGCAGAAAGGTGTTACAACACATGCAATGGTAACTATGAAGTCCTGAAAGTATGCACCACTTGCACAGCAGAAATAGTGTAGTAATACATATGCTCATGCTATCCCGCAGTCACAACTGCAGAATACCAGACAATTTAATGGGTGTACCCCACTGATATGTACCATTCCATGAGGCAGATAACAGATGCACCTGAGAGTCTCTGGGGCCTGCTCAGCAGCATACTTAAATACCCTAATAGATGTCAAGGCCCACACCATGGCCAGACCACACTGCATGCAGTAACACCCTAGCAGATATAGCAAGCATTCCAAGGTGTGAATGTACATGGAAAATAGGAAAGCCACAGCAGCACACTACAGTCAAGACAACTAGCAGGCATACAAGTAGTGACTGTAAAGGGCAAATATTGAAGCCATAGCAACAAAGTGGAAGAGCCACTGCTATACACCAGTTACACCACATGTCCCACAGGAAAGCACACACACCCACATTAACAGTAGTAGTAGTCTTAGGTGTCAGTGTACATACACACTTAGTACAGGAAACTGGAGAAATGAATGGAGAAATGTTAATCTACAACACAGCCAGAAATATGAGAGAGATACTAACCTTTACACTCACAGAACAGTGTCCACAGCATACCAGCATGGTCCCTGCCCTTAAAATCTGAAAGGGCTATGCCTATCTCACATACCTTTTTATAGCACTGTCCTGAAATCACAGTGAGAACTGCAATCAGTACACAACTGGCTGCATGCAATTAGCAAATGCTGGCTAACAATTGGTGCAGAGGCCATCACATGGACATATGCAGATACCTACAAAAGCATGCTGTACTCCCAGTCCACACATGCAATACTTTCATTGCACCCTGTGGAGGTAGGGAGAGACAGAGAGAGAGAGAGAGAGAGAGAGAGACAGAGAAAAAAAAATTAAACATACACAAACAAAACTGGTCAGCAACAATCACCTGAAAGCTGACAACTGGCAAGTGGAGCAGCAGGACACAAAACCAGACGGCAACACAAGCAGCTGTGACAAACACAGGTAATGTAAAGTAATACTATAAAAGTCTACATACTGTGAACCCTCCATATGTGTCATTGGTCTGTATCCATATGTATAAGAAGATGTGCAAAGGGCAGGGGACATACAGCAACTATCAGTGAAGGCTGTACATACATTTGTATGTGAGAGCATCTATGTGCACATATCAATGTAGGTTGAATGTAGGTTGTAGTGCAATGTACAAAGTAGGTTTCACAGTTATGTATGTTTATCAGTATGTTAGTGTGTGTATACAGTTTTGTAAACAAACATGTTGATATACCTATCTATCATATGGATACGTATGTATGTCAATATATGTATGTATGTATGCATATATGTATAAATACATAGAGAGAGATGTAGGAATACATAGACAGATGTAGATAAATAGAATATGTACAAACATATATATGTAATACACACATACAGATATAGATATATGTAGATACATATACATAGACAGACAGATCTGACTATCTACAGGTATGACTGTATATGACGATCTCACAACTCCCCCTGTCCCACCCCCTCTGTCACTCTCACCCCCTCTCTGTCACACCCCCCCCTCCATATCTATAGCAATATATGTACATCAATATATATGTGTATATGTATACAGACATATATATATATATATATATATATATATATATATATATATATATATATATATATACATATAGATATATCTATATACACACACATGTATATATATTCTGAGTGAGGCACATGTGTACAGATGTATTGCAACAGGTGCCTGGTGACAAAGGCATGGAGTGAACACCAGTGTCAAAACTGGAGTACCATACCCCATTTCAAATCACCTACACCAGTAACCACCAGATATGTGATTGGCTGCCCACCACTGCATGTGTCAGGGGTGAACAGGGTCATAAATGTGTACAATAGTCCCCCCAATGATATTCACAGTGGCACACTATTCCTGGAATACCTGTACATAGTATGTGTCAGCAGACATGGTGTGTCAGCTACGGACATGTAGGTCAGTGTACCCCTCCACACCACATAATGGTTGCCATGGTATGTACCTCACATGACAGCTACAGATATGGAGAAGGACACAGTGACATGTACAGCACTGTGACAATGCACTCAAACACATTACCAATGCACAGTGACTGACAACGCCACAGAGTACCCACATACTACCCACATAGAGGTTACCACTCCTGGATTTACATACTTAAGTCACACCCATGACAGATGTCCAACAACCATAGTAACACCTCACACCATCCACAACCTAAATGACTGATGTGTGTCGTCCGTGACACTGCAATAGAGAGCACATGGTGGAGGTACAGGTTCCTACCCACAGATAAGACATACCCTGCAATAAACCACACAGTGTTAAGAAGCAAGACTCCCCATGAGTACATGTCACACATACCCCTGCTGAATGTTAGTCAGATAGGTAATATGCCATATGAGTCACCCTGTGTAACTGTTTGACAGCAGCAGGTACCATCACATCACATGTGTCACAATGGTCAGGGTAGCAGAACAGTATGCTGCTGTAGTCCCAGGGGCAATAGCATATTGTATAGTATTGTATTGTAATGTATTGTATTGTGTTGTATTGTATTGGTATGTAGAGGTGCCTCCTTCGTGGAGTGGAACCACTGCTGCTGTGAGTCAGTGTACAGGTACATATCCTGTAGTCAGGCTAGTGTTACATAGCACTTTTATATGTGTGTTTAGCTCCTCTTGGAGTTCATGTAGCATGCAACCGGGGATACCATCAGGTCCCATTCATGTTGTGTATTCTGCTTTCCTGAGGGCGGCTCTCACCTGGACATCTGTGATGACAGGGAGGTTACAGTCAGCTAGGATAACTATGTCTTATTTTGGGGGAGAGGGAGGGGGGAAACCTGCACTGAACCTGTCTGCCACAATGTTGCCAATATCTGTGGGATCAGTGAATTGTTTGTTGTTGTGTACTAACTATGAGCATAGTGGAGGGTTTCTGACCAGGTTGCTAACATAACTGAAGAAGGCCTTGTGGTTATCTGTAGTGTCCCTGTTGATTTCCCTCTCAAAGTTGCCCATGGATGTTTGTATGAGAGAAAATAGCTCCTTACTAGTGCTGATCAGACATGCCTTCCCTTTATGGAATTATGCTCTGTCTTGCAGTAGCTTCCATCTTTTGTAATACAATCTGTCTATGGCTGGGGTCCACCAGACAGGATGCTGTCCCTTTGTGGAGAGTGTCTTGGTCTTATATGGGATTGCATAATCCATGCATTCTCGGAGATGTCTGTAGAAATAATTTGTGAAGGGGTCAGCATTGTGGGTTGTGTCTTCCACTGGCCAAGTGCGCTGAAAGGATACCATGTCACTGTTACAAAGTGTAAAGTTTGCATTTGCAATGTTATTCACTATAGTCGTTTGTGCTGGTGGTGGAGGTGGGATATGTATATCCAGGGCAATTAGTTTGTGATCAGCTCACAGTAGTTGATGATGTACCTCATACAGTACCTAGATACAAACCCCCAGAGTGAGGAGGTGCATTGGACCTGAATCAGTGTTCTGACTGCTGGGGTTTGGTAGTATGTCATGTGGAGTGTGCCAGGTACTGTTGCACAGTTGCTGGCTGAGCACTGATACCTGGCCATTTACATGTGTATCCACCAATAGACAGACAGATGCTATATATGTGAGATATGTTGTATCACAACAGTCGAGTAGCATGTGTAGTATGTGTGCCAAATTCTGCTGACATATATTGCTGATATCATGTTATTTCCTTTTTCAGGACCATGGCTCACCCACGCAATCCAGCTTACTCTGCAGCTGAGGATGAGGAGATACACCAGACCCTGGTGCGGGATTATGCAGTACTCTTTTCCCGCACCAGCCAGAATCAGCAGGAGAGGGCTGCACTGTGGCAAGACCTGGTCTGTCGGGTAAATGGCATAGGCACGCATAATAGGACATATGAGCAGGTACGACATCACTGCAGGATTTAATCAGAAATGTCTGCCAGCATGCGTCAGATATCCACAGGCAACAGGTTGCCACAGGTGGTGGGGTGGCTACACATCCCCCACTCACCAGACTGGAGGGACTACTCATAAGTGTAGTGGCTCCAGCCTGCCAACAACAACAACAACAGCAGCAGACATGCATTATGATGGAGGCTGGAGCCACGCAGCAGCAAGACTGCGAGTGTGCAGGTAATATGCCATATGTATAGTTGACTGTTGTGTACACTGGTAGTTAATGCATGTGTGAGGTGTGTCCTTGGTTTGTAGCTGTCATCATAGTATTTAATGTGCAAGTGTGATATTCTCAATATCAGCATCTGACTTGTGAAAGGCGACTGTTGTACTACTGACCTGTATCATACTCAGTAACAATGGCACAGTTGTGCCCACTGACATTAGTTTCCTCACTTCTGCAGGTCCCTCTGGTGTAACAGCAATGCAGCCTATCCATGCTGGTGAGTGTATATTAACAATACCTTTAATGGTCTTGATAGTAATAGTAATATTAGGCTCAGTGAGTAGTGCTCTGTGTATGCATGCAGGTGTGTCTGTGTCTGTGTGTTGATATCTCGCATACTGAGTAGTGTACAACTGTGTGCAACTGTGTGCAACTGTGTGCATGTGTGCATGCGTGCATGTGTGCACCTGTGCATGTGTGCATGTGTGCATGTGTGCATGTGTGCACCTGTGCATGTGTGCATGTGTGCACGTGTGCATGTGTGCATGTGTGCACCTGTGCATGTGTGCATGTGTGCATGTGTGGACCTGTGCATGTGTGGATGTGTGCATCACTGGTAATATTGTTTAGACATTGTAAACTGTGTTTCCTGTTTCCCTCCCACAGGTTCTGGTGCTGCTCTGGTGTCATGCAGCAGGGAACCTGAATCAGGTGCCATGGGTACTGATAATGATGACATCTGTGTAATGGCACAGGAAGGTATGCCAGGGTCCGTCATTGGTCAGCCAATTGACATTACACAGCTGTCAACCCCATCAATGTGCACAGTTATCCTGCCAATACACCCTATGTCACCAATGTCCCTAGGTGATGGACAGCATACAGTGGGCATTGACCAGGGTAATGTGGTATCTGTGGCACATGCATCCCCACACAGCAGCCATGGGCACGGCCCTGAGATGGTACCACACAGACAGATGTCCAGGGGTTCTCGTGGGAGCATCCGTGGGCGTACTGCCCCTGTCAGACATGCCCACAGAGGTCTTACAACCTCAGCTATGTTTCGGGCTGTCATGCAGGCACAGTCACGTATGGAACGGTACACCAGACAGGGTCCGAGGGAGCTGACAGCATGTAGCACAGCCATGACTGACAGCATGCATGACATTGCGGCTGCCATCCGTAATTTCACCGATGTCATAGACAGATGTTGTGGGGACATATTAGACCGGTTCCACAACTATATGTCCATGAGCCAGGGCGATGGTGGATGGTTGAGGCGTCGACGTGGGCGTATGCCAGCAACAGCAGCAGCTGGCAGTTGTCGCGGACGACAACCCGCGGCTGCCCCCATAGTGCCAGCAGCAGCCCCAGCAATGCTGGGTCTGTGCTGTCATCAGACCACCCCAGGAGACCATGTGCACGTGGCTCTGGCCATGCCCAACAGGGATCTGTGTCCAGTCAACGATCACCTGCTTCTGATGACAGTACCCAGTCTGGGTTGGTACCAGATACGGTCCGTAGCACCCCTGCAAGGCACAGGTACCGTGTCCGTGGCCAGAGACACTGATCTGTATGACCTGGCAGGTACAGTCTGTGGCTGTCCACAAACACCAGTATATGGCAGCCATGAGGTGGAACTGTATGCATCCATACACACATGCGAATTGACAACACCTAGGGCTACCACATACACGCACACACTGCATCAACATTGCCCCACCTTGTACTGCTGTCCCTCACCAACACACATACACATACATCAATTGGTGGTATCAGTGGCTGACTCAGGCATACCAAGTTCACACCCTGTGCATATGATGAAACTGTGCCACCTCCTGCAATCTGTAACATCAGTGCAGGTACAGGTTAACATGTTGCTGATGCACAGGTTGACTACATAGATGTGTAGTAATACTATCATGTTGTTAACAGTATTGTGTGCTGATATAATTGTGGGTATATCCCAGCATGCCTGATGCAGTAAGGGTATGATTGTCATGTACTGTTGTCTACACCCATGGTAAGTACCATAGTGTATCATCTGCACATGTTGGCATACTGGTGGTAAGGATGTCAACAGAAGGCTACATACATAGGTAGCACAGGGGATAAGGTAATGAAAGTATTGATACGCAATGATGTACATGTAAACTGCAAGTGGCATGTTGCCCAAACTGGACTCTGAAATGCAGATGTTTGAGGATGTTGATATATGTGCAGTACTACATGACTGGTACAGGACACACAGGAGCACCCTAGCACTGCAAGCTCACATCTCATACCATGCTAGACAGCCCCAATACACAAAACTAACTGTCACTGGAGGGAGAGTCCCTATACATGTCAGGGATACTGTGGTGGCAGGCCAGGTAGCATACATCCTACTAAGTATGGAACCACTGAGTGAAGGCTCAGTGTCTGTTATTTGACATGTGTATTACTGCAGGTATGAGCACATGGGTTTCCATCCAGTTATTGTACATCCTGACGGTACATGGTCTGTACACTTGTGTGCGCTGAGACTGGACCCTAGCCATCTGACCTGTGTATTTCCATGTACATGTGCATAGTGCCTGCATATTTGCAGTGTTACCTACTGGAAGTAGTACAGCTTGTTTGTTGTACAATGGACTACATGCAGCCCTGCTTGCTGTAGCTTTGTTTGCATGCATGTTTGCTTGCAGTTACTCTGGAACACTGATCCCACCTGCAATGCAGAATTACAGAGCTTCTGTGGACTCCTAGTGACATCTGCATAGCTTACTATATGTATGTCCATGTCTCACTTGACAGAACGTCACTGTTTGTTCTGTTCACATGTATGTTGTCTGTGACACATTGCATATGACTTACCTGGCATTTGTCCACATGAGCAGTCATATATGCCAGTGATAACTAATCACAGGCACTACACCTTCACATACTCAACTTCTGTTGAACCACCTGCTTCGCTAGGGACGGCTTGCACCTGTCACCCCTGGGCTTTCGGATACTGGCAAAGGTTCTTGCTACCCCCATAGTGCCTTTGTTAGGTAAGGCTCAAAACACAAACCCACCTCCATAGGTATCACAAGGGATAAGAAATTAAGAGTAATGCTACACAACGCCAGAAGTCTAAACCTCAAGATGCACACACTCAAAACTCTCCTTAGCATGGAGAACATCGATATCTGTGCAGTAACAGATACCTGGTTCAGGGCTACCGAGAGCACCCCAGCAGTACCAGGTTATACCTCATACCATGCTTTTCAGCCCCAAAACATGGACCGAACCACAAAAGGAGGGGGAGTATCGATATTCATCAAAGATACCCACACCTCCAGGTTGGTGGCAAAGCACCAAGCATCAGAGACTATCCATGTGCAACTAACAGTGGGTAAAACTGCCTTCCAGGTTATAGCCTGCTACAGACCACCCACCCAAACCCAGGAACTGCACTCGGCCTTCCTGAGAACAGTGGAAAATATGAAGGTCTCTCCAAACACCATTATATTGGGAGACTTCAACTACCCAAACATAGACTGGGAGCATGACTCTAGCTCCAACACACTAGCCCAAAGATTCCTAGAATTTATGAACTCAAATGCTATGGAACAACTTGTTACCACTCCCACAAGAGGGGAAAACATACTGGACCTGATCATCACCAACATGGGGACTCTATGCTCCAGACCAGAAGTGTATCCCTCACTGGTAAGATCAGACCATAAACTAATCTCACTGGATATTCACATCCCGACCCCACCCCCTGCCCAGAAAACCACAGTGAAAAACTTCTCTAAAGCAAATTCACACTCCTCAAAACCAAGGTGGAAACCTTCAAAGCACCTGGGCCTGTGGAAAATACGGCCCAGACATCAGATTCGTCTATAAACGCATTCTATGGACGCCTTCAGGAATGCATGGATCATGCGATCCCAAATAAAACCAAGACCCAATCCTTCAAAGGCAGACATCCTGTCTGGTGGACCCCAGCCATAAACAAACTATACAATAGAAGGAGGAAGCTACTAAATGATAGAGCAAAATCCCAAAAAGGGAAGGCATCACTGATCAGTATTAGCAAAAAACTACGGGCACTCATAAAATTGTCTAAGGCCAGCTTCGAGAGAAAATTGCACAGGACACTAAGGATAATCACAAGGCTTTCTTTAGTTACGTTAGGAATCTGGGTGGTAATTCCCAGATATGCTCAGAGGTAGTCCAAAATGTCAAAAGAAACACCGAACCCACAGACATTGCCAACATCCTAGCTGACAGGTTCAGCGCAAACTTCTCCCCCCCCTCTACACCGAAAGGGCAAATATCTATCTCAGCAGAGTGTTGCCCCCCTGACATCTCAGATGCTCAGGTAAGAGCCGCCCTCTCCAAAGCAAAAAACACAGCATCAATGGGACCAGACAGTGTCCCGGGCTGTGTCCTACATGAACTCCAAGAAGAGCTACACCCAAACATAAAACTACTGTTCAATCTCAGCCTTACTACAGGATATGTGCCCAAAGAGTGGCGTACAGCAACAGTGGTCCCTCTCCATAAAGGTGGTGCCTCAACGGATCCTGGAAACTATCGTCCCATAAGCCTGACTAGCTTGGTCTGCAAAGCTATGGAAAGGATCATCATGGACCTCATGAATAAAGATATTGGGGACCTACAGACACTGGATCCTACCCAGTTTAGCTTTGTTAAGGGCAGATCCTGCCTCTTAAACCTGGTTGATTTCTTTGAAACAGTCACCAAGGCCATTGACGAGGGGAAGGTGGTCCACACAGCCTACCTGGACCTCGCAAAAGCCTTCGATACAATACCCCACTCGGGCATTCTAGAGAAGCTCACCAGCTTAAATATAAACCCCTATGTCACTAGATGGATTGCACACTGGCTCAAGGACAGAACCCACATGGTTAGAATTGCTGGAGCCATGTCAGACTCCAAACCAGTTACAAGTGGTGTCCCACAAGGCTCAGTCCTGGGACCTCTCTTGTTCGGTATATATTTCTCAGAGGTACAGGCCAACATGGAAGGACTGTGGCTGACCAAATTCGCAGATGACTGCAAACTGGCCGCCATAATTGACTCTCCAGCCAACACAAGCATCCTCCAAAAGGGCCTCATAGAAACAGACAACTTGTGCCAGAGCCATGGCCTCAAGCTGAATGCCAAAAAGTGTATAGTCATCCCCTTTGGAAAAAACAAAGTGCCCACAAATTACCACATAGGTGGTAATCCATTAAGTACAGAAGAAGAAATTAGGGACCTGGGGACCCAAGTTGATGGCAATCTCTCATTTGACAACCACGTGGCCAAAGTGGTTAGAAAAACATTTTATATAGCCCACCTCATCATGAAGGGATTCACATCTAGATCAGGGGAGGACATCGTGCCTCTTTACCCATCCCTCATCAGGCCCATAATTAAGTACAATGCCCCTGTTGGGATGTACCTTACCAGACACCTGCAGCAACTGGAAAGACCCCAAAAGTACCTCACCAAGAGGATCAAAGGGCTCAAACAGATGCCATATGCTGCCCAGTTAAAGAAACTCCAGCTCTACTCAGTGGCATACAGCCTGTTCAGAGGCGATCTGTGCCTGACGTAAAAAGCCATGTCCAACCCGGAATTAATGGGCATGCTGCACCTCAGAATATCCAAATCCCATCGAGCTATGCGCTTGAGAGACTTGAACCTCAGCACTGAAATAAATAGGATGTGCTGGTGGGACAGATTCATAACCCAGAGGCTCTCTTCACTCTGGAATAAAATCCCAGTCCAGGTTAGGCAGAGTCCCTCATTGACTCTCTTCAAGAGGAATCTTGATGAGTGGATGGGAGATCATAGGTTTACCCCGGGTATCACTTCTGTGTCACTGTTAGACAGAGGCACAGTATACTAACCTCGAAAAAGGGCATAGCAAAATAAATTTAAAATGGGTGGCGAAAGCCAAATACATTCTGGCTAGGTTTATAAATGCCCTAGTGCAGATAGCCTAGTATGAACCTATGAACCTATGTACCTTGTTCCCCATTGGCCCTATGTGCTGTTAATCACCATGGCAATCACAATACTATGGTAGCATGTGCAAAGGTCACTTGTCAGTCACCTCTATGGTACAGTTGTGGAATATGTGGGTCATGTGGCAATGTCACAGCTGCCACATGTACACAGTCAACCCTCTCCCCTACACATGGATGTACAACACATGTATGAGATGCAACCACATAGCCAAACTGGGGACTAAGCACTCTGAACCCAGTACTGGCATAACCTGTCAGGTGGCATGAAATACTACAGTGACTATAATAACAGTCTGATGTAGACCTACACTGACAGCAATACAAACACGTGAACACACTGGGCCATTCATGGAGCCTAAGAATAGCATCCTGCCTGAGCAGCAGACACCTCTGCAGCTGGCACACAAGCATACGTTATGCCAGAACACAGCATGTGCAACGCATAGCACACAAATCCTGTGTGCCAAACAGTCACAGCCTGTACAACTAGACAACACACCTGCTACAGTTGTGTTAGGTACCTTTATTGTCCGGTACAGTGAGGTCACGCTCACCAGGCTGGACAAGGTGAAGGTCTCAGTGATATGCCCGTGGGTCACTATGGTCCACCACATAACACAAGCATACAGGTCAGTCAGAGGCATGGACACATATGACTCAGTCATTGTCCATGCCACTATGGCTGACCTGTGATGTACCTCCCTGGACTACATGATAGGGAACATGGAAGGGCTCTCTGAGCATGTGGCACAGGCCGGTATGACCTTGACCTTGGTTGGCATCATACCCTCACCAGGAATGCTGACGTATTACTGAATGCTGATGAATTACTGTAGCTACAACATCCTAGCTGACAGGTTCCTAGCATGTAGTCACTGCATTACTATGGAACAACTTGTTACCACTCCCACAACAGGTGAAAACATGCAGCACCTGTTCATCAACTACATGTAGACTATATGCCCCAGACCAGATGTGTATCCCTCGCTGCTAGTATGATACCATATACATCTCACACTGTATATACACATACCACATGCAGCACCCGCACAGAAGACCACAGTCATAATGTTATCCAGTGCAAATACCATGTAATCACATGTGGCAGGTGTCAGACATGGGAACTATTGAAGGTCACAGGTACATATGGGTATTTGGCACACACATACATCATCTGTGTCCATTGCCATTACTGGCTTAATCGATGTCATGCATTATTGTGAACAACAACCTACACACATGGGCATTCTGTGTGACAAAAACACACGTGGCATGTGTGGAATTCAAAGCCATAACGAACTGTGCTATGACAGTAGTGAGAGACGCAGTAGCAGAGCGTGCTATTTGCATTACTGGGAGATTTGCCCTCTTCCGCTGTACTTGTAGGGTGCTGACATCATCTCTGTGTAGAGATTGGAATATGCAGCAGCTGGTGTGTTGTACTGATTGGCAAAAGGGTCAGTTTTCTTGCACCCCCCCCCCCACACACACACACAACACACACCCTTGCTATTTGCAGGATTCAAACCCCTACCTAACTATGTTATGACACTCAAAACAGACGCATTAGCAGAGCGCGCTATTTGCATTACTGGGAGGCTTCGGTTCTCCTGCTGTACTTATAGGGTGATGACATCATCACTGTTTAGAAAGGGGAATGTGCATCCTGTAGTGTGTTCTCCTAGTTGCCAAAAGGGACATTTTTTTCATACAGAATTCCACACACACTGAGCATTTGCAGGATTCAAACCCCTATGTTATAACACTTGAAATGGACGCATTAGCAGAGCACGCTATTCGCATTATTGGGAGGTTTTTCTTCTCCTGCTATACTTATAGGGTGCTGACATCATCAGTGCTTAGAAAGGGGAATGTGCATCCTGCAGTGTGTTTTCCCAGTTGCCAAAAGGGACATTTCCCTCACACAGACTTGCACACACACCAAACCCGCTCACCCACACACACTGTGCATTTCCAGGATTCAAACCCCTACCTAACTATATTATGACACTTAAGAGAGATGCATTAGCAGAGCACACTATCCAAATTACTGGGTATCTGTTCTGCACCCGCAGTATTTATAGGGTGCTGACATCATTATTTCTACAGAGGTATGTACATCTGTACTACCTGTCAGGTGGGGGATAGCATATATATGCATTTGCAGCCACCTACTTCAGGGTCAGATATGCACATCGCACTGGCAGGTTATGTTCTATACCATGCTTCGTGACCACAGGACCTGTAACACACAACACAACCAGTCAAGACCACCCCTCCCAAATCCAGGACACACACTTTGCTTCCCTGGGAACAGTGCCAAGATATGCAGGTGTTCACATACACCATTCCAGTTGTTAACGTCAGGTACAGGCATATTGTGTTTGGGAAATACTCAGGCCTCTACAACATTACCCTACAGCCACTAGAATTTGTGAGTCCATGTGCTATGACAGAACCACTCACCACAGCCACAAGGGGGAATACATATTGCACCTGACCATCTGCAACATGGGTACTCACTGTTCCACACCAGAGGTAGACCACCATTGTTGATATCTGACCATACCCACCTTTCCCTGGACATCCATATCCCATCCCCACCCCCAGGCAAGGTTGTCACTGCAAACAAAGTATATTTATCAAAAGCAGACTTTACACTTGTGAAGACTGCGGTGGAAGACTTCAAAGGACCCATGCTGGGGGAGTATACAGGCCACTCTGCATAATCCTTGACAATTGCATTCTATGAGCATGTGGAAGGTTTGCATTGATCATGCTATCCCAAATATACCCATGACTGCTCCACAACAGGACACCTGTCAGGTGTACACCAGCCATATATGAGCTAACAGACAGAGTGAGCTAATACATTGCAGAGCAGTAGCCCACAGAGGAAGGACATCTCTGAACAGTACCGGCACGACACTTCAATCCCTCATAATCATCATGACACAGTGTTGACAGTGAAATTGTCCAGACAATGCAGATAAGGCTCCCCTCAGTCTGTTATTGATGCCCACTTACTGTTAGAGGTCCTCAGCAACCCTCTTCCAGCACACACCAACAACATGGATGTGGCTTAGCAAATTCAAACCCTGGTATCACCACTGTGTCCCTGCTTGACAGAGGTACAGTACACTAGCCTCACACGGTGCATTATGTGACCTACTTTACAGTGGCACAGTAGCCTACTGTACTGGGGAGGCAGACGCCAAGCACACTCTGGCTAAGCTGTCATTCCCTACGGCAAACAGCCTAGTGTTGACCTCTACACCCATATGTTTAATTGTCAGATGCACATTATTTGTTGCTGATAGACTGTTTGTAGGTCTTTATTGCCATAGCATTCCCTGTTTGTATGAACAACTTGTGTATCTGTGGAAGATGTTTGAATATGGGAGGGATCCACTATATCACGTATGTCTCTGTAGTCATTTAACTGTGTGCACTGGGCAGATTGTTGTAATGTGGTTGGTTCCTGGAATAACACGCAACAAATACCAGATATGTGTGGCCAACTGCTAAACTGAGATTTGGCCTAAGTGTGTGAGCATGCCCAGTTCAGCCTTCCCATGGCATGTTGTCTGACATATGTCTCATTTATCAAAGTGTGCGAGCATGCCCAGTGTGAGCTTTCCATATGTTGAACTCTGCAGCCCACCACATTTGTGGATGAGTGTGAACTTCAACAATATCTCCGCTTATGGTTGTGTGTTGTGTGTCATGTTGTGTAGTTACTGTCCAACTGCTTTGTGTCTGAACACAACAGGGATTATACTCTGCCTGCAGGGTTTGCATGGGATACTTTGCATACAGTTGTCAACATCCTTTCATACTGACCTAACACTGTAGTACCGTATAGTGTACTGGTTCAGTACTTTCACTGTGGTGGACAGTATCCTGGGCTTTAGTCCTATCACTGCTTTACATTTCCATAGTGAGCACAACAGCCTGGTTAGGGGCCAGTTGTGCACATCTGACCATGTTGCATTATGTTCAGATATGAACTACTTAAACCAGGCTTGTCCAACATTGGTAGTGTATTCCACAGCATAGGTGTACATTGGCAAACACTAGCGAAGTGCCCTAGGCCATTTCTAATGCTAGTCGGAGAGTGTGTTTGTCCTTCGACACACATTGTAAGTGGAGTTTGCCATGACATATGTCATGGTTAGTATACTGTGCCTCCGTCTACCTGTGACATAACAGTGATACCCAGGGTAAACCTACCATCTCCCATCCACTCATCAAGATTCCTCTTGATGAGAATCGATGAGTGACTCTCTGGCTAACCTGTACTGGGAGTTTACTCATGAGTGGGGGTGGCTTCTGCGTTATGGATCATTCAGTACAGCTTGTCCTATGTATGTCAGTGCTGGGGTTCAGGTCTCTCATGTGCATAGCTCACTGCCATTCAGATTGTACAAGGTGCAGCATGTTCATTGATTCCAGCTTGGACATGGCTTTATACATCAGGCACAGCTTGCTTCTGGGTGGGCAGTATGGCAGTGTGTGGAGCTGCAGTTTGTTTAATCAGGCAACACATGGCATCTATTCAAGCTCTTTGATACTCCTGGTGAGGTACTTTTGGGGACTTTACAGTTGATGGAGGTGTCTGCTGAGGTACATCCCACAGGGGCTATTGTAGTCAATTGTAACGCTGATGAAGGATGACTGCAGAGCCACAATGACCTCCCCTTATCTACATCTGACAACCTTCATGATTAGGTGGGTATATGGTATGCTTCTGTAAACACTACAGCCACATGTTTGTCCACTGCAGGATATCTATCACCTTTTGTCCCCAGGTCTCTCATTACATGTTAAGTACGTAATGGGCTAACGCCTATGTGGTAATTGGTGGGCACTTACTGTATATCCACAGGGGTTGACTATACACTTTTCTGCAATTAGCTTGCTGACATGGCTATGGCACCAGTTGTCTGTTTCTATGTGGCCCTTTTGTGGGATGCTTGTGTCAGCTGGAGGGTCAGATTTGGTGGCTAGTTTGTAGTCCTCTGCAAACATGTTCAGACACAGCCCTTCCATGTTTGCCTGTACCTATGGGACATATATACCAAACGAGGGAGGTCCCAGGACCAAGCCTTGTGGGATGCCAGTTATATCTGGTTTGTAGTCTGACATGGCTGCAGCATGTCTGACCATGTCAGTTCTGTCCTTGGTCTGGTTTGCAACCCCTCTACTGACATAGGGGTTTATATTTAAGCTGGTGAGCCTATCTATAATGAACACGTAGGGTATTGTATGGAAGCCTTTGCAAGGTCCAGCTATGCTGTGTGGACCACATTGCCCTCATCAATGACCTTAACGACTGTTTCAAATGAGTCAAACATGTTTAAGGGGCAGGATCTGCACTTAAGAAAGCCACACTGGGTAGGGTCCGGTGTTAGTAGGTCCCCAATATCTTTATGTCTGCGGTACATGCTGATCCTTTCCATAGCTGTGCAGACCAAGCTTCTCAGGATTCTGGGGTGGTAGTTTGCAGTATCCATTCAGGCAACACCTTTGTTGAGATGGACCACTGTTGTTGTACACTGCTCTTTGGGTACATATCCTGTGGTAAGGCTGACATTGAGCAGTAGTGTGATTTGGCATTCAGTTCTTCTTGGAGTCCATGTTGGACTCAGCCAAGGACACCATCTCATACCACTGCTGCTGTGTGTTTTGCTTTGTAGATGCTGGCTGTTACCTCAGCATCTGCAATGTCAGGGGGCCAGCAGTCTGCTGGGATAGATATTTTGCATTCTGTGGGGGGGGGGGGGTTTGCACTGCACATGTCAGGTTGTATGTTGGCAATATGTGTGTGTGTTTGGTATGTTGTTTGTAATATTTGTGTGATTCAGAGCATATCTGTGAATTCCCAACACGGTTCCTACCATCATTTGAGAAAGCCTTGTGATTATCCTTAGTGTCCTGTACAATTTGTATCTTCATAGGTTCATACTAGGCTATCCACCCTAGGGCATTTATAAGCCTAGCCAGAGTGTGTGTGGCTTTTGCCACCCCTTGCTATGTGAATATTATGGCCATTTATGATTTACTTTACTGTGCCTCTGTCTGGACGTGACACAGTGAAGACCCCCAGTGTACATCTACGATCATCCATCCACTTGGCAAGATTCCTGTTAAAGAGTGTCAGTGAGGGGCTCTGCCTAACATGGAGTGGGATTCTGTTCCAGGGTGTAGGGAGCCTCTGGGTTATGTATCCGTCCCTCCAGCACATCCTATTTCATTATGTGTTGAGGTTGACATCTCTCACTCTCACAGCTCCGATGGCTTTGAGTTTTCTGGGGTGGAGCATGTCCATTACTCCTGTGTTGGACATGGCCTTGTACAACAGACATACAATGCCTCTGTGTAGGCAGTATGTGACTGCATTCAGCTGGGGTGTCTACAGCCAGGCAGCATATGACTTATATTTGAGACCCTTTATCCTCTTGGTGAGGTACCTTTGAGGTCTTTCTAACTGCTGCAGGTGTCAGGTAAGGTACATCCCAAATGAGGTATTGTACTAGATTATGGGTCTGATAAGAGAACAGTATAGGGGCACAATGACCTCTGTTGATGTAGATGTGAATCCTTTCATGATACGGTGTCCAATATAGACAGTCTTCCTAGCCACATTGGCAATGTGAGTGTCACATAACAGGTTACTGTCCACTTGTGTCCCTAGGTCCCTGATTACTCCTTCCATACATAATGGTTTACCACCTATGTGGTAATTTGTGAGTACCTTGTTTGGTATTTGGTGGGATATTCATACTGTCCAGTGTCTTCAGGATGGCTGGGTGGGGTTTCTGTGTGTGAGAGTGTGGTCTGTAGCATGCTACAGACTGTACAGCAGTCTTGCCTATGGTTAGTTGCACATGGGTGGTCTCCGATGCTTTGTGCATTGTCATTTACCTGGACGTATGGGTGTCTGTGCTGAATATGGATACTCACCCTCCTTTTATGTTTTGGTCCAGGTTTTGGGGCCATAATGCATGATATGAGGTATAACCTGGTAGTGCTGGTGTGCTGTCAGGAGGCTTGCAGCAGGTTTCTGTCACTGCACAGACATCAATGTTCTCCATACTGGGGAGGGCCCCGGGAGCATGCATATTGAGGTTTACACGTCTGGCATTGGTCAGCATTACCCTTATGTTTCTTTCCACTTATGTTTTCTAGGGTGGTGGGTTAGTCTTTTCAGCCTTGCCTACAAAAGGCTCTATGGAGGTGGAAAAAGCCTTATCCAATATCCAGACACCCAGGGGTAACAGGTGCAAGCCATCCCTGGAACAGCAGCGTGGCTTGTCAAGCATGACATCCCAAGCAGACAGACATTGATCCTTGGAATGACACCAGTAATTGTGCCACTTGTTAAAGCTGATCATTCTGTGTTTGTACTGTGGCATAATTCTTGGTGAGGGTAGGATGCTGCAAACGGTCAGTGTCATACCGGCCTGGACTACATAATCGGAGAGCTCATCTATGTCTCTTTTCATGTAGTCCGGGGAGGTACATCTCAGGTCATTCACACCAGCATGGACTATGATTGCATCATATTTCTATTTGCTTTGGGGTGACCTGCGTACTTGTGTTATGTGGCGTATTGTAGCAGCCTACAGGCAGCTTACTGTACCCTTTCCCTTGTTCAGTCAGGTGAGCAGGACAGCAGTGTATCTGACTATGGAGTCACCTATTACAACTGTATCAGGCATGTTGTTTCTCCTTCTGGCCTGTGACTGTTTGGCACACCAGCTTTGTGTACTATATGTTGCATGTGCTATGTTTGGAGGTTGTGGTTGCTTGGGTGTCCGCTTTGGAGGCCTCTGTTGATGTGGTGTGTTTGTAATTAGGGCCTCCGGGAATGTTTTTCTGTGTTTATGCCTTTGGTTTGCAGTTGTGATAGGTCTATGTGGGACTGGGTTTGTGGTGTGTGTGGTTACCTTCTCCTCCTGACTAGTTTTGACAGTACTGAGTTGAGGGAGCTCAGCCTCCGGTTTGGATAAATGGTTGCTGTTTTCGCAAGATCATATTATGTAGCATAGCACATACCATGACAATTTGGGTGCATGTAGTTGGTCAGTACTGCAAGGCTCCACCAGATGTGTCCAGACACCGGAACCGTGACTTGAGCAGCCCAAACACATGCTCTATTACATTACGTGTTTGTGCGTGTGCCTCATTATGGCGTTCCTGTTTAGGTGTGTGTGCGTTTCTGATGGGTGTCATCAGCCACGGCTCCAGTGCATAACCTGCATCCCCCACTAGGTGTCCATGTGGGATGTCCCCATTGGCAAATGTCTGGTACAGCTGCGTCAAATGCCAGATATGGGAATCATGGTAGCTCCCAGGGCACCCAGCACACACATTCATTATTATGCCCTGGGCATCACACATGACCTGGCAGTTGATGGAGGGGAAGCCCTTGCGGTTAATGTAGGCCCTACCCCGCTCACCGGCTGGTGCTTTGATGCGTATGTGCACGCAGTCTATTGCACCCACTACCTCAGGGTATTCCGGTATTTGCTGGAAGAGACGCATATTGCTGGCTAATACCTCACGGGCATTGGGGAAATATACATGATCACCGACATGTGCTGACATGGCATCCAGGAACTGGTGCAGTACCCTGGAGGCTGATGCCTGTGATATCCCCATCATATCACCAGAAGGTACCCGTTGCTAGTATTCTTAGGCCAACACATACCTTGGTTTCCACTGGGATGGGTTCCCCTCTGTTGGTTCTGTGTGTGAGGCGTGGCCTGCACAGCTCGACAATTTGCTGCAGGAGGTCTCTGTCCACTCTATAGTGCTCTACTATCTCCAGCTCATGTAACCCGTGGTAGGTGACCCTGGGCCTGTACACTCTTCTCCGTCTCCTCACTGTGGGTTGTCTGGCACCATCTGCATTGTCACCACCCTCAGCAAGTCGCCTATGTCTCCTTATGACAGCTATGGCAGCCCCTAGCATTTCTGCTCTGAGTTCAGCTTTTTCAGTTTTCACTTCTAATAGCTTACTCCTGTCTTGCAGTGTCTCTTGAGAGAAACATCCTGCACTGCTGTTTGCAGAGTTTTAAGTGTTTGGCTGACTACTATTCTGCCTGTGTAATTGCCTGCTTCTAATTGTTTTCACCTGCTAGCTCCAGCAGTATTCACTGCTTGCTTCCTACTAATTCTGTTGCTTCCTTTTTCCTTTTTGTTTCCTCGGGGGGAGCAATGCGCATACCAGCAGAAACATGCTCACAGTGGCTTACACATGTGCACACAGGCTTACACGGTTCAGAATCTGCTTATTTGGGTTAAAACGCGCACACACCAGCGCAAACAGTGTTTCAAGTCTGCCAACAGGCTCCCACATGCTCAGTCTGCCTTACACGCGCGCACACTGCCCCATTCGTGCTTCATGGCACGCACACTTGCGCATGCATGCCCAGCAAGAAACTTTGGTGTAGGCAACAGTGTACACCTTCCATTTCTTGACTTTCCCATGCTTATGTTGTGGCACTCCTCTTTCCATGATATGTGTCTGACATCTGTCATGTAACACTGACCTCCAATGAACTGCATTTCTTTCTACCATTCCCCCATGTGATGTCACCTATCTCCTACTCTATTCCTCCCCCTTATGTATCTCTTACACTACTCAGAATGTGCTCATTTGCTATGTGACAGTGGAATTCAGTATCCTAACACTCATTTACATCAGATTGCCTACTAATGCTTAGTTACATGTCTTAGTCTCAGCTTCCCCCCTTAGCAACCACTAAACGGTGGCCATGTTGTTTTTGGTCTGCTGGTCCCTGCATTGTAAATCCATGTATTGCATAAAACCCACATTTGTTGGTTTATAACCTTCATTTTTATGTTTTATACAGCGCAGCCCGTTTGCGCGGGGCTGCTCTGCGTTTAAACATCGGCGATCGCCGAAAAAAAAAATATTTCTTATATTTGCATTGGGGTACCTTGCCAATGGCCACATATTTGGCCATTGGCATGCTGCCTGACACATATGCACCCTTTATTTGGAGCTGACATGGCTCCATTGTGTTTTTTGCAGAAACGT
This sequence comes from Protopterus annectens, assembly GCF_019279795.1. NCBI lineage: Eukaryota > Metazoa > Chordata > Ceratodontiformes > Protopteridae > Protopterus > Protopterus annectens. Next base: position 767,834,032 of record NC_056731.1, on the reverse strand, counting down.
ACTCAGTTGTCAACTGAGTACATTTCTGCAGCTAAAACGGCTCTTACATGGGCTGCTTTGGGCTTCGTGGATCGCTAATCTACCTCATTTGCATGCCTTTCGGCTGCAAGTGAGGTGATTAGCAAATCCACGCCCACTCCGTGTAAGAGACATTTTAGCTGGTCCCTTACACGGACTTTAATGCTGTTCCTGGATCGCGAAGGCTGCACGGAGTCTTACACTACTCTTAGACTCCGTGCAAGCCTTCGTGAATCCTGCCCAGAAATATACAAGTTCAAGCTGAATATCAGGTATTTGCTATTAATCCTATTACCACTGAAGTTTGTGCAAAGGGGAATGGCCTGTTTTTGCTTCTGAGCTTTCAGTGAAATAAAGCTTTTTTTTCAGTTGTTAACCACATAAACCCAGTAAGCACAAGCTTCTTTTCAGGGGTGACCTGGGAGCAATGATTGGTTAAAGACTTCCTCATTGTCACACAATGGGCAGATGGAGGCTGAGGGAATCAAACCTTGTGCTTTAGGATAAAACTTGTTATTAGTTACATAGTCATAAGCCTCAGTACCAGGCCTTTACAGTTATTGCACTAAGAGCAGCTTCTTTTTTTGAAACAACAGCATGCATTAGTCAATGCAGTTCAAAGTAATTTGAAGACATAAGTAAATTTAAAAAAGTAAGCAAACACACATATAAATATACTTATATAGCATCTTTCTATAGATATTTCCTCCATCTTTTAATTTTATAAAAGATCTTATGTCCAGTTTTAAAACACCCTGAAATAAATCTAATAGTTAAGGCTGCTGTCTTCCAAATACATTACCACTATGTCTCACACGGTTTACAGCTCACCCCCTCTTTCTGAAACCATTAACATTCATTCATCAAGTTTTTTTCTATAAGCATAAAGAACAAAGGAAGAAATGGGTTTGCTATTCATAACCTACTTTTTTTCACAGGTCTGTATATGTATAGTTTTCCTTTTATTCACTGTGTTTAATCTTTACCCATATTGCCCAGAAATAATAACGTCAACAATTCTTATTTCCAGCTTCTAAATTACAGGAAAGACTGCTACTGCTGTAATGAGTCATTTACTAGGCATGCTGTTTTCCTTACTTATCTCTTAGTTTATGTTGACTGTTATTCATTCTCTTTCTATTTTAGGATTCAGTTCTTGGCTCTCTTGTCAGAATTACCAAACATTTTTGTTTGTTTTCATGTGCAGACTTTGCTCATTCAAGTTTCCAGTCTTCCCATTAATTCACCAGCACACATTTCTTCTGTTATATTTTTATATACACGTACCCACTTTCCTCTTCTTTGAATTTACATTAGTAGAAAATACTTCATATCCTGTTTAAGTTGTACATACAAGCACAATATCAGCAAAAAGTGTTAGTAAATCTGTTTTCCCTACTTTTTGCATGCATCATCTTTTGTCCTCCTTTTTTGTCCTCCTTCAGTTCCATTATAAATCCATTTATGTAAAATAACTACAAAAACGGCACATACAGCATCCTTGGCTAATACTCATACAAGCCTTACAGGTCTTTCCTAATCACCAGCTTCTTAGCACCTTTGCATTTAGCCTAAAATACAAACACCTTTTTTTCTTTTTTTTTTTTCCCCCCATAATACAAACACCTTATTCAGAGAATAAACTTTGAGTGAATGTGTTTCCTGACAAATGCTCATGACCACCACTGAAAGCTTGTTTCTGGTTAAGTATCAGCAAGACCCATAAACACCCCCCCTTTCCCACCATCCACTAGCTGGCCTATTTCTTGTTACTCAGAATATCGAAGTTAATATTCAAGAAGTTAGTTGACGTCTAGTTTCACAAAAGCTGTTAGCTCATTTTTAAAGTTAGATGTATACTGCTGTCTTAGTTAAAATCATACAATTTCTCACCTCTACCACTTGAGGCATTTGTAGTAGTTGTTCTCTTAAGTTTATTAAATATCGGTGTAAAACTAAATGGAATTCATCTATCTCTATAACTGTCTTTCTATGTCACCTTTAAATCTTCTTTTGCATCTTATTTACTTAAAGGTCTAGTTAATATTCTGCTTTATATTGACTGACATTCTTTGTTCTTTTCCTGCCTTATGCTCACATAATCCACCTTCTCGCTGGAGCCACGTGTCTCTGCATTCTATTCTGCATAAACAGTCTGCCCTTATATATGTCCCTCAGTATACTCACTGTAAAAGAACAAATAACATGTATTTTACCTTGAATGTGAACTTTGGTTCTTGCACACAAAAAATCTGCTTGATCATCTACTCAGTTTCTTTCTTCTGTCTTTTACCAGCTGTTATTTCTACACTGTGCTGCTGAAAACCTAAGTCCTAACTGACTTTCATTAATGACATTCAGCATTAACCACCATATACCCTTCCTATCATATAACCCCAGCACTGTTTTCTTAGTTTTTTTTTTAAAAATCCTTATTATCGTTCCTTAATCTTGCAGCTTTCAGTACATCACAGATCATCAAGCCCCCTACCTTTCTTTATTCTTTGTCTTATATTTAACTCGCACCATATTAAATTATATCTCATTGATAAGCATAGCTTTGTTTTGGGTTTCTTCCTGGTTTGTGCATGTACAAACTCATTCAGTCCCAAATCCAAAAGTGTTTTATTCCATGACAGGAAAATTAGAGGTGATGTAATGTAGCAATTTAAATAAAAAAAATTAAAGTTTTTCTGTCTTTTGTAGCAAGTGGGAGAAATAAGCCCAGGTGTAGGCCGAGGACTGTATGTAGTAGTCAGGGTGGGGGTCTACAGTCACACTAAGACATCTGGTGGTCTGCTATTGCTGCTCTTTTGAAATAAATACACATGCTATGCCTCCTTCAGGAATCACTTCAGCAGAGGTTTAGTCTAAAGTTTCAATAGCATTTGACCATCCTCTTACTATATCTGTACAAGGATGTTATATGTGTGGATTGTTAGTGTTCCTTTGGAGGAGGGGTCACACATATCCATACAGGGAGATTTATGTGGCCAATAGTAGGTGATTTAACTCAGTTCCTGAAGACTAAATTGCTGAAGATGCTAGACTACCTTTGGACCTGCAATCACTCTACTCTCAAGAGGTCATATACCAGATAAGTGCACTGTGGGAGAGGATATACTGTATCTGATGGGCATAGAGTATTTCATTGTCAGGTAGGTTGTTGAACAGTGACAGCCAAAGCCTCTCCTGGACTTCTAGCAATTCCACAGTTTTGGGGAGGAATAAAATGCATGTCATCACACTCACCCCCCCCCCCCCGCAGCTTACATAGAGGCAGTACATTTGCCACTGTGACATGTAGACATACAGAAGACATAAGCTGTCCCAGATACAGACACGTTTCCCAAGGTTTCTTGTTCAGGGTACTGTGACTCCCCCACCCCATGTCTCTGCAACATTTGGACACACAACATAGCCAGTCCAGCCACACAGACAGAAATTGTAAGGTCATAGGATATGCAATGTAATTTGACCAGAGTCCATGCGCACATTGCCAGTAATAACCCTCGGGCTCTACCACCCCTTACAAGGAAGGCAAGGCAACCTTGTATGTCCTGGAGTAAAATTTAGGAGTATTCATCCAATTGTCCAAGCTAAGTTTGAAGAATGAAAAGGAAGTCTATTATTTGACCTGTAGGGGAACCTATTCCAGAGCAGAGGGAGGCTCTGGGTGACAAACCTATCTCTTCATAAAGTTTTATTTATTTTCTGTTGTATGTAGAGATCTCTTGATCAAATGGTGGTTGCACTTTTTGACTTATCAAGAAAAAGGAGGTGAAGGATAATAGAAATTCCAAAGAATATGGTAAGTGAGGCACAGATCACCCTCTAAGGAGCCTAAACAGACTGAGTACAGGATCAAGGATTCCAGTGTCTCCTGGTAGCTAAAATTTTTGAGGACAGAGATCATTTTAGTTATAAACCCCTGCATGTTTTCAAAATTGTTGATGTATCTAATAAGATACCTGCCAAAAAGTATATTATATTCTATAATGAACCTGACCAGGTGAGACTATATGGGAAAAATTACTTCCTAGTTTTTAGATGAGATGACGTTGGCAGTTAGTTGCAAGATACAGAAGGATTTACTAATTATAGTCACCACGTGGAGATCAAAGTAAAGGGAGCTGTTAACCTGGGTACCCAGGTTTCTAATCGATGACTCACTTGATAGTGTGGCACTATTGATGCAGAAGGTTTAAAGCTTTTGCTGTTTCTCAAATGTGATGCTGCTGCATTTCTTGGGCATTAGTTTAAGTTCACTTGCTGTTCCCCAGGTGTTGACTCATGTTAATTAATTTTTGAATGGTATAAGTTGTGATGCTGCCAGCTCAGCTAGCTGGAATTTTGTAAATAATTCTATGTTATTTTTGAATATTGCTATGATTTATACAGAACTGTATATTATATACTGAGCTTCAAGAATGTAACCACAGTGAACCCTACTGGAAAATAACAGAAATGTATATAAACTATATGTACCTGTGCAAATGTATGCTTTAATAGTAGAAGCTGGAGCATAAAGAGTTAACATGCAAAACTTCAAGAAAATAAGTTGGAATCAAAATGTTTTATGATTGTGTTATCTCTCAGTTTCAGTGCAGCAAGCAGACACAATGTCTAGAGCTAGAAGTTTTTCTATTGTCTTGGAAGTCATTTTAATTACCAGGTTTAAAATGTAAAGTGTATTATTGCTTCCTAGCAGCTGCACATCTGAGATATATGTACTTCACACACAGAGATGATACAATTCTGTTGGTATCTGTTAGCCTGGGAACTGAAGGCAGGTGGCAAAGAGTGATATCATCCTAGCTGACCCAGCAGTAATGTTTGATAGTAATTTAAGAACTCTCTCAGAGAAAGACTGTCCATTTTGTATCTTGTCTTGAACCTGGAAGCATCCTTTCATCAGTACTTGCCTTGCTAATAGTAAATAACTAGGGAAAATTAATTTTTCTTAGATATAGATAGGAATACCATAAAGGTTAGTTTAGATGTTTTCTGTATTTATTTGAGACTGTCCTGCAATGTTGTTTTAAAATATTTCCTGTGATTCTGAACTCTGCAGTTACTGTGTTGCTTGAGTATTGTCTTGTTCTTTTATTATTTATTAAATATATTTAAACCTATCTTTGTGGCTGGTTTGTTTAGAGATATTTAAGCTCTTAGAGTACTTGCATATGTATTTGGTGACACTGTACAGGCCACACCTAAATTGCCTTAGTCTTGGTCATACTTAGCACTTGGATAATAGTAACATTACACAGTATTATTGGTCACCCTTTGTAAGGGCCTTTAAGTAGCTGATAAATAGGGATTGGTGGCAGTGCTAACTACTTTATAGTCTGGGCGGAAGGGGCCATATCTAGTAAACCTGTGCCAGCCTTCCCCAGGTGTGTATGTTTGTGTGTGTGTGTGTGTGTTTGTATATAAATCAAATCTCAAAGTGTGTGTGTGTCAGCTACTTGGACAGGGACACAAAGCATTGGTTCAGCAGAGAGAGTGCTGGAGGTCTTGGCTTGACCCCGCAGCTGAGATCTTAACCCTGTAGGCTGTGCCAGTGGGGAGTCTTATTGGGGATCTGGAGAAAGAGGGAGAAAGCAGGCCCAGACTGACTATGATCTCTGTGTGCTCTTAAAGGAAATTGTACTTTACTGGGTCTGTACTTGTCATCCTCCTATTGTGTACATCCCCCACTGCTGCTAGTGGTGAGGATTCAGGCTCCTTGATTACTGGGCCAGTGCAGGGCTATCACATAAGTATCTTGGGATCACTAGACCACTATGCCAGACTGCAGTCATCAGCTAATATGGTTAACCAGTGATCACTGTTATCATTTTTGATGGTAGAGAAGGAGAAGACTAACAGGAGGTACCCTGACACAGATTTCTAGGGACACCACTGATTTCCTTCCCTCTGTTGAGTAGGCAACATCAACTCTGAAAACATGCATTCTGTCCTTGAGCCAGTTTGCTAGCAGTCTTATCACATAGGGATCAAAGATTAATAACATAAGCTGATTTACATTCATACCAGTGGTATAGTGTCAAATGCCTTTGTCAAATTAAGCTAGGCAACATGGACAGTGTGCCCACTATCTGCTGCCTGCATGACCTTTCAATAAACTGTACAATATTCAGCAGACATAATCTACCCCTTACAAAACTAAATTGCTATGGATCAAACCTAATCATGTTTTTGATGATGTGATTTATGAAGTCAGTGATGATGTGTGCCATGGCTTTACAGATAAGTGTTGTAAGCAGCGGTGGCTTGTGGTATCGGACTGCTGGCCTGCAGCTCCCCAACTTTCTCAAAAACAAAAAAAGAAAAAAGTGTAATTATTAAATTTTACACACTAGCAACAGTTCGAACTGCAAGCTAGTGTGTAAAGTTGAATTGTGATTCTAAGCGGAACTTGGAGCAGCGTGCATGCGTGCTTGAGTTCTGCTTTAAAAAAAAAGTAAAAAAGACTACCTTTTTTTGTCTGTCGTCTGTTTTTAAAACAGCACAGATTTGGAAGAGTGCAGGCATCAATGAAGATGTCCAGAAGTCATTGCGGTTTTAACTGTAGGAACTAGCAAGCTGATGGGACTGTGAAGTTAGCAGCCTGTCAAGTAATCTGAGTACATGATCCAGTTGATGATAAGTCTTGTTACTCTCTCTTTCTCTTCCTACCCTTTTGTTGCGAGTGAGAGAGTAAGACAGTAGAGAGACAGTGATTGGATTAGGGTTTAAGGTAAGTTCTAATTTCTTTTTCCTGGCAGGGCCTACCAGATTTTTCCTGCATTTTTTCCTGTCAGAGTCAACTAGATACTAGTGGTCTGTGTATTTTAGGGGCTGGTGATGACTTTTGTTCTTTTTTTTTTAATATAATATTCTGGCAGGGTTAACCAGATATAGGGAGGCAATGTGTTTTGGAGACTGTTGATGACTTTCTTTTTTTAACATAATACACTAGCAGGGTCAACCAAATACTAGTGTTCTGTGTGTTTTGGGGGCTGTTATTTTTTTTTTAAGTATAATATCCTGGTATGTGTCAAAGAGATACTAGGTATGCTGTGTATTCTTGGGGGGGGGCATTTGTGGATGATATGTTTTTTTTAATATAATATCTTTTTGCAGGGTTAGTCAAGATACATTAGGATGGTTTGTCAATGTTTTGTTGTTGAAACAAACTCTACTCTTGCATGTAAAGTGTGTATAGGTGAACTGAAGTAAGGTCATGTGCAAGATCCTGGCTATCTGATATGAAATTAATGCAGTAATGTAACCGTGGTCTTTTATTTTCATTGTTTTAAACCTTGTAGGCTCAAAGCAGATTCTCTGGGTAGGTAGAATATAAAATAATCAGCAAGTTTATGAGTAACTCTTAATGTATGCTATTTCCAGAATACATGCATTTATTTGAATGTTAGTTGTCCGATGTTCTAAATGTCGAAGGCAGTGACCCAAGTTTTCACAATGTCGAATTTTCAAACGCCGAATCCATGAATACCGAACGCCAGCCAGGCTAATATCCCCCCCCCTTCTTGACCCATGGTAGCGCTTGTGTGGTGGTTGAGCAATCGGAAATGTCGAATTCTGTGTTATGCTCGATATTCTGACCGTTCGCCAATGTGAGATTCGATATGTTGGTTTGGAAAATGTAACATTCGGTGTTGGTGTGTTCAACTAAATGCATGTATTCCGTTATTTCCATACCTATTCATCTATATACTGAATGTTTGTTTAAAAATATGTTGGAGCTTTTTAATCCCTGGTCATATGATGAATTTTTTTTTGACTAAAGCCAGTTGCAGAAACCCGGGTAAACAAAACTAAAATAAATAAAATGAAATGTGCATTTGGCTGGCACACACAAGCTGTGACTAATGTTTCTGTCAACAAATTGAAAATAATGCAACTATGCAACCCAGCTGTGACTATTATTTCTACTTTAATCCTGACAGGGTACACAGCAACTACTTTAGTTAGGTAATTGGGGGGGTTTGTGGATGAAATAAGTTGACTGTCCTTGCTGTTTACTGTTGTAATTGTGGCTTTGCAAGATTAATGTGTATTTGGGTAAAGTCCGCTCTCATACAAGCCTGTGACTACTGTTTCTGTGCAAAAGAGTAGATTAATGCAATCATTGTTATTTTCATTTTAATCCTGACAGGGTCAAAGCAGATACTTTAGGTCAGCAACTGATATGATGGCTGTTTGTGGACGAAATGTTTGGCACTGTAGCTTTGGGGTAATAATTCTGGCTTTGCAGGACTAATGTGGATTTGGGTGAAACAAGGTAGAATGCAAACTCTGATTATTTGCATGCATCAATTCAATGCAGTAATGAAAACATTATTACTGATGCTGGCAAGGCCAAACTGCCTACTTCAGGTAAGTAACAGGTATGGGGGGTTGTTTGTAAGTGAAATGAATGATCTTACTATTTACTGTTATAATTCTGCCTTTGCAAGACTGCTGTGCATTTGGGTGTAATGAGAAAGAGTGAGTCCAAGTGCTGACATTTGGCTACTGTTTATGTGATGCAATAAAGAATTGCAATTGTTGATTTTTTTTTTCATTTTTTTAACTTTCTAGGTTCAAACCAGGTACTTTGGGTATGCAGCTGGGATGGAGGGCTATGTCAGTGTGAGAATGAAATGAAATGACTGGCCCTGCCTTTTACTGTTGTAATTCTGGCTTTGCAAGACTAATGTTTATTGGGGGGGGGGGGGCAAGCATACACGCTGTGACTGTCTCTGTGCAGCAAAAATTAAACTAACACAAATCAATTTTTATTTTAATACTGGAAGCATAGTCAAAGTTGATCCCACTGTATCATAGCTACGCCTCTTTCTGGTTGTTCCTGCCCCTTTATAATTGGCCCCACCAATTTGGCTGTCTCCTGCAGCCCCCTTTGATTTGAAGTCACCAGCTACCACTAGTTGTAAGACTGATGGACCTGTAGGTTCCAGGGTCTGTGACGGATCCACCTTTATGGAGGGACATCACTAGGTTTGCTATTAAAAGTTTGATGTTATCTGCACCAAATCAGGTAACACGAACTTAACAACATCAAAACACCCAATACCAAAAACACAATATACAGAACTCCCAGACTTGCCCCCCATTCAGGACCCATGTTAGTGCTTGTTCCTGGGTCCAGAGTAGTTGGGACTTTTGAGTTTTATGATAATTTGGGTTTTCAGCATTGCATGTTTCAATGTTGTGAAGTTGGCATTACCAGATTCAGTGCAGATAACATCAAACCTCTAATAGTAAACTGCATCACTACCACAGTGTCCCAGGATTCAGGGCATAGCTTGTAGACAGACTAAGATTAAACAGTTTAAAAATGGGATCAACAAGTGCATGTTTGATGCTGTTTATTACGTAACCTTTCTAAATTGTCAAGATGCATGGAAGAAATGTTTTTGGTCTTGGACAGTACTTTTAGGACATGATCCTTTGTGATGGTGGTGTGGGGTGTGAGGGAGTGACTCAAGGATGGCTGAAGTTGGAGAGACAGTTTCAGAGGAGAAACTGGCCACAAACCTGCTTGCTAGTGTGTTAGCAGTGCCTTTCAGGTCTGAGAGGGAGTCACCATTATGGAAGTTTATTGCAAACTATTTTGTAGTTTTCTCTTGCCTCAGTTACTAGCCTGAATTCATGGGTTGTGTATTGGTCTTTATGGTTGCCTTCAATTTTTTAGTGAGGATTTTTCTATTATCTTCATGCAGTTTGTTCTGACCCTTCACTTTAATTTGAGCAGTTTCTTCCTTCTGTTATACTGTTTAATTATACTGACTGACCTCCAGGGTGACTTGTTTTTGAATTCACCACTACATGTAATTCTTGTAGGGGATTACCATGTCAATGCATTTGTCTAAATGGGTATATTGATCCTCACTGTAGATGACTGCAAATCTCAGGTCATTCATCATATAATTGCAAAAAGGTTTGCCGTTTTGAAATCTCTAAAGAATGTGTTGTTGGTTACCAGGGGAGTGGATGTTTTGAGAGTAAAGGTAACCAGCAGGTGATCTGACTTAACTAATGAGGGAGCAATTGGGGGAGGTAATTGGCTGTGAGAACCAGGTCAAGAATGTTCCCATCCCAGTAAAATTGAGGACAAATTGATCCAGGGAGTTCTTGTATGCCCAGTCCAAAAAGCAGTGGGCATATCCTGCAGGCAATCCAATCTATGGAGGGATTGTTGAAGTTACCAAGCACTAATGAACCATTGCTTATAAGGATACTTTCAAGTGATGCCAGGACATTTTGATGACCATGTGAGGCCATGAATAGGGATTAATAACCTATACATTCGAAGTTTGACTTCCTTAAGGTGAGATGGAGTTCTGTGAACTCATGGTGGGGGTTTTGGCTATCACCTTTGAAGGGATACCATCATTCATTAACAATGAGACTCCACCATTGTTACCAGCAGGTCTAAAGGCAGGGTAGACATAAAATGCAGTCACATAGAGATGGTCTCTTTACATTTGAACCATGGTCTCCATAACAACACAAATATGGACATGTTCCAGATGCAGTAGTGCCTCCAAATCAGGTAGTTTATTGTTAAAACTCCTGGCCATGTTGATGTTGTCCAATATTGTATTTTATTTGTTTGTTGTTAGGCTGGGATGGCAAAATTGGGGTAGCAAAGGCTTTGGCCAGTATGTGGAACCCCTTAAAAAAGAAATACAGATCATTCTTTATGAAGTTAAGTTGGACTGTCAATCATCTCATTCCAGGGTGACCCATAATGGACCACCCTTAGAATGACATGATATACTTAGCCAATTGCTGAATCAAATCATCTTTTCCAGGAATCTAGACATCATTTTCAGAGAAGGGATGATAACACTTAGAACTAGAGTCTTACCCTTGACTGAAGCATGCATAACAAGGCCAAGCATGTCCTTCTGCATATTCTTCAAGAGTTGTCAGGCCAGATCATTTACTCCCACATGTACTATTATCCATTCATAGTCATATTTGCACCCAAGAGGCAGCTAATTATAACCCTATCCTTGTCCAACCTAGTGATCATGGAGTCTGTATATCTAACAATACAGTCACCAATTACTAAGATGTTTCCAGAAGCTGGTTTATGTGTAATAGACATGGGAGTGGTATATTGCTGGTAATATGTTGATAAAGGTGAGTGTGTATTTGGAGGGTTCACTGACATCTAATCTTTAAAGGTTTAGAGGCTTGGGTAGTGATTTTTAATGGTATTATTGTATGACAGTTTTGTGCTGTATGCATGAGGATGTTGCATTTGTATGGTGGTGAGGCAGTGTAATGCTCACTGCATTCATCAGGCTGGGAGAAGGATGCCTCCAAATTTGCTGGGTATTTACATGTGTCAGAGACAGAGCTGACTAGGATGAGCAAGAGTTTATTCACAGTGAACATGAGGCAGTGCTTACATAGTCTTAGGACATCAAGTGCTAGAAGGCTCTCAGTTGGAAGGTGGTGTCTTGTAATCACTGTGCAGTTTCATGTGTTGAATAGTAGGGGTATAGTGTGTATGATCTGACACCACCTAAAATATTTATTTCTTTAATGCTGTGGATTGTCATGGTTGATGGTAATGGTCACTATAAGGACAGGTTTTCCCATGCAGAGAATGACATCCTTTTGCAGACAGCATGGTTGGTAGATGATCCAGCATGAGAGACCAGACTAAACCTCCAATGTGCATGTCTAGTGCAACCTTATACAGGAGTTCAGTGATGATGGTGACCAAAATTGGATATTTGAGGAAGTGTATAGAAGGGTCACAAAACATGACTGTGCAGGCACACAATAAAGCAGCTCACCAAGCAGTTTGCCATGGCCTGGGGGGGTGGGGGTCCTCTGATAGATTCACCACTGCAACACCGAGGAGTTTCTGGTATCTTTGTCTGCTTATCTAGACAGTTTTGGTCTTAAATTTAATTGGGTACCTCAGATATCTATTGGCAAACATCTGGCATTATTTGCACTGCTTGCCTGACTCAGAGTAATATAACTAATGAGCTTTGCTTCTTTATTGTTACAGGAACATCAGACATACACGTACAATCGCAGTCTTCTCAAGGCACAGTAACCATATTTTTCCATAGCTCTCTGTTTTAAAAGAGTTCTTTAAATGGGCTGCAGTTGTTGGCGCATGGTTCATTCTTATACTGGGTCATGCTTATTTGTTTCCATAGGTGTTGTCGGATTTCTCCACCATGGACATAGGCCTGGCACAGTCAGGGATCAGGTTGCATTGGTAGTGCTGGGTAATGTGATGGACATAGCCCTACCCCATTTCATGGACATAGCTTCTGGGCCTGTGCAACCCAGCCCTCAGATTCAGAATGCCACCTTAGAGCATGATGAGACCAAATCAGCCCAGGGAGTGCCCTCATCTCCAGTGGAGAAGTCACCCTTGGTTGCCCCCAGCACAATCAAGAGTGAGGAGTAGCTCAAGGACTGGAATGTTAGTGGCTATTGTGGGTATTGACCACATCCGCATCTGAATATTTGCCTGGCCACTATGCAATGATTGCATAGGGCTATTACACAAGGGCAGGTAAAGACCAATGCAGCCATAACTAGTTGACTGGGATACTTAGTGGTCTGCATGATGACCTGCAAGAGTGTCTGGGCCATATGGGCAGCATTGTGGAGAGGCAGCATGAGGACACTAGAGATACCACTGTACAGCCATATGTCATGGCAACTACTTTTCCTATCTTTCCACTGAGTAAGGAGGAGGGTACAGTCTAGAACATATAGTGTCACCATCTCCACACCACTATCCCATGCTGAGGGCACTGCAGGTCATCACAGATGTAGATGTGAATGGAGTATTTCTGTTGAGACCACTCATATTACAATCCATGGTACACACTAACAGAGTACTCCATCCTCTGTGTGTGCTGTGGTACATGCCTGTGCCCTTCTCAGACAGAGATGTGCATGGTTGGCACACAGATTACCCATAGGTGCCCTAGACCTGCTGGAGCTGTGTTCATGCACATCCACATACAATACCATACAACCCCCCCCCCCATCAGCACCACCCATCACTGTCCAACCACAAAACACTAGAGGCACCAATCCCTCCCTACCAAGACTACTATCCTGCTCCCCAATGTCAGTGGTCCATAGCTCACACACAGCATTAACCCACAGTCAGCCCCCCCCCCACGCACACACACACTCTGCCCATTGTTGGCACTTGTCACTGTAGCTCTCTCCACCTGTGCATAGAATAACAACTGTGCCCTGCCTCAGTAATCACTCAGTTATCTGAGTAGCGTGTGTGTGATGCACAGCCTGGGTGTAGTGTTGCATGCATTATTTTTATTATTATATGTTATACTTATCCTAGCCCATAGTTGTGCACCAGATGGTGTTTCTTAGCCAGTGCCACAGAATACTGTACCTACGTCTGCCTCACATAGTCATCAAGACAGCTCTTCCACAGGCTCATCAGGCACCTCCTCCATTGATGACTCTGGGACTTCCTCTTCTCAAATGTCTCTTCCTTGCTGCATCTGTTTGTGTAGCAACTTGTTGTATAATACTGCACACATACTGCAAAGATTTCACTGCATGCTCCAGCGTCATACTGCAGTGCACCTCCAGAGACATCTAGACTGTGGAAATGGCCATTTAGCACTAAATACACATTCCACAATAATTCAGGTCTAGGAAAGGGCAGTGTTGTATGCCTTCTGTGCTATAGTCAGTGGGTTTCTAATTAATTTCATTAGCCATGGCTCCAGGACTTACTTGGCATCACCAGTAAGATGAACCTGTGTAAAATCACCCTTGCACAAACTACTGGTATAAATTGCACATGTGCCAGCTATAAGAGTCATGGCCCTGCTTGTTTGGTCTGCTGACTCATTGCATATTATGACCTGTGTATTACTGTATGTATGTATGTATACACCTGTCAGTTCAAGATGTTGTACCATTTATGGTTGATATACCATTGTTTCCATCCTCCAGGTGGGACCTTTATTCTGATATAGTTGTCAATGGTTCCCAGTACCTCTCAGAAACAGGCAATGTCATAAACTGCCAAGAGAGTGATTGTTGCTTCTCTCCTGTCTGGTGTGTGGAAACCATAAATACTCCCCACATACTGTAGCATGGCATCAAGAAAATGGTGGAGTATGCTTGAGGCCAATGTCTGAGATACATCCACTGTATCCCCTGTTGGTCACTGAAAGGTACTTGTAGATAGTATTCTCAAAGCTATACATACTTTGGTATCCAAAGGAAAGGGTACTACATGAGACCCATAGTTTTGGATACTTTGGCCACACATCTCAACCAGCTCCTGCATGATGCCTGTATTTATACGGTAGTGGTCCACTATTTCTTCACTGTGTAAGGTGTGGTATAGTAGGTGTAGAAAGAAGACCTGGTGGCACTGAGAGTGATTATGTACACCTCTGTGACTACCAGCTGTGAGTACAGCCACTTGCATATACATATCAACTAATGTGGCAGCAATCCCATAGATGTTTTCATAGGTTCATAGGTAAGTATTAGGCTAGCTGCCCTTGTCCTTTTTAAGTATAGCTAGTTTCCCTTTTTTCTGCTCAAAATAAACTGCCCCATTTTGTTATAAATGGGCCTTGCCCATCCATGGTTGATAATAGTACAGGGCGCAGTCCTAGGGTAATTTTTCTGTTTCCTATCAATAGATCTAAGTTGTACTTGAAAATGGACAGGGATGAACTAAACTTTTTTTATGTAGGTAGGGAGTCTGTTCCACAGCAGTGGTATCCTCTGCGAAATATACTTGTCCTTCCAAACCATTCTGCTGATGTTGCAGAAGAGGTTTAGATCCCTAGACTGAGTACTTCTGATACCATTTGACTTACTGATGCGCAGTGAATCCATCAGGAATGGATCAGAGGATGCCTTGTATGCCAAACACAGGACACCTATTAGCAGTCTATAGAATACCAAGTATAGTGACAGGACTTTGAGTCAGTCCATGCTGTTTAGGCCTTGTATCCTTTTATTAAAGTATCTCTGTGGATATTCCATTTATTGCATTTGTCTGGACAGATACATGCCAAAGGGGATATTCTATTCAATGACTGGCTTAATGAGTGCTGAGTAAAGGGGGACAATGACGTCACTACATCTAGACACAATCCCTTTGTGAAGGCTTATAATGCCTTCCACACATTTAGACCAGCTACTACACAAGTAGGGAATAAAGGTGGAGGTGTCTCGATTTACATTAAAAATAAATATACCTCAAAGCTGGTCAAACAGGACAATGCATTTGAGCCTCTCCACATTCAAATCACCATAGGCAAAATCCCATCCCACTTCCTTCCAAGCTGTAGGTACCCCTTTATGACCTAGGAAACCCATAACATGTATTTAAACTTACTGGAAACACTCACCACACAGCCAAATACCATATTTATAGGTGCCTTTAATTACCCCATTATTAACTGGGAATCATATACAACACCAAACATACAGGCGCAGAAATTTCTAGATTTTTGTAAACACAAACTCCCTAGACCAGATTGTCAATACACCAACCACAGGTGCAAACTTATTGGATCTGGTCTACACTAATATAGGAAAGTGCAGCACACCCCCCTAGTGTATTGTCTTCTCTGGTAAGGTCAGACCAAAATTGGTCTCCTTTGAAGTTAAAATAAAACCTGGAACCCCACCTAACCCTGGAATATTCAGAAACTACTCTAAGGCTAACTTCCTACTATTAAGTGATAACCTGGCAAAATTTCAAGTCCCCATAAATCCTGAGAACACTGCGGACTATGTGGAACTGTTCACAGAACCTCTATACAAGCATGTTAATAGCTGCATAGAGGCAGCTATACCCACTAGGAAGAAGTACAGAACTAAGTAAAAAAACAAGCTCCCTGGTGGAATCACAATAGCAATAGGCTGTATAAGAAGGAAGAAAATCATGGGAAAAATTAGAAGGTATAACACCCAGTAGGATAAAGACACTCTCATTAAATTAAACAAACAACTCAGAGGAGAAATAAAGCCTAGCAAAGTCAAGTCTGAGGTAAATTTGGCCTCCCAGGCCAAGGGCAATCACAAGGCACTCTTTAGCTATATATCCACAATCTCAAAGGCAATACACAATTGTGTGCAGAGCTCACAGTTAATGGAGCCTCCTATAATGAACCAGAAGATATAGCAAACATACTGGCTGACAAATTCAGCTCCAACTTTACCCCTCTCTCTCCCTCAACCTTCCTTCAGGAAATATCATCAAATATAACTCCCATGCTATCACTAGGGAATAGGTCCTTAAGGCACTCTCTAAGGCCAAGAACACTACATGGATGGGCCTAGACAATACTCCAGCATGCCTTCTAAATAACGTGAAATATGACCTATTAGGCCATCTGGAACTGCTGTTTAACTGTAGCCTCAAAACAGGCTTCATGCTTCATGCATGGAGAACAGCAACAGTCATCCCGCTGCACAAAGGTGGATCATCAACAGACCCTGAAAAACTACAGACTCATAAGTCTCACTAGTCTCATATGCAAAGTCATAGAAAGCCATGAAAAAAATTGGGGGTTGAATGGAGAGATGATAAGTCAGCAAGCAAGGAGTAGTATTGCTGAAATTGAATTCATCCTCAAGTCTTGGTGAGTACCTTCACAAGATGGACCCTGTTTTCAAAAATCTCACCAAGACGACACTGATATATAGACTGTATTTATATAGCATATATCATGGACAGAAGTAGGTTAAAAATTAAAAAAGATACCTGGATGCACAAGACCCAGGACATAAAAGTCCCCAGTCCTGGTAGGCACACTGGTGCCAGGACTGGAAAAGATGACAGTGTAGAATCCTCAAAATACAGAAACATTCCTACAATGGGGCCAGGCAGGCCCAGGTGGAGGATGGCCCCCCCTGTTGTAGAAGGAAGTAGTAGTCCACAAAAATCACATAAACTGATAGGCTAAAGAAGAGCCATAAAGATGATAAAGTGGACTACTGAGGATAAGAAAGAAATTATGCATTGTTACTATTATGCAAAAAGCTCAGAATTTCCAGACACAAGCTATACAAAATGATTGAGAAAGAAGTTAGAGGAAAGAAAAATACTTCCATATGAAAAACTGTCAGAAGCTTCAAATACAAATTTGTATTCATTAATACAACAGATTTGTGAAAAAACAGTATATAGATCAAGAAACTTTGATCTGTTTGGAAAAATAAGCATCTGACAACAAAACTAGAGATTTTTGAAAAGTATAAAAAAGAAATATGGACATGGGAAAGAAAGAGAGATTTGATATGGTGCAATATTTATGCAAATGAGAATGCCAAATTAATCAATATAAAGAAGGCAACCCCAAGGATATTTGAAGAGAAATACAGGCAAAGGCATCCAGATATGGAAAATTTCCAATAAAAAATAATATCACAAAGAGGGAATATAGGAAAGAAGATTAGTAAAGTAGAAGTTGAAAAAACTAGAAGTTGAAGTTATGGAGTGCCTGCAAAGTGAAGGATTTGGTGTAAAAAGTCTAACACATGTTACATCACAGCATGATGGAGTGAGTCCGCAAAGTGAGGAGAAGCAGGAAGATCTTGAGACATCTGAAGAAGAAATATGGACATGAGAAAGAGAGAGATTTAATATGGTGTAATATTTATGCAAAGGAGAAAGTAAAACTAACCAATACAAAAAGAGCAGCACCAAAAATATCTGAAGAGAAATACAGGCAAAAGAATCTGAACATGGAAAACTTTACAATACAAAAAATAAGAAGACAAAGAGGAAAAGTAGAAAAGGAGATTAGTAATGGAGAAGTTAAAGAAATAGAAACTTGAGGTTATAGAGTACCTGCAAAGTGAAGGATTCAGTGTAGAAAATTTAATTCAGAAAGCACAACAGGATAGAGCAATGGATATCCAAATTAAGGGGGAAGTAGTGGAATGGGAAGCAATTGGTCAGGTACCATATGAAGATATTTTGGAGCCTTCCATAGGAAACCAGTACAAATGTTCACCTGAAGCTGGACAGCAAGGGAAGGAACAGGAATCTGTGGAAACTCTGATGCAGTCACTGTTGAGGAGTGATAGGCCAGTGAGTTCATATATGACAGAGCAACGGATGGCACAGGATGAAACTGAAGAGATTGTGCCATGAGAAGATGCTATAGAACTTTCTATAGAATACCCACAGGAAATGAAAAACAAAAAAATATGCCCTCGGTTTAGTCAAAAATGAGTTAAGAGAAAAGTTGCTTGATTTAATAGACATAGATAGACATATTAAGAATAATGAAAGAAACAGACTGCAGAAGGTGAATAAAACTCAAAAAGTCAGAAGTTTGATAAAACAAATGAATACAATAATTAGGACTGTCCATAGAGATCCATGTGATATAACAGAAGTAAACAGGATATATTACTGTGCAGCTAAATTAATAACTGATAAAGTTCTACCACAAGAACACAGGGTAGTGAGGGAAAGGAAGGGGAGATATTGAATACCATCATGGAACTATCGAACAGAAAAAACTATAAAGCAATTAAGACAAGAAGTGCCACTGTTAGAGGGATACAGAAGAGGAAACAGATAAACAAAAATATTAAGAAAGATAGACGTGATAAAAGCAATGTACAGTATTAGAACAGATCTGGATCTATCATACACTAGCGCAAATAAACTAAAAATCTCAGCTCAGGTGGAAAAACTTAGAAGATACGTAGAAAAATATAAAGGAAAAGTACAAAATAAGCAGTTTATGAATGACCTAAAAAGTTTTATAGAGAATTGGGAAACAAGCTAAAAGGAATTGAAAGACCACCAAAAAAGAAACAGATACATTTTGGAGAAGTATTTATGAAGATCCTGTGGAACATAACAAAGATGCTAAATGGATAGAAAAAGTAAAGGAAAGAATAAGAAGTTTAAAGGTACAGGATATGAAATGGGATGAAGTAACAGCCAGAGAGATTGAAGCATAGTTAAGAAAAGGCTCTAATTGGAACCCCCCCAGGCCCAGAAGCAATACTTAACGTTTGGCTAAAGTATTAACATCTTTACACAAAGATTTAGCCATGAGTAAGAACTTTTTCTATGCGCATCCCGAACAGACACCAACCTGTCTAACAACAGGAATAACAATGCTTCTACTTAAGAGTGAACGTGCAAACTACCCTAAAAATTATAGACCAATAACTTGACTTCCGACGATGTATAAACTATACATGGGAACTGATGCCAACAGAGTTTATAGTCATTCAGAAGAAAACTCATTTATGGGAGCAGAACAAAAGGGCAATAAAAGAAAGTCATATGGAACAAAGGATCATTTGTTGTTAAATAAAGTCACAGTGGAGAACTGTAAAAAGGGGAAGAACCAAAGTATGGCATGGATTGACTACAAAAAAGCATTTGATAGTATCCCACATTCATGGATAAAAGAGTGCTTAAAATTATATAAGATACACCCTACATTGATCGATTACATTACAGTGACCATGAAGCAGTGGTAGACCAATTTGCAATTAAGCCATGATAAAGGACAAATTATTATCCCAGGGATAAAAATTCAAAAGGGGATATTTCAAGGTGACCCTCTGTCACTGCTGCTATTCTGCCTTGCCCTTAACCCATTAAGCTGTTTACTTAACAGCTTAGGCCATGGCTATGGTTTGGCTCCTAGAAAACAAAAAAGTGTAAAGATTTCTCATCTTCTCTTTGTTGATGATTTAAAACTGTATAGCTCATCAGATGAGGAACTGAAAGCACAACTGCAAGTTTGTCAAAACATTTTAGATGATATAAGAATGTAATTTGGTCTTGATAAATGTGCAAAAGCAACCTTTAAAGCAGGAAAACTGCAGCACCAAGAAAACATCAGTTTGGGACAATAATGTGATATAAAAGAACTTGAGCAAGAGGGAGTGTATAAATATTTGGGAATTGATGAAGGGTCAACAATAAAACATGAACAAATGTGAATAAAACTTAGTAAGGAATACTTTTGAAGACTTAAATTAATCCTGAAAACAGCGTTGACATCTAGGAACAAAATTCAAGCTATAAACCAGTTTGCTCTTCCTGTCCTAACTTACAGTTTTGGAGTGATTGACTGCCCCAAAGCATGTTGTATAGATTAGATAGGAAAACAAGAAGGATGCTTCATGCTCACCAAATGATTTATAAAAATCAGTGCATACCAAGATTATATAGTCCCAATTCCGAAGAAGGGAATGAGTCTCCTTGAAAGTGATTACATGTATAGATCTGCAATCATGGGATTCCACACATATCTTTGAAACATAAGGAGTATAAATCTAAGATGACTTCTTTACTTAATCTAGCAGAAGCATATCGACATCAAGAAGGAATGGAAATCAAACCAGAAGTAGATGAAAATCAGGCAGCAACTGAATGTGCCAAAAAACAAAAGAAAGAATATAAGGTGAAGGACCAGATGAGAAGGCAAGAAATGTGGAAAATGCATAAATGTAGTTGCAAGTATAGAAAACTTCTACAAGAACCTCACGTTGATCAGGAACAAATGCATGAATGGTTAAGGAGAGGCAAATTCAAACCAAGAGATGAAAGGTTAATATTAGCTGCTCAAGATAGTGGGCTGCATACACGTTGGTTTACAAAGTCCTTTGAACCTGTGGGAGAAACAGACAAATGCAGGTTTTGTAAAACCAAATTGGAAACAGTCGCACATATCTTGTTGCTGGTTGTGACATATTAATGGCAGAAGGACTGTATACTGAAAGGCATAATAATGTGGCAAGACTGTTGCACTAGGGATGGTGCAAACGTTTTGGTATTGACCACATTGCTACTGTGGTCAGAAAGTCCTACTATGTGGCACAGCTCATTACCAAGGATTTTGCGTTCAGGAAAAAAGAGGTCCTCATCTCTCTCTGCTCTTTCCTCACTAGGCCAATCATCAAGTATAATACCCCATTTGGCATGTACCTCACTAGACACCTGTAAGAGCTGGAAAGGCCACAAAAGTACCTCATGAAGTGGATCCTAGGCCTTAAACACATGTCCTACATGGACAGACTAAAAAAAACAGCTGTACTCTGTCTCATATTGTCTACTAAGAGGCAGTCTCTACTTGACTTACAAAGCCATGTTTGACCCAGCTCTGCTAGAAATGCTACATCTAAACAAATCCCAATCCCTCGCACCATATGATCCAGAGACCTCAACCTCATTACCACAATCAACAGAACATGCTGGTGGGACAGGTTCATAACCCAGAGACTGCCCATGATCTGGAACAGACTTCCCATACATGTCAAGTAGAGCACCTCACTGGAGCTCTTCAAGAGAAATCTTGATGAGTGGTTGGGAAATAGAAAGTTCACCCCGAGGATCACTCCAGGGGATCTACTTGATAGAGGCACTGGGAACTAACATGGGGTGGTGTGATGCCAGGGCACTTCTATGGGCTAGGCTCATAAAGGCTCCAGGGCCATTAGCCTAGTACACACCTATGAACCTATGAAGTGGCTGAAAAATACTAGAAACATGAGCCACAAAGCATCATAGAAAATGATGTTTACATTATGTGGGATAACCCATTACCAACAGTTCAAAAGACAGACACTAGAAAACCAGATATAGTGGTCCATGAAAAGAAGACAAAAGTAGCATTGCTCATTGAAATTATCACACCCAGTGACTACAGTGCCTTGCATACAGAGACACACAAAGTCATAAAATATCAGGATCTGCAGGCAGAAACGAGAGCAATGTGGAAGAAAGATACCCAGACAGTTCCAATAGTAGCAGTAGTAGTAGTAGGAGCAATAGGTCTTATAAAAGAAAATCTATAATCATATTTAAATATGTTACCAATGCATGTAACCCCATATGAATTGCAGAAGGAATCATTACTGGGCACACTGTGGGTGCTGCGAATAGCACATTTGGCTGACATCAAAGATCGAAGCAATACTACTTTCATGAACTTTAATCGTACTTTGACTTAGGAATGAGGTCCATTCCTGTCATGGTATTAAAAACCCAAAAAGGCTGGGAGAAATTAAAAAAGAGCCAGAAGATACAGCAAACTTACTGGCTGACAAATTCAGCTCCAACTTTACCCCTCTCTCCCCCTCAACCTTCCCTTCAGGAAATATCATTAAATATAACTACCTGCTATCACTAGGGAATAGGTCATTAAGGCACTCTCTAAGACCAAGAACACTGTATCAATGGGCTCAGACAATATCCCAGGATGCCTTCTAAATAACATGACAGATGACCCATTAGGCCTTCTGGAATTGCTGTTTAACTGTAACCTCCGAACAGGCTTCTTGCTTCATGAATGAAGAACAGCAACAGTCATCCCACTACACAAAGGTGGGTCATCTACAGACCATGAAAACTACAGACCCATAAGTCTCACTAGTCTCATATGCAAAGCCATGGAACGAATTATCATGGAAAGGATCAATAATGACATAGGAAACCTCCAGATAGTGGACCCAGCCCAATTTGTTTTTTCAAGGGTAGGTCATGCCTACTCCACCTGGTGAACTTCTTTGAGAAGGTTTCCAAAGCACTGGATGAGGACAAAATGGTTCACACTACCTACCTTTATCTTGCCAAGGCATTTGACCCAATACCCGACTCAGGCATTGTTGACAAACTCAAGAGGTTAGATATAAACCATTATGCCACCCAAAGGATAGCCAATTGGTTCACAGACAGGACCCAGGAAGTTAGAATTGGGGATTTCACGTCTACAGAGATGCCAGTCACAAGAGAGGTCCCTCAGGGATCTGTCCTGAAATCTCTCAGTTTTGGCATTTACTTCTCTGAAGTCAAGGCCAATGTCAATGGCCTTTGGCTGACTAAATTTGTAGAGTATTGCAATTTAGGAGCAGATGTAGAATCCCCCACCAACACAAATGTTCTCCAGGAAGAACTGACACAGACAAATAACACAGATCAGAGCCATGGAATAAAACTACACGACAAGAAATGCATAATAGTATCCTTCAAAAAGTCATCCACCCCTGGTAGCTATCATATTGGAAGCACAATACTAAGAGCTGACCCCGTAGTCAGGGACTTGGGGACACACATATAGACAGTAATCTAGCCTTTGACCATCATGTGTCTACAGTAGTGAGGAAATCATTCTGCGTTGTGCAACTTATGAATGAAGGGATGGCATCTAGGTCCAATTAGGTCATAGTTCCACTGTACTTGGTGTTCATCAGACCTATCATTGAGTACAATGCCTCCTTTGGTATGTACGTAACCAGGCAAATTCCTAACTGGAACATCCACAGAGGTTCTTTACTGAAAGAATACAGGGCATAAGTAATATGTCCTATGCAGACCACCTCAAGGTCCTATCCCTGTAGTCTGTCTCCTGCAGACTGTTGAGGGGAGATCTATGCCTGGCATATAAGGCATTGTCAGACCCCACCCTGGTGGACCTCTTGCATATCCGCAAAACAAACAGCACCAGAATTATCCATTCTAAAGACTTAAATCTTGTCTGTGATATAAATAGGACCTGCTGGTGAGACAGGTATGTATCCCAGAGACTAACCATTCTCTGGAATAAGCTCCCCATCCATGTGAAGCAGAGTTCCTCCCTAACCCAATTCAAGTATAACTTGCTTGGACAATTGGATAGAGAACAGGAAATGCATCCCTGGTTTGGCACCTGTCTCTATAATGGACACAGGCAGCCTGTAAATAGTTACTCTCCCAAGCCTCTGCTTGTAAATGTTTCATCTCCAAAGTCCCTGTTTACACTTATCAAAGGTACCAGAACTTGTCAGAGATTTGGGATGCATGCTAGGTTTAAAAAGGCCCTTGTGGTTGTTAGCCTAGTACAAACCTATGAACCTATATACAAGAAATTAGCAAATTAAAGAATAATTTTAGTAGAAAAAAAAACATTAATGAATTTAATTTAACAAAAGACTGTCATTCAGCAAAGGTATCCATCAAATATATTACGGTTCTTTAGCTTGTCTGTGCATTCCTTTGTACTAGTAAGTAAACCTGACAAATAGCTTACATTTTTTGTTTTTGTTTTTGTATAGCTTTTACAAAAATGCTTCATAACTCAGTCATTCTAGTTTTGTATGTTGTCAATATGTGGAGGTCATAATTGCAACACTGTTATTCATATCAAGGACAACAGATAAGCACCTGAACTTAACCACAGAGCTATTAGTCTGAGTAGCTATTACTTCATTAAAATTGCCTCCAAAACAATGCTCAGGAGGTAATTAATTACTTTGCAACCACTTGAACTGATAGGCATAGCTAGGTTCATAATCTCATTTGTTAGTCTTTGTAATACATGACTCATGCTACCTTAGGGAAAAAATAAGTTATACCTTGGAGAATGAATACATTCATATCAAAAGTGAGTTTGTGTGCAGATTGTGGCAATTCCTATTTCTTTTTTGAGCAGTTGTACATCACAACTGTCATAAGTGAAGGCCATTTTAAATGAAAGCTGTTAATTGCTGTCAGAACTTCAGCAGTGCTATTACAGTGGTTGTTTTTGGTCTGTTAAAGGAAAGTCTATATTTAGGTTTTCATTTTAGTGGCTACATTGCATTAGTCGTATTGTTATTGGTATACAGTTTCATTGCAGTGGCATTGTGTTGTAGCTTTATACTGCTTTTAGTAGTGATGAGTCCAACCTTGACTTCTTAGAACATTGAGTGTTCTGTTGATATAGTTTAACTTATTTGACAAAGCATATAACACATCAGCTTTACCCATACAGTTTTTTTAATTATGTAAAATCAAGAGTACACTACTGTCTGCTAAATCAAGTCAGTAAGATAGCAGTACAGGTGATCAGTCTCACATCTTATTTTAGCAGATCGGCTGTAACAAGACCTAGTAAATTACCTTCATGCAAATAGATAGCAAAGATGTATAATTCATTTCTTTATTCATTTATTTACATTGCTGGACTTGTCAAAGTGTCATTTTCAGCCTTGACACCAGTCAAAGGCACAATGGCATTAATGTCTCTACATTGTAAAATGCATGGTGATAATTATTATATGATGTCATTGTTATTACAAGGAGAGTACAGATTGAAAAATAGAACACACATTATAAAGTGTATAACATTCAACAGATAACATTACTGAGGTAGAAGGAAACTGTGCCTTAGTACAAAACATATAACATTGGAAACAGCTGCTGAGGGTATTCCATGGAAACAGCAAACATATAGCTCTTGTAGTCAATATTTATATTCTTACACATACATGTATATATAAATGTACAAAAATATATAGTCATGGATTAGTACTAGGCTAAGTGCCCTTGTGGGCCATTTTAAGCCTAGCCAATTACCCCATGTGAGAATCAAACCTTGCACCTTGTGTCTGTAAGGTAAACACCTTAACAATTATGCCATCCACCCTTACATATATATAAATATATATATATGGAAAGGCAAAGTACTGAAAATAAAATTAAGAAACTTGTATATATTATCTCACTCTCTCTCTCTTTATATAACAGTGTGTGTGTGTGTGTGTGTGTGTGTGTGTGTGTGTGTGTGTGTGTGTGTGTGTGTGTGTGTGTATTCCTATGGTATATCTGCATAGATTTAAATCCCTCCAAACAAAATAAAACAAAAACACTCAGGTGATATTCTTACAAATTACTCACGTGTAGTGGGTATGTACTAGTTGCACTCAGCTACAAAGCAAGATGTGATTTAGGCATATATGCCGTGTGTGTGTGTGTGTGTGTGTGTGTGTGTGTGTGTGTGTGTACAGCTATTGGAAAGCCACAGGGAATGTCACATGCAAATAAATGTATGATAACATTTAAATGAGAAGTGGTATGCAAATGCTATACCTATTGCATTATAATAGGGTATATTTTTCATCTTGTGAGATTCAGAGTTGCATTTTGATATGCAAATGCATGAATTGCACTAGCAGTATCAAAAAAGAAGCTCTGCCTTTTCTATTCACATTGCAAATTGCAAATATGCTTGGTTTTGCTGCTAGTATTACTGTGTCCCACTTCAGTTTGCTTACTTCTGTCAGAACAGAACCCGGTGCAAGGAGGGGAGTTCAGCAGACTTAGAGAAGAAGTTACAGGCAAAGCGTCCCTCATTACAGCTTTGAAGAACAAGAGCTGATTGACTGGTTTAGAGTGGACAGGGAGATTGTAAGGGCTTTGGTGATTGTAAGGCCACAGACTGGAACTAGGATGAATGCATGGCCTTTCTATTCCTGTGGACACCAAGGTATATATAGTCTTCACTGTACTTGTTAGGGAGACCATTCAGGGACAGAAACACTAAAGGTGGAGGCATGTCCATATTCATTAAGGATATCCACACCTCCAGGCTAGTTGCTCAACATAATGCATCCGAGATTATCCAAGTGCAACTCACTCTGGGCAAGACCGCAATCCAAATTGTAACTTGCTACAGATCCCCCACCATGCCCCAGGATTCTCACTCTTTATTTCTTGATGCACTGGAAAATATTAGGGTACAACCCAACACCCTAATAATGGGTGATTTCAACTACCCGACCATTAACTGGGAAAACCACTTGTGTATCAACTCTTCTGCTCAATGTTTCTGGAATTCATAAATTCCAGTGCCTTGGATCAACTTATCCACACCCCCACCAGGGGCAGCAATATCCTAGACCTGGTCATTACCAACATGGGTGACCGGTGTTCCACACCAGAGATCAAATCCTCGTTGGTCATATCCGACCACAAGCTAATCACCCTAGACATCCACATCCTGCACCCACCCCCCATTAGGGAAACCACCGTAAAAAAATTGCTCCAAAGCCGACTTCACACATCTTAAGACAGAAGGGGCAAACTTCATGACACCCATGAAGACGGACAATAGAGGTATGACTGCTGAACCCTACACAAATGCACTTTATAAGCACTTAAACGAGTGCATGGATCGTGCTATCCCTAACAGAACCAAGATGCTATCCTCCAATAAAAGGAAGCCAATCTGGTGGTCCCCTGCCATAAACAAACTCTACAACTGAAGAAAGAAACTCTTGCAAAAAAGAGTAAAATCCCATGACTGGAGGAATTTGTGGTCAGCCTCAGAAAGAAGTTGAGATCCCTCATAAAATCCTCCAAAGCTCGTTACAAAAACAAAATCGCCACTGATTCTAAAGACAGCCACAAAGCATTCTATAGCTATGTCAAGAATCTTAATGGCAACACTCAGATCTGCTCCGTGTTACAGCACAATGGCACTAAATATGCAGAACCAACTGATATTGCCAACATCCTGGCAGATAGGTTCAGTGCTAACTTTAAACTCCTCTCACCCCTTAAAAGTCCCATGTCTATACTGGAAGAATGCAAAGTTCCTGTAATCATGGCTGCAGAGGTAAAAACCACACTCTCCAAAGCCAAGAACACAGCATCCATGGGACCTGACAACATCCCCGGCTGCATTCTACATGAACTACAGAATGAACTGGCACCCCACCTAAGCACCATGTTTAATCATAGCCTCACCTCAGGCTTTGTGCCCACTGAATGGCACACAGCGATGGTTATCCCACTCTACAAAGAGGCAGCCACCACGGACCCCGGGAACTACTGCCCCATTAGCCTGACAAGCCTGGTCTGCAAGGCCATGGAACGTATCATCATGGAACTTATAAACAAAGACATTGATAATCTCCAAATTCTGGACCCCACCCAGTTCAGGTTTGTAAAAGGCAGATCATGTCTCCTAAACCTGACAGACTTCTTTGAAGTAGTCACCAAAGCCGTAGATGAGGGTAAGGTGGTTCACACAGCCTATCTAGATCTCACCAAGGCATTTGACACCATCTTCCACTCTGGAATTATAGATAAACTCACTAAACTAGGTATAAATCCCTATGTCACAAGATGGGTTGCCAACTGGCTCATTGACAGAATGCACACTCCAAATCCGACTTCAGATCAGTAACAAGTGGAGTACCACAGGGTTCAGTCCTGGGTCCTCTCCTGTTTGGTATCTACTTCTCTGAAGTACAGGCTAACACAGAAGGTCTTTGGCTAACAAAGTTCTTAGATGACTGTAAACTAAGAGTGATAACTGAAACTCCTAACAATGTGGGCATCCTACAAAAGGGCCTCACTGAGACAGATGCCTGGTGTGAAAGCTATGGCCTCAAGCTTAATGCCAAAAAGAGCATTGTCATCCCCTTTGGTAAAAACTCTCTACCCATGAGCTACCACATAGGTGGTAGTCTACTTAACACCAAAAGTGTGATAAGAAACCTTGGAACACAGGTGGACAGTAGTCTCTCCTTTGATAATCACATTGCCACAGTAGTCAGGAAATCCTTCTACATGGCACACCTCATCACAAAAGGTTTCTCATCCAGGAAAAAAGAGGTCATTGTTCCCTTCTACTCATCACTCATTAGACCCATTATAGAGTACAACACCCCTTTTGGCATGTACCTCACAAGACATCTACAGCAACTGGAAAGGCCACAGAAATACCTTACAAAGAGGATCACTGGTCTCAAACAGATGCCCTCGGCAGACAGTCTAAAAAAAACTCCAGCTTTACTCTGCCACATATCACCTACTCAGAGGTGATCACTGCCTAACATACAAAACTATGTCAAACACAGAGCTGTTAGACATGCTCCACTTAAAGAAATCCCAGTCCCTCTGAGCTACACGCTCTAGGGACCTAAACCCTGTCACCACAATAAACAGAACATGCTGGAGGGATAGATTCCTGTCCCAGAGACATCCCATACTCTGGAACAAGCTACACATCTATATCAAACAAAGCTCCTCATTAGCACTCTTCAAAAAAAATCTTGATGATTGGATGGGAAATAGGAAATTCACCCTGGGGATCATCTCTGTGGCTCTGTTTGACAGGGGAACAGGAAAATAATTTTCTTGGGTGGCAAAAGCCAGGGTACCTTTTTGGCTAGGCTTATATAGGCCCTAGGGCCAATAGCCTAGTACCTACCTATGAACCTATGAACCTATTAGGGACACACTGGGCATCTCACATGCTTCTGCCTTGAGGATAGTGCAGAGTTCCGGATATACTCTTGGTCCATGTGGATGAGTATGTCAATTTTTGTTTGGCCACAGGACCAAGCCATTATCATGCATGCCTTCTACCAAATGGCGTGTTTTTCTAGGGTGCTTGGTGCAATATTTGGGCTACACCTATACCATGGGCACAGTACTATAATAGGAAGGGTTACCATTCTATCAGCTGCCAGGTGGTGTGTGATGTATGTGGTTGTATCACCAATGAATCAGCCCAGCATCTTTCCAGCACTGATGATTGCTGCATTTGGCACACAAGTTCACTGTACTGCCAGTTCCTGCTTGGTAGGATACTGCATGGACACATGGTAGGTAAGTGCACTCTTCTCTCTTGAATAACTTTGCTACCTCATTACTGTTTCTCGAAATAATGAGTAAGGTTTTACTGAGTAACCACCCCATCGTCCTCTGTTCCCTTCCTATTAGTTTTTCAGGTGACTCAGACTACCTCCTTGAACCTTAACTAGTAACACACCAGCCTGTACCTTGCAGGGGGCTGCAGAAGAGTGCATTAACACCACCCTGTCTCTGACAAAGATAGTCACTGAGCAAGTGCTCAGCCTGCAGAAAGCTCATTTCTCCTGCCTGGATCAGCTGGGGGCCCTTCCGTATGACCATACTGCTGCATACAGAATGTTCATGGCTTGTTGCTTTCTGTATAATATGATTATACATAAGTCTGGTATACAACTGCCACAGCCAGTGACCAATAGTGATAGTGCAGCTCTCCCTGTCATTTATTCCGCAAGTGACAATAGGCAATGGTGGCCAGCCAACATCAGCAGCATGGCACCCCTTCAAAAGGCTCATGACATGAAGAAACACAATGAACACTACCCAACAAGAGTTCCAGTAAAAAGTCCAGTGGTACATGACTAGAACTCTGATAAATAAAAATTGTCAAAAGGTATAAAACTAATTTAATGTAGCAATAAAAGCAACAGCAAAGCTTTTGAGCTAAAACAAACCTTCTTCAGTGCTCAATACAAAAGTAAGTTTATACATTCCTTTGTACATCTCAAAAACAATCCATCCAATAAAATTGCAGCCACAATTAAATAATTATTCAATAAATTATATAAATGGATGATATAAGCAAAAAATCGCACCCAAAGAGACCTCTTCTTAAGAACAGGCTAATACTCACTGTTTCCTTAAGCCCTGGGCATGCATCTGCATGAAAATAATTTATCCATTTATATTCAATACTTTCAGTGTTTAGGACAATGTCCCCTCCTCTAGGGCTATTTTCAATAACTCGGATGACCCTAAAGTTAAAGCTGCGTACATCTTTATGTTCATCTTGCATATTTATAACATGTAAGCCTATGATTTCCTTGATGCTTTCTGATGCACAAAGTACAGATCAATTTTGTAAATAATATTTTTGACCTTATTTGTATGCATATAATATTTCACACAATTCCTGGATCTAAGTTGGGTATTAGTAGATGAATTACTATTTGATCATTCACTGGTTCTGAAAATTGAGGTCTAGCTATGTCTCTCCTCTGGGTAATAACTTTCTGTTTTTTTCACATCCGTTTGTGGATTGTATCCCCTTTCACAAAATTCTAATTACAATTCATTAATTTGTTTAAGACATTTCTCTGCATCAGTATTCAATCTGCTAACTCTTAAAAATTGGCTACGAACAATGCCTTTATAAGTGTGAGAAACGTGCATACTCCTACCATGCAGGTGCCCTGGTGTCAGTACTTCTTTTCTATAAATCTTAGTTCCTATAGAATGTTTCCTAAAATAAATATTAATGTCCAAAAAAAATAATATCAGAGCTAGATTGAGAAGGTTTAAACCATAAAATGTAGTAGTAGAATTTAGATATCAAAGAAACTGGATAGTAAAACTGGATAGTATCAAGGAAATTGTAGGATTACATCCCAGCTTTCCATATAATTGGGGACATTTGAAGGAATGCCTATGTTTTAAGGATTTAGAGATACAATCTAAGCATAAGCTGATCACTAGAGGTACATTCCTTGTTGTGCATGCCAGTTTTGCAAATATATAAATATTTAAACATCCAGTCACAAAAATAATTTTTTGCTTTCATAGGTTCATAGGTAGTTACTAGGCTATCGGCCCAAGGGCCTACTTAAGCCTAGCCAACAAGGTTCCCTGGCTTATGTCACCCAAGAAAGTTAATTTCCTGTACCCCTGTCGAGCAGAGCCACAGAAGTGATCCCCGGGGTGTATTTCCTATTTCCCATCCACTCATCAAGATTTTTCTTGAAGAGTGCTAATGAGGAACTTTGCTTGACATAGATGGGTAGCTTGTTCCAGAGTATAGGAAGTCTCTGGGACAGGAATCTATCCCTTCAGCATGTCCTGTTTATTGTGGTGACAAGGTTTACGTCCCTAGAGCATGTAGCTTGGAAGGGTTGGGATTTCTTTAGGTGTAGCATGTCCAACAGCTCTGGGTTTAACATAGCTTTATATGTTAGGCAGAGATTTCCTCTGAGTAGGCGATATGCTACGGAGTAAAGCTGCAGTTTTTTTGAGATGGTCAGTGTAGGGAATCTGTTTGAGGCCAGTAATCCTCTTTGTGAGGTACTTCTGTGGCCTTTCCAGCTGCTGCAGATGTCTTGTGAGGTACATTCCAAAAGGGGCATTGTACTCTATAATGGGTCTAATGAGTGCTGAGCAGATGGGAACAATGACCTCTTTTTTCCTGGATGAGAACCCTTTTGTGATGAGAAGTGCCACATAGGATTTCCTGACTACTGTGGCAATGTGATTATCAAAGGAGAGACTACTGTCCACGTGGGTCCCAAGGTCTCATCACACATTCAGCGTTAAGTAGACTGCCATTTATGTGGTAATTCATGGGTACAGAGTTTTTACCAAAGGGGATGACAATGCACATTTTGGCATTGAGCTTGAGGCCATGCCTCTGACACCAGGCATCTGTCTCAGTGAGGCCCTTCAGTAGGATGTCCACATCATTTGGGGACTCAACTATGGCTCTTAGTTTGCAGTCATCTGCGAACTTCATTAGCCAGAGGCCTTCTGTGTTAGCCTGTACTTCAGAGAAGTAGATACTAAACAGGAGAGGTTCCAGGACTGAACCCTGTGGTATTCCACTTGTCACTGGTTTGAAGTCAGATTTGGAATTGCAACTTTTACAGTGTGGGTTATGTCAGTGAGCCAGTTGTCAACCCATCTTGTGACATAGGGATTTATACCTAGTTTAATGAGTTTAGCTATCATTCCAGAATGGGGAATGGTGTTGAAAGCCTTGGCAAGGTCAAGATAGGCTGTGTGAACCAACTTACCCTTGTCTACGGCTGTTAAATGAAAAATACTGTAATAAAAAGATCAATACACAGGAGGTTCAGGTTCAGGTACTTTACTAGTGTACACCAGGAGGCAAAAAACGTACAAGTACAGAATTTTGTCTGAATAAAACAGGAAGTACACAACTTTTATAGTCTTTCTTGTTAGCCATTGCCTACCTGACTGACGTAGTCAGTCACAAGTTATTTTACATCATTGTAGCTTACAATATTCTATTCATTAGAGGTGTTGATACTACATTTTGCTTAAAAAAGAATTTTGGTAAACAACGTGGCCTTGCTAGCCACCTGGTTAGTTATAATGTCCTTTTATGAAAGTTGCCACTCAAGGTTCTAAGCTAATTCGAGCACAATAGCAGATACAGTTCTCAATACATTTCTCTAACCAACTCTTTGTTTCATGTATCACTTCTTCCTTGCAGCTGTGCGTTATCTAGGAACATGTACAAGGCCAATTGTTCAAGCAGGATAGAGCAGAAGATTCTCATTATTTTACACTTTAATTTCCTGACCCAGCAGATAACCACTTGTGGAAAGCATAAGCATTAACTTTTGCTGTGCTAGCAGCTGCCAGGGTCAGAGGCCAACTTGCAGAAAGCACACTGCAGTTTCATATGAATTCATTTTTCTTGTCATAACATTAATAGAATAAAAATGTATTAATCCCTTCTTTGCTTCTAATAAGTACTAAACATATACATTAATACATATTTTTCTAACATTTCCCCCCCGTTAATACTTTTTATTCTATTCTCAAAAGCATAAACAGTGTTATTTCTTCTCCTAACCTCTTCCACTTAGGACTTGCAGTTAGGAGAGTCATTCAGTTTAGACTTCGGAAAGAATTTCATTTGGAACCAGTTTTTCAAGTTCAATGTCTTGATACAGGGTTTCAGAGACAGACATATCTATGAAATCTTTAATTAATCTTTTCATGCAGGGAATTCCACAACAAATACATGCTCCCAATAGGAGTAAACCTACACAGATGGCAATCAGAATGTTCATTAGGATGGTACCCCACCCCCCAAACAAATTCTGGAAAAAGTCTGGCAGTGGGTTTGGGCCTGGTTTGGTCATGGCCGACACTTGCTGAATCACCTCCAGATGGTTATTAATCTCATGCTTAACACAACAGTTCTCATGGCATTTAGTTCATCAGTCACTAATTTGAGAGCAGAAAAAGTTGCATTACTCATTACTTCAAGAAGTTTTGACAGTTTTCTCAGCTCCCAAATCGATTTTACTGCGCCATATGCTGGGAGTATACCTGCCCAAGATATAACAGCGTTACTCAAGTCCATATGTGTCAATTTGTCTTTGTCCTTCACAGAGTTATGGTCTTTCCAGCTTGCTTCAATTCGCCCTACTGGATTCACAGGTTTCTCGATTGGATCATCAGTTTTCTTGGTAACATCTCTTACATTCCGTATTTTTCCCAGAGGCAATTCTGCAGTGTGTCGTATGGCCGGAACCAGGTAACCCAAAAAACAACTGCCGGACCAATTCACAGGTAGCCATTTGTATGCCCTTTTCCCACACACAAAATAACAGTTTTCAACTTTAGTGCTAATACGCACTCGCCCTGCATGACACATTTTCTTATCTATGATTGACAATTGTTTAAACAAAACAGGATTTCTTTGCATTTCATTCAATGTCGTTTTCATTGAGTTTAAATATGAATCATAGTATTGCAAACAGTATTCCCACTACTAGTCTTAATATAACATTTATAAGATATTGTTATGTTACAGTTACTCCAGCCCACCTGGAAAGTATCGTTTTTATAAAAACACACAGTCCCCTTTTGTGTAATAGGTAAATACAATCCTATTTTATCCTGTGATCTCACAGTTGTAGTGTCAAAAAGCAGATTTTCCCAAGTCTCATTGATCCCTAAAGGAATAGTGGACATTAGCAGTCCCCCATATGCTGTTGAGAAATGTTTAAAGTCTCAGCATATACACGTTTAATTGCTAGGTACGTGTTAAAGTTTGGATGCCAGTCTATGGGTGATTCATCACATTTATCCAACTTTACTTGTGTGGTTGAAAAAAGGAAAAACCACAACAAAAAGAAAATTGTCACTAGTACAGTTAATAAGTGTACAATCAATAAGATGATTATGCAACATTTTTGAGGTTGCTCTGCATTTCTATTTGCTCTATTCTTAGTCATTTTGTTCTTGTTGTGTAACAGTTACAATGTTCTTATCAAGTTGAAAGTTCTTTACCAGTTTACAATGCGTCAAATGAATCCAAAAAGTCCTCTCAGCTACTCTGACCGCAGTAGGCGTTGCCAATAATACCTGGTATGGTCTTCCCACTTCAGGCTTGCCCAATTCTTCCTCTTTGTTACCTTCACCCAGACCCACGTGCCTGGGGCTAGAATCGCTTCCAATGGCCTGGTCTGTTCTTTATCTGAAACAGAGTTAAACTGCAAAAGAGATTTATTTGTTAACAGTTTCCTCATATAACTAGCTAGTGAACTATCAGCCTCCTGTTCTGCAGGCATGAGAGCTTTCCACTGAGGTACATAATATGCCCTCCCAAACACCTTTCAAAAGGAGTTAAACCCTTTGCATTTGGAACTGTTCGCATACTCAGCAGTGCCAGAGGCAGACAGTACACCCAGTTCTTCTGTGTCTCACTAACTAACTTTCTAAGTTTATTTTTAAGGACTCCATTGTGCCTCTCCACCAGTCCTGCAGACAGGGTGATAAGCACAATGGTTCTTCAGGGAAATCCCAAAGAAACGTCCCAACTGCTGTATGGTTTGGTTCACAAAATGTGTGCCATTGTCACTATAAATCCTTTCTGGTATGCCGAATCTAGGAATAATCTCCTTTATGAGGGCTTTCGCCACTGTTGTTGCATCTGGGTTTTTGGTCGGAAAAGCTTCCACCCATTTAGAAAACATATCTACAATGACAAGGCAGTACTTTTTGTTATTACATTTGTTCAATTCTATAAAATCCATACAAATGGTATGAAACGGATATGGCGGTGTAGGAAAACTCCCTTGTTTAGGTTTTAATGCCCCTTGTGCATGATGTTTATTACAAACATGACATGCCGCACAAAAGTTTTTTGTATAATTTGTAAATCCATACGTTTGGAATATTTGGTTTACTAACTGTACCATCCCCCCTGTTGAGACATGGCACTGCCCATGGCTCAACAAAGCTGCATATCTAAACAGATTAGACGGTAAAATTGTTTTTTTTTTCTTTAGAGATGTACAGTCCGTTTTCAAGGATTGCTCCTCGTCTTTCCCATTTTTGTTTTTCTGCTTTTGTAGTAAGCGTCTGCATTGTTTTTATCATTTCTAGATCTAAAATTTCAGAGGGTTGTAATTCCTCATCTAGAAGAAAAGTTTCTGAGTCTGAAGCTGCTTGCTTTGCAGCTGCATCAGCTCTCGCATTACCTTTTGAAATTCTGTCCTGTTGTTTCGTATGAGCTACGCATTTGCAAATAGCTACTTTGGTAGGTAACTGAATGGATTCTAACAAATCTAAAATAAATTGCGCATGATTAATTGGTTTGCCACCAGTGGCGGCTGGTGACTTCAAATCACAGGGGGGCTGCAGGAGACAGCTGAATGGGTGGGGTCAAGGGGGTGTGGTCAACCAGAAAGGGGAGGAGCTATGCACAAAACCACAAAAAACTAACTTTAATTAAATACGCTGCCCTGGGTGGCAAACCATCATTATGAAAGTCCAATCAAGACAAAAATAAGTGTAGAAGAATAAAAATATTTCAATGCATTGGCTGCATGACAGCTTACTTAATATCTAGATGGAAACAAAAGGTTGTGAGGCATGAAAAAATAAATTACTTTTTAAATACATTACTGGAATGCCAGTCAAAATCAAGTATAAGAAAACCAGAAGCACTCAACTCAAACCACTTCTCCTTGCACTGCAGTCCTAATTATAATATATTCAGCTTTATTAAAGTACCAAGTAACATGCTGAAAGTAGAAATCTATGTGATGCCCCCACTTGTAAAAATGTTTCTTATCCAAAAAGACCTGCTGCCTGACAACTTGTTTCATGGGGAAAACATGATAAAAGTAAAAAATGAAAAGCAAACAAGAAACAAGCTCAAGATACATTGCTTAAAGGATTACTGTACAGGTTATGGACCACACATGATTGGCATTCTGTTTAGTTTACGGGTAAAGTCTGTAGAGATGACTGGAAGTCTCCAACAAGTGTAATGAGCTTTTTAAAATAATGGAATCCTGTCCTTTAATACCCAAGGCTTATACATTATCTAGTCAAGTATTCTCTGCATGGCAACAACAGAAAGGCTTTCAATGTTGGCAATTCTTTAACAGTATGCTTATTAAAGCTTACTTGCATCTTACGATCTCAGACAAGCTTACCTTATGGTCATTAAAACATTGCTACTTAAAAGCACAGAGCAACAGGCACTTTGAGTAATAAGCATAAATCAACAGTACAAAAATATGACAGAAACCAGACCATTCTGCAAAATCAAGGACAGATGAAAAGCCACTGTAGTACTTATGCAGTGTGTCCTCCCCATCCAAGGTAGATACAACTACTCCTTGCCTTGCTTGGACACATCCAGAGTCACTACATGGGGGAGTGGGGTGCAACAAGCATGTCACAATTTGAAATCTCACTGGCTGACTGTGATGGCCCTGACACATTTGTCATACCTCTCAACCTCAAGAGCAAGAAATCTGGACAAAGCCATACACAGAAGTGGGACAAAGGCCCAACAATAAGGACAATTTTTAAATATTGCTCTAATAAACTTAGAAAGATAATAGAATAGGTCTTGCATTAGTATGAATTTTCTGAAGGGTATAAAATCTGAAACTCAAATGTCTGTCATTTTCTAACTTCAGTCTTTAGTGATGTCACTAATTTGCCAAAAACACAATTTTATGAAAAATGGACAAAACGTGATGCAAAATATAAAATAGACACACAATACAGCTGCTACCTGTCAAAGAAGGGACACTTTAATATTAGTACTGCTACCTTGAGCAGCTGACAAAATATAAAAGAATCTACATGCATTTCAAGTAATCTATAACTTTGATTATTACAGTTATTTCTTAATTGTAAACCCTCCATGTTTTCTTCCAAAATTGCTATTTTATGGAGGGATTATAAGGGGAAGAGCAACATTTTGAGCCAAAATTGGGGACAGTTGAGAGGTTGGCTATGCCTAATTCTATAAAGCAATTTATTTGCATGTACCTCTCAGCCTGTTAATGCAGTAAATCTGAACAAGGCCAAATATATTGGGGCACATATAAACAGTACTAAAATTGCTCTTGTATAAATTGAGACAGTTGATAGAACAGCTCTTACTTTAACATGCATTTTTCTGAAGGTTATGAAGTCTGAAACTTAGAGTGACTTCTGGCAAATCATTTAGGAATTAAAACTACAAATTTTATGAACAAACCAAAAATAAGAAGCAAAATCTATTCATTCTTTGAAAATCTGGACAGTTGGGAGGTATAGTTCAGCTGGGCCTGTCTGAGTTTGCTGCCCTTCCCCCCTGACAAAATAATGGTTGAATGGAGCCTCTGCAGCCATTCCAATGAACCATTATACTTGGCTATTTCACTCCATTTACCATAAACACTAATGTGCATACTGCTTTACTTCTATGATGAGTTGGACTTCATTTGAAAGTTTTATTTTGTATTTTACAGCACAAACACTAAGTCATCTGTTAAACAAAGCAATGCAATCTCACAATGAAAACTTAGCATTAAAACTTCTCTGCCCTTGAAACTCACATTCATTGAAACAGCATTGAAACCCACATTCAAAGAAAATACATTTTGCCAGTGGCAGATAAAGATTAATTTTGGGCTGTTTTCAATCATAGGCTCCTTGCATATGAAACATACATGTGCTCTTTGATACACCTTCCTCATTGTACTAAAATTATATTCCTTGTACAATACAGTACACTTGTTACAGGATGTTTTAAATTTGTTTTGAACATTTTTTCCAGTAAGCAATGAAACAAACCATATGCACCCATAATGGCAAAACTGCCCAGTTGAGAACATTTATCATAAAAAAAGTCTACTCAGACTTCCACAGTCCACCATTATTAGTAAATATACACAATTCCACAGTCCACCATTATTAGTAAATATGCACAATTCCACAGTCCACCATTATCAGCAAATATGTACAATTCCACAGTCCACCATTATTAGTAAATATGCACAATTCTACAGTCCACCTTTATCAGTAAATATGCACAATTCTACAGTCCACCTTTATCAGTAAATATGCACAATTCTACAGTCCATTATCAGTAAATATGCACAATCTCTAAAGTCAGTCATCTAAATAATTCCACATTAAAGAAATCTGTAACTAATGAAGTGGTTGCTGCTAGCAATCACCTTTATATTTCATGGTTTCATCGAAAAATAAAGTGTCTGTTGCCCCGCAGGAATAAATTGTCTATATTACATTAAAAAAATGATAAGCTAGTAATAATATTGCAAGAGGAAATGGATGGCAAACTGATAACGAACTCATAGTTAGTATCTTCACCAAGGAGAACATTCTCAGTACGGCAGCATCTACCCCTTGTGGGAGTAGAAACCCACAACCTTCTGCATCAAAAGCAAGTACACAGCCTGTTGTGCTATAGTATTAACTTGGCAAAGCACTAAACTTCTATTCCCCTGCAGCTCTCAGTTCCTTGTAAAATCTACACAATACCCAACTGCATCCCAACTTCGCAGCACAAGAAAACTGGAAAAAGCCAAAATGTATTGGGGGGGGGGGGTCAAAAGCCCAAAAACAGGGACACATTAAACATTGCTTGTATAATCTTGGAAAGTTGCTAGAATAAAATGTTGTGTTGCCACCATATATTTTACTGCCAAGGTCCCTGAGCAAAAAAGTCAGAGTAACATACCACTACGCTACATCAGCTGCTGTGTAATAAAGAGGAAGACTGAAACTTAAATGGCTATCATTTAGTGAATTCAGTTCTCACCATAGCTGTCAACCTCTTAGTACAAAACACCTGGACAAACCCAGTAATGAGGGAATACAGCCCTCAAACATATTCAGTGAATTCAGTTCTTGCCATAGCTGTCAACCTTAGCACAAAAACCTGGACGAAGCCAATAATGGGGGAATACAGTCCCAAAAATAGGGACAAATTTAAAATATTCATCTTATAAACTTCGAAAATTGCTAAAAAAAAAAAAAGGTTGTGCTACTATGTATTCTGAAGAACATGAAGTTGGAAATTCAAATGCCGGTCAATTTTATTGCGGACAGAACAAAAACAATTTTCAGCAGAGACGAGGGATTAAAACTGCAGACACATCTTTGTAAAATGGCAGGGCACCAGAGCAAATCCACACAAACACAGGCAGGAGATGCACACTCCACACAGAAGCCACCCCAACCAAGAATCAAACCAGAAAACCTATAGCTGTGAGGCAACAATACTACCACCGCACCATCAATTATGCAAGGAATTAAACATTCAGAAACGAAGTCTGAAATTCAAATGCCTGTCAATTTTACTGCGGACAGAACAAAACAATTTTCAGCAGAGACGAGGGATTAATACTGCAGACACGTCTTTGTAAAATGGCAGGGCACCAGAGCAAATCCACACAAATACAGGGAGGAGATGCAGACAGAAGCCACCCCAACCAAGAATCAAACCAGAAAACCTATAGCTGTGAGGCAACAATACTATCACTGCACCATCAATTATGCGAGGAATTAAACATTCAGAAACCTGAAGTCTGAAATTCAAATGCCGGTCAATTTTACTGCGGACAGAACAAAAACAATTTTCAGCAGAGACGCAGGGATTAATACTGCAGACACGTCTTTGTAAAATGGCAGGGCACCAGAGCAAATCCACACAAATACAGGGAGGAGGTGCAGACAGAAGCCACCCCAACCAAGAATCAAACCAGAAAACCTATAGTTGTGAGGTAACAATACTATCACTGCACCATCAATTATACAAGGAATTAAACATTCAGAAACCTGAAGTCTGAAATTCAAATGCCTGTCAATTTTACTGCGGACAGAACAAAAACAATTTTCAGCAGAGACGCAGGGATTAAAACTGCAGACACATCTTTGTAAAATGGCAGGGCACCAGAGCAAATCCACACAAACACAGGCAGGAGATGCAGACTCCAAACAGAAGCCACCCCAACCAAGAATCAAACCAGAAAACCTATAGCTGTGAGGCAACAATACTACCACCGCACCATCAATTATGCAAGGAATTAAACATTCAGAAACCTGAAGTCTGAAATTCAAATGCCTGTCAATTTTACTGCGGACAGAACAAAACCAATTTTCAGCAGGGATTAAAACTGCAGACACGTCTTTGTAAAATGGCAGGGCACCAGAGCAAATCCACACAAACACATGGAGGAGATGCAGACTCCACACAGAAGCCACCCCAACCAAGAATCAAACCAGAAAACCTATAGCTGTGAGGCAACAATACTACCACTGCACCATCAAATACGCAAGGAATTAAACATTCAGAAACCCTTAAGTCTGAAATTCAAATGCCTGTCAATTTTATTTAACATTTTTTAATCAGGACAGTCTGACTTTGGAACAAATAAACAATTTTCAGCAGAGGCCCAGGAAGAAATAATGCAGACATGTCTTTGTAACATGGGAGGACACAAAAGCAAACCCACACAAACACAGGGAGAAGATACAGACCCCACAAAGAAGGAACCCCAGCCAAGAATCAAACCCAAGAACCTGCAGCTGTGAGGCAACAATGCTACTACTACACCATCAAATATCAAGCATTGCAACATTTACAAGCCACAGATATTATGAGGAACAGATCAGATCGAATATGAGGCAAAAATCTGAAATTTTTTTACAAATGGTGGTGGGTAGGGAACTCAAGTCTTTAACACCTGCATACAGGGTACAGGGTTCAAGCCTGAGGCATTCCCTACCACACCACCATAAGCACCTGGGGCATTTTCACACACACACACACACACACACACACTCCAGTACAGCACAAGCACCATACACAAATAAACATTGTAAATTAAAAGGCACCTTACCTGAATACATCCAGCTAACGTACATCCTTCCAGCGCAATACTGAAGACCCGTGAGATCCCGATGCTCTGTCCCGAGTTCCTACTGCTCCTCTTGCAGTCTGGATGCGACCCATAATCCTGGCGAGTCTGTGCACTGTAAAAGTGCACAGACGTCTCCTTGTGTCCGAGTCTGTGCACTGTAAAAGTGCACAGACGTCTCCTTGTGTCCCCCTATGGGGACGGCCGGACTGCCTTGAGCATGCGCATAGACCGACAGTAGTCGGGACTCGGTCTATGCGCGAAGTCCGCGAATTTTGAAAATCTAATTTTTTTTATTTTTCATTTTTCTTTCTTATTTTTCTTTCTTTTTTTATTTTTGAGGGGGCTGCAGTCCGGCAGCCCTATGCCACGTGCCGCCCCTGTTTGCCACTAGATGTTATCATCCCTCTATTTTTCCACTGTTGTGCAAAAACATGTACAGTAGAAAAAGCATACTGA
The DNA here is from genome assembly GCF_019279795.1 of Protopterus annectens. Taxonomy (NCBI): domain Eukaryota; kingdom Metazoa; phylum Chordata; order Ceratodontiformes; family Protopteridae; genus Protopterus; species Protopterus annectens. Next base: position 767,792,011 of record NC_056731.1, on the reverse strand, counting down.
CTGTCAGTATATATGTTTACACATTTGTCTTTTGCTGAAGTACAAGCTCGTGTTAAGGCAATCAATTCTGCTGCTTGTGCAGATAAGTTGTGTGGTAAGGAGTGAGCTTCTAAGGTTTCAATGTCTGTAACTACTGCATACCCCACTAGATTTTTCCCTGTAGGGCTCCTTCTGCATGAGCCGTCCACGTAATATGTCACCTCTGCATTATCCAAGGGAATATCCGTGAGATCTTGTCTGGGTAATGTTTTCTGCTCAATTTCCTGCAGGCAACTGTGCAGTGTGCCATCTGCAGGGGTTGGGAGCAAAGTTGACGGATTTAATGTCGTGCATCGTTCAATTGTCATATGAGGTTGGCTCAACAGTATAGTCATACAGGAAAGGTGTCTAGCAGGAGAAAGATATGCTACTTTTTCTTGCAGTAAAATTATCGCGACTGCATGAGGCACTCTCAATGTGAGAGGGTGGAATAACACTACTGAGGCTGAAGCCTGTACTGCCATTGCAGCTGCGACTACTGCTTGTACACAGTGGGGCAAGGATCGCGCCACTGGGTCTAACTGTGATGAATAGTAAGCTATGGGGCGTTGCTTATCCCCATGTTGTTGTGTTAACACCGATGTCATATATCCCTGCTTACAGTCTACAGTCTGAAAGAAACGTTTATGATAGTTTGGTAGTCCTAAGAAGACTAATGAAGAAGCTATCAATTGCTTCAACTTGCAGAAAGCTATTTCTGCTTCAGGTGTCCATTGTAACAAATCTTGTGCTGCCATTGGCTTTTTGTATATCAAATCAGTCAGCGGAGCAGATTCCAAAGCATAGTTTGGAATCCAACTCAGGCAAAAGTTGGTTATTCCCAGGAAGGACATCATTTCCTTCTTGGTCATTGGTTTGGGTGCTTGCAAAATCGCTGTTTTTCTATCCTCATCTAGTATTCTACCTTCTTTGGATATTAGATATCCTAGGTATTTAACCTGCTTTTTCCAAACCTGTAATTTGTTTTTGTTTACTTTGTGTCCCTGTGTTGCTAAGAATTGTAATAGTGCTATGGTATCCTCCCTGCATTGTTGCTGGGTGGGGGCTGCTAGCAAGATGTCATCTACATAAAGTAGAATCTGACTACCCCCCTGTGGGGTGAATCCCGCCAAATTACTAGCCATTTCTTGTGCGAATATTGTTGGACTCTCACAATATCCCTGTGGTAGTCGAGTATAAGTATACCTTTTCTCCTGAAATGTAAATGCAAACCAATATTGGCTATCAAGATGTATAAGTATTGAAAAGAATGCATTACTGATATCTACCACAGAGAAGTATTTCTGGTGAGGTTTCAAATTATTTAACAAAGTGTGTGGATCTGGCACCGTAGGTGCTCTAGGTATTACTGCATCATTTACAGCTTGTAAATCTTGGACCATACGCCATTCCCCGTTTGCTTTTTTAACAGGAAATAAGGGTGTATTACATGGTGAATCAGGAGATTCCACCAGTACTCCTTCCTTAAGTAATGCTGCTATTATAGGTTTGATTCCTATCTCCGCATCTTTTCTCAAAGGATATTGTCTCTTTTGCGGTCTAAATGCTGACTTTGGCGTAATAATAACTGGTCCTGCTGTTCGAATAAGTCCTACATCTGATTTGCCTGTTGACCAAAGAATCTTTGGTATGCCACATAAGGCGTTTTCCTCTTCTTCTAATAAGAGTGCTAATCAGCTGTCCTCGCTAGACTGCAAGTGTACAGCTGGGTATGTCTGTGTTAACCAATTCAGTTTTTGTTTCTGCATTCCCTGTTCTGATAATTCTAAGTCAGTTTGTTTCTCCCATCTTGTGACTTTTTCTCCTAGATCTGCCCATTTTGTACTTCTGTTTTTAGTTAAACTAACATGTGGTAATCGATTAGATTTGTAAAGTGCAAGGAACTCTTGAGGTAATGAACAGCTAACAACACTGTTCCCCTCAGTATCCCAGTACAGATTACGTAATATTAATCTGTTTGCACGATTTTTTAACAATTCTTGCTCATATTCCTTATCAGGTCCTGGTGTGCTACAGTAATACAGAGTGCAATGCAACAAATGTTGTCTGTCAGTGTCAAGAGAGGGGGATTTACTGATGGCTACGTTCATCAGTTCCTCGGTCACTGCCCCTGGACCAGTAACCAAGTCCTGGCTGTACCAGTAAAAAGTTTCACTCTCCGGTCGCACCACAAAAGTATCCATTTGTCGCTGTGCCTCCATACCCTGCATAGTTGGAACTACTGCTATGCCAAATATCTGCATAAGGTCCCTACCTAATAGGTTCACTGGACATTTTGCTGAAACAACAATTTTACTCTTTTGAGTCATCCCTGAAACAGGGTCAGTTATTGCTATATCATGGGAAAGTGGTTCCCGGTATAGCTGTCCATTTGCAGCTTTCACTAATATATAATCAGGTGATTCTGAATGTTCTGGTAACTTGGAGGGGGTGTATCAGAGTCCGAGATGCCCCTGAGTCACACAGGAATTTAACTTCCTTCCCCTCTACCAGAAGTGTAACTTCCGGTTTTGTGTCTGCTACGTAGAGCTCAAGGCTCAATAATGCTAAGTCTAAAATCTCATTTTCTTCATCTTCTACGTCTACTTGCACTTCCTCTACTCCTTCTATCACATTTACATTTGTCTTTTCTTTATTGTCTCTTTTTGATGACTCCTGACCCTCATATGGTGTACCATCATATAGTCAGTCCTCATCTCCCTTATCTTCTGTAGCTACCTTCTTATTTTGTTTACAATCCCTTGGTAGATGTCCCTTTTTCCCGCATTTAAAGCATTCACCCTTTTTCTTCCTCTCTTCAAAATCTTCTGACCGTTTGTCAGATTGTTTGTTTCCCTGGGCATTTCTCTTACCCTTCTTACCAGACTGTAATACATAAACCTCAGCTCCATCTTCAGCAGTGAAGACTTGCGCTTTCTTTTTCTTTTTGCTATTAAAGTGTCTTTCAGCATGTCTAGCATATTCAAGTAAGGCTTGTAACCTACTTGTTTGATGATCTATCACATGCTTCGTAATTAAGCTACTAATAGGTGCAATGCAACCTTTTAAAAATGCATTTTTCAATTGTTGTTCATATGGGGAGTCATTCGTCTGATTTTCGGGAATTGTCATACCGCTGTGGTTATTGAAACATTCTAATAATCTGGCATAATACCCATCTACCGTTTCATTTTCTTGCTGTATACATTGATTAATACAAGTCCAGTCTGCTCTAGGTTTCCATTTTTCAGAGATTCGGTCTGTAAGGCCCTTTACTCTGTTGTCTAGTTCTGCGTCACTATGTGGGAGTGGCTTAAATTCTGCATTACGAGGATTCCAGGTGCCGCAAATCATGTGCAAATCTGGACCTACAATTTGTCTAACTACTTTTTCTACTTCTTCCCCATTTAAGTGGTAACTTAACCTCATGCCTTGTAAATCTTCTAAGAATTTTGCAAAATTAACTTTTGGATGGGGGATTCCCTCAGTAGCCTTCCAGATATCCTCCGGTGTCCATGGTCTATATACCAAGAGAGTCGGATCCTGTCTGACCTGTCCTGCCTGTGGATTTGGTACTTCTATGAGTGGACATGTTTCTTCCTCACTCTCAGCTTGTAAATTTTTCTCTATTTGATATGATTCTATGTCCCCCTGTGTTTTACGTGTTCGGGACCTAGTCTCAATGGGATCTCTAACAAACGGTTTCGGTTTTGCTGTGATATCAGGATACAGCGGAGGTGGACCAGCTTGTCCACTCGCTTCATATCCTGGTAAGGGAAGCGGAGGGGGCAGAGGAGCTGTCGCTATTACTATGTTATTATCTTCTTTGTCTAAGAACAATGCTTTTGAATTATTACTCTTTTGTTCCCTACGGTTTTCTTCCTCAATCCACCTGTGTGCCTGAGGAATGCCTAATTGTCGTTGTTTTTTTACCTGACCTTTCGCATCAGTTTTAAGCTGTTTAATAAGTTTAACAAGTGAAGATTTGTCTAATTTACCATCAAATTCATATTTGTTAACCCATTTTGCATAATATCTCACATTATCAACACGTTGTAGTTGCATGTATTTTGCGTCTTCAGTTAGGGGTGGACCTCGCAATGTTTTAGTGCACTGATTTCCCATGTTATTCTGACTGAAAAAATGTTATGTAACCCTTCCTATCACGTGGAACCACAACTTTAGTTTTTCTTCACAGTTTATCTAGAATAACTGCCTACCTTATTCTGTTACCTTGATCTATGACCAAAAAAACAGTAACTTTTCTGTTCCTGATCTGTATAACAAATCTGACAAAAAACAACATTTACTGTAACCTAGTCCCTGATCTAAAACAGAAAAAAGGCAAAATTTCTCCCTACCTGAGCCTCCGTTATTGACCAGCAAGGTTCAAAGTGGAAATCCGCTCTTCAGTCACAGATCAGAAAGTGGCCAGCCTCTTTGAATGACAATTCAGTTGGAGGTCTTTTCTCTCAAGAAGAACCATTTCGGTGTCTTCTCCCGTATATGGTTTTCGACCACCGCTACGCTCTGATCCATAGCCGATTTGAGGGATGCAAGGACCAATCTGTTAAATGAAAAATACTGTAATAAAAAGATCAATACACAGGAGGCTCAGGTTCAGGTACTTTACTATTGTACACCAGGAGGCAAAAAACGTACAAGTACAGAATTTTGTCTGAATAAAACAGGAAGTACACAACTTTTATAGTCTTTCTTGCTAGCCATTGCCTACCAGACTGATGTGGTCAGTCACAAGTTATTTTACATCATTTTAGCTTACAATATTCTATTCATCAGAGGTGCTGATACTACATTTTTCTTAAAAAAGAATTTTGGTAAACAACGTGGCCTTGCTAGCCACCTGGTTAGTTATAATGTCCTTTTATGAAAGTTGCCACTCAAGGTTCTAAGCTAATTCGAGCACAATAGCAGATACAGTTCTCAATACATTTCTCTAACCAACTCTTTGTTTCATGTACCACTTCTTCCTTGCAGCTGTGCGTTATCTAGGAACATGTACAAGACCAATTGTTCAAGCAGGATAGAGCAGAAGATTCTCATTATTTTACACTTTAATTTCCTGACCCAGCAGATAATCACTTGTGGAAAGCATAAACATTAACTTTTGCTGTGCTAGCAGCTGCCAGGGTCAGAGGCCAACTTGCAGAAAGCACACTGCAGTTTCATATGAATTCATTTTTCTTGTCATAACATTAATAGAATAAAAATGTATTAATCCCTTCTTTGCTTCTAATAAGCACTAAACATATACATTAATACATATTTTTCTAACAACGGCTTTGGTGACTGCCTCAAAGAAGTCAATCACATTCAGAAGGCATGATCTGCTGTTCACAAACCCAAACTTGGTGAGGTCCAGAGTTTGGAGGTTACCAATGTCTTTGTTTATGAGTTCCATGATGATATATTCCATGGCCTTGCAGAGAAGGCTTGTGAGGCTAATAGAGCGATAGTTCCCAGGATCAGTGGTGGCTCCCCCTTTGGGGAGTGGGATAACTGTTGCTGTGCACCATTCAGTGGGCACAAAGTCTGATGTGAGACTATGACTGAACATGGTGCTTAGGTGGGGAGCCAGTTCGTTCTAAAATTCATGTAAAACGCAGCCTGGGATGATGTCCGGTCTCATGGATGCTGTGTTTTTGGTTTTAGAGAGTGCAGTTTTTACCTGCATAGATGTAATTACAGATACTCTGCATTCTTCCTGTATAGATATGGGCCCTTTAGGAGGTGAGAGGGGGGTAAAGTTAGCACTGAACCTATCTGCCAGGATGTTGGCAATATTAGTTGGTTCTGTAATTTTCATGCCGTTGTGCTGTAACTCAGAACAGATCTAGGTGTTGCCACTGAGATGCTTGACATAGCTATAGAATGCTTTGTGGTTGCCTTTAGAATCAGTGGTAATTTTGTTTTCATAGCTAGGTTTGGAAGATCTAATAAGGGATCTCAGCTTCTGACTGAGGCTGACCAGGGAGCTCCTCCACTCTTGGAATTTTACTCTCTTTTGCAACAGGTTTCTTCCTTCTGTTGTAGAAATTGTTTATGGTAGGGGACCACCAGATTGGCTTCCTTTTTTGGAGGACAGCATCTTGGTTCTGTTTAGGATAGCAAGATCCATGCACTCGTGTAAGTGCTCATAGAGTGCATTTGTGTAGGATTTAGCAGTCGTAACTGTATTGTCCATCTACATGGGTGTCATGAAGTTCACCACTTCTGTCTTAAGAAGCATGAAGTTGACTTTGAAGAAATTTTTTACCATGGTTTCCTTAATGGTGGGTGGGGGTGGGATGTGGATAGGGTGATTAGCTTATGGTCAGATCTGACCAATGAGGAGATAAATTCAGGTGTGGAACAATGGTCACTCATGTTGGTAATAACTAGTTCTAGGATATTGTTGCCCCTGGTGGGGGTGTGGATAAGTTGATCCAGGGCATTGGAATTTATGAATTTCAGAAAGTGTTGAGCAAAGGAGATGGTACATGAATAGTTTTCCCAGTTAATGGTGGGGTAGTTGAAATTACCCATTGCTGGGTGTTTGGTTGAAATCTAATATTTTCCAGTATATCAAGAAAAGAGGAGTGGGAGTCCTGGGGCATGGTGCGGGATCTGTAAGAAGCTACAATTTGGATTGCAGTTTTGCACAGAGTTAGTTGCACTTGGATAACCTTGGATGCATTATGCTGCGCAACTAGCCTGGAGGTGTGGATATCCTTAATGAATATGGACACACCTCCACCTTTGGTGTTCTGGTCCAGGTTAGATGGCCGAAAAGTGTGGTATGAGTTATAGCCTGGTAATGCAGGGGTGCTGTCTAGAGCCTTGAACCAGATCTCAGTCACTGCACAGATATAGATGTTCATTTTAAGGAGTGCCTCGAGTGA